>NC_090934.1:1418547167-1418862167 GCF_040938575.1 Ambystoma mexicanum | reverse complement strand
AATATATTATTCAATCATACAAGACTTAGTTGAATGAACAACAATTCCTAACTATGTTCCAAATTCACATGTTAGTAATCACAAGTATACAATTTCTTCTTAATTTTGCACTTTTCCATTCAACAAACCCAAAGTTGTGTTAAGGTAAACAATTAAACACACTGTTTCAATTCATCAATCAATGGACAAGTTCATACAAACATTGCACATTAAATGATTCTTGTGTGTTTAAGTACTCAACGCATTTCGGGGATTAAATCCCCTTCTTCCGGAGTTGTTCACCCTTTCTTTTCTGCCCACCTAGGAAATATAGTTTGATAATATTATGTGTTAATACAATACACATTCTAACATGATTTTTTTAATTATAAGTCTGTCATGTTGTAATCCATAATAACCTGGAAGTGCTGTGTATAGGTTGCCCTACATAAGTCGATCATCAATCAAATTCTACGGCCTTCTATTGGCTTGTTCAATTTTGGAGTGTGAGGTCCCTAAAATCAAGGATATATAAAGAGCATTAGATATTAAAACAGGAAAATCCTGTACGTGACTAGGAAGTTAATCATAATAGAAAGTCCTCATTTAGGGTGCTAACCTAATGGGATATATTGTGGTAATAGAGCAAGTAGTACACAGTTTCACATTTACATGTCTTATGTGGCTCTAGGTCATTAATAGCCACTGGTCATAGTTTAATACATCTGAGGTACAAAGTTTTTATCTTAAGATAATTCTGTAGTGGTGAATGTACATAGTGCTTACCACATATTCGCCACACCTATCTAGGAGTGCTCAGTGCAGTCCTATGGTCCGAGTTGGCACCAAAAGAGGCAGCTTGCTAAGATTATTTCAGGTTTGCTCGTCAGGGTAATCTATAATCCTGCATCAAATTTCTCTGTAAATTGAGAGAAATATATGTGTAAACCTGTATAGGCTCCTTAATAGAAGCAGTTCAAAGTGTCCCATATATTTCTACAGACTAGTCATACCTGGTTTGTAGAATCCCCGCCGAGTATCCGCAAGATGCCGTGGACCGCGTTCGAGTAGTGAACAAAAATGGCTGTCTTATAACTAGTGACGTCATCACGCAGTAGCGCAATGACGTCACATTGTTTATATTACTCATCACATAACGTGGTGACGTCATGTTTATGATTTGTGTCTCTATAGCGATCGCCATATTGGATTTGACTTTCAGTGTGCATTCAATTTATGTAGTACTTTCTTCAAATACACTTGGTGCATATTACAATTGAATACAGGGAAAAGTATTCTTTTTATGGAAGAACAGAATAAAGTCAGGTGATTTGATTGATCGTTATGTTGTTAATTTATTGTGACAATTGTTAATGTTCTCCTCTGAAGAGAGAAAAAAAATATAATAAATAAAAAATAAAATAAAATGGAAAGTGTGTGTATCCTCAAGTGGTGTGGCCCCATGTTAAAGTTCTTAGGTGGTTGTACATAATGATAGGGTTCAAGATACTGCCCAATTGGGTCGTGTTTGAATACCAAGGCGGATAGTGTTGTAATGCATTGTATATCCAGGTGGTTATTGATCATTACCCATGCTCACATTTACATGTACATGTTTTAATCATAATGCATATATTTGTACTTAATAGAGCAATTCAAAAATAAGTTAATGTGTTTATGATCTTTCTATGCTTTCTCTATTTCTGAGGACCTTGGGTGCTCACTCAGTTATATATGCTCATTATGCTGCATATGAATTATTTTTGAAAAATAAAGGATATTATGAAGATAAAATTGATATTTTAAAGACAAAACATGCAGACAGATTATTTCAAAGAAACACTCCTAAATTAAAGTCCTCATTCATCCCATTTGGGGTGAGGCTGTTTAATTTCTCAATCCAATACATTTCTCGTTGGTTCATATGTTTCACATGGTTTCCCCCTCTTGCTGATCTCTTCACGATTTCTAGTATTACTACCTTCAGCTGGGCAATCTTGTGTTTATTTTGCTCAAAATGTCTTGCTACTGGTGATCGCCCGTTTTTTGTCCAGATGTTGCTCTTATGCTTGTTCCAGCATTCTTTCGCCTTTCTGATAGTTTGTCCGACGTAACAGATTCCACAAGGGCAATTTAGCTCATAAATAACAGATTTCGTGTCAGATGTGGCATAGTCTCTGAGAGCAATTTTGTTCCCATTGCGCAGGTGTCTTATGTAACTTCCTTTCATGATGTATTACAGTAACAGCAATTTAGGCAGGCAAATGTTCCAGTTTTATTCTTGCTCAATGTCTGTTGTTTACCCATTGGCGGTCTTTCTCCTCTGACTAGCCGGCCCTCAAAGTTCTGTCCCCACTTATACGCAATCATTGGGGGTTTGGGAAAAAGTCTTTTCAATTGTGGATCCAGATCTATGATTCTCCAATTTTTCTTCATTATTCTTGTTATGTGGTAACTCTGTGCCGAGTGTCTTAATGCATGTACTTTCCTGGAATATCCTCTGTTTGTTTTTAGCAATTAGACGATCTTTCCTGTTTAGAAATTCTGTTTTCTCTTTTGCTTTTCTGATGATATTGTCTGGGTATCCTTTTGTCCTGTATTTCTCCATCATGACCAGATTTTCATTCTCCAAAGTCACGCTAGATGATGTTATCCTTTTTAATCTTAAAAATTGACTGTAGGGTAGGTTGTTCCTTAGATGTTCCGGGTGGTGACTTAGGTAATGCAGTGTATTATTGACGTCTGTCGGTTTATGATATACGTTGCTAATTATACCCTGTGGTCCGATTTCCAGTTCCACATCTAAAAAATGTAGTTTTGGCATACCGATGTCCATAGAGAATTTAATCCTTTCATGTACTGTGTTAATGTATTTCAGGAAATCTTCTAGATCTAACCGGGTTCCTCTCCATATTATAAAAATATCATCAATGAACCTTTCCCATGTTATAAGGTGTGGTTTCTTCTTAGGTTCTGTTAAGATCCATTTGCTTTCTAAGTAGAACATGAAGAGATTTGCATAGGCAGGAGCCATTGATGAGCCCATTGAGGTGCCTGCAGCTTGCAAGTAGAATTGTGTCTTGTTCCTGAAATAGTTATTTACTAATATGATCTTGCTTAGTTCCAAAATGAACATTTTATTGGCTTCACAAGTGTTATGTAGTAATGCCCATTCAAGGGCTGCCATTCCGTCCTGATGTGGAATAGATGTGTACAAACTTTGCACGTCAAATGAGACCAGTAGATCTCCTTCTTCAATCCTTCTTCAATCATAGTTAATGTTTTCAGGTGGTTGAGGCAATCCGTTGTATCTTTCAGGTAGGTAGAAGTTCCTTGCACTATTGGCTGTAGTGCTTTATCTATGTGAATGGCAAGAGGATTAAAGATACTGTTATTTCCGGCCACTATAGGTCTTAATTGTGGATTATTCAGATTTTTATGTATTTTTGGTAGCCCATAGAAAATGGGCGTGATAGGATATTCGTTTGTCAAATATTGTTTTGTCTTTTCTGATATCCAATCTTAATTTGTGGGTGGTTCTTATAATTTCCGTAATTTATTTAACTGGAACCTGATCGACCATTGCAGTAGGTTTTCTCGTCATCCAATAATTTGTTGATCGTATTGTCGTAGTATGTGGTGTCAATTATAACATTGACGCCACCCTTGTCTGTTGGTTAGTGTCAGACTTCTGTCATCTGCTAAGTCTTTAATTATTTCATTTTGTCGCCTCCTAATGTTGTAGTTCCTGGTTTTGGTGAAATTCACTTTTTTAAGATCCTTCAGTACCTGTTTGTCGAACATTCTAATAGCGATATTTTTTACTTGTGGATCAAAGCTACTTTTAGGTTTTATTTTCAGGTACTGGTGGTCTTTTCTTTGTGTCTCTAGCTCCATTTGTGAGTCAAAGAATACTTTCAGTCTCATTTTCCGAGTTAATCTGTACAGATACATTTTTCTTCAAGAATGTTGGAGTTCTGAGTCTGTATGAAAGATAAGCCTAAGTTAAGGGTGTCGACTTGGTCTTTAGTAAGTTGTTTGGATGAGATATTAACAACTAGTTGTTCTGCTTGTTCCTTGGCTGTAGACTTCTTGTTACTTTGTCTCATTGCCTTCTTTGTAAAAAGGACACTGGGTGGTCTTTTGAAGTGGTTGCTTCCTGCGATTTATGTAATACAGGGGGTCTTGGTATTGTGTTCGTTGTATTGGTCTCTTCCTCTCCACTAGTGGGTATTTCGCTGCTTGGATCACTTGTCTCTTGTCCTGGTGTCTTGGGGGGATGTGGAGGTGGCGGTCTGGTTTGGGCGTAATGCTCTTGCCAAGTATATACTAGAATTAGTGAAGAGATCAGCAAGAGGGGGAAACCATGTGAAACATATGAACCCACGAGAAATGTATTGGATTGAGAAATTAAACAGCCTCACCCCAAATGGGATGAATGAGGACTTTAATTTAGGAGTGTTTCTTTGAAATAATCTGTCTGCATGTTTTTTCTTTAAAATATCAATTTTATCTTCATAATATCCTTTATTTTTCAAAAAGAATTCATATGCAGAATAATGAGCATGTATAACTGAGTGAGCACCCAAGGTCCTCAGAAATAGAGAAAGCATAGAAAGATAATAAACACATTGAGGTAGGAGGTAAGTAACAGTCCTTACCGGCATGGAGCAATTAACATGTCCGTGTAGTAACCAGCCTGCTAATTGTGTGCCATTACGAGTTTGCGGGCACAAGCTTTGCGCCTTGCCGGTAAGGACATTACCGTCATGCCGCTCAAGACCCCAAAATCTCCCTTAGCAACAGCACGGAAAGCGCTGATAGCACTACTGCCATCCATGGATCTGGTATTAGTGGTCACTGCTAAAAGTGGTGACCGCTAATAGCAGTGATCATAAATAAGGGGAACCAGAAGTAGCGTCATCGCACAGAAACGGGAAAATGCACGGCAGCCATCTTTATAAACACAATCCATTGCCATCCTCAGCCCCCAGGACCTGCATCACTACTACAGCAGCCCCAACTTCATCCAACACCACATCAGAATGCCCAAGGCCCTGAAGCAAGGTGCTGCGCGCAGGTGCAAGGAACGTTTCTCAAATGAGGAACTAACTATGCTTGCCGACACGTTAGCTGCAAATGCGGAGGTTGTGTTTGTGCAAGACATGCAACGTCCCGGCCAGATAAGGAAGAAGGAGATCTGGAGGAGGTGGCATGCAAAGTCAGTGCGGTGGGCTCCACCCCCCGCACTGTAAAGGACGTGCACAAGCATTGGGATGACCTGCGCCTCTGTGTCCAGAGCATACTTGTAGCCAATAGGAGCCAGGGCATGGGAACAAGTGGCAGAGGAGGCTGCCCGATCAAGATGACACACTGGGAGGAGACATGTGCCAGCACTATTGGCATAGAGCCAATGGAGGGAGTGGGGGAAATGGAGCGCGGTGTGCCGTCATCGGCAGATGGAGGTGAGTGTCCACACAAAACACTGCAATGCACAGCATGACGTTGTCCCCGAAATGTGACACTGAAATCAGACAATGCATGGGGCATCACACATACATGCACACAACCCTGCCCATATGTTGTGCACATCCCCATCACATCCCCATGCATGCAGCACCTCATACATGTGTCACCCAGACGTATGTCTGAATGAGCCACCCATATGGCAAGAAACCTGTATGTCACAACTCAAAGTCCAAATGCACAGAACTGCAGCATTAACAACATATGCATGATGCACGTTGAACCATCACTGATGCTGTCCCTCTCTTGGTCCCCCACAGGCTCACAATCTGACAGTGAGGACCAGGACTCCACAGCGCAGGCCCCAAAACTGATGAAGAAGGCCAGGAGCATGGAAGGAGGCACCAGGCCTAGCACTTCAAGGGGCACTAGCAAACCTGGACCGTCGCAGAGGCCCAAAGCCACCCATGTTGATACGTCACCAAGGGGTGACAGGGTGACCAACAATGTAATGACACCCACACCAGCCACTCCCACCAAACAGTAGCCAGTGGCAGAAGGCTCACTGTCCGCTGCCAACAGCTTGGTTGGAGAAGCAGCTGCCACGGCACCCCTGTCTGATGTAGAGGAACCATGCCAAGCACCCGTAGGACAGTGCACACCCAGCCCGCAGCTGTCAGCCCACCACAGCACACGCCCCACATCCAATGTGAGCAGCCATGAGCTGTCTGGTGGTGAGTCACTGGCAGGGAGATGGAGTCCCAGGGATAGATCACCTGATGGCGGACACATGCCGCAAGCTGAGCGAAGATCAACCAAAGGCAAGGGCAGAGACCAGGGAATCAGCCTCATCCAAGAGCACCAGGAGGAGCTCACTGCGCTGGTTGGACAGCACGTGAGTGAGGGTGCCCTTGCGAGGGAGGAGTGTAGGGAATATGCCCAGGGCATAAAACTCGCAATAGAAGCCAGAACAACCAGTACAACACGCATTTGCGATGAGTTGGCAGCTGTGAGGCAGGTCCTCAGCCGCATCGCGGATGCAATGGAGAGCCAGCGTCCTGCACAGGGACTGAAGCAACCAAGCACCTCCTTCTTTGCCAGCTCCAGGCAGACCAGCCCCCTGCACAGGTCAGTGCGGTCCTTGCGTCGGCCAGACTTGCAACCACCCAATGCTGGCCGAGGAGGTGGAAAATAGGGGCAGCCTGTTGTTGGTGACTCTTAAACACTAATGCTCCACTGACGTGCACTCCATCGTTGAGGGAGTTGTGGGGGTAGAGGGAGATGGTATTTGGGGTAGTTGTGGCGGGTAGGGGAGAGGGTGTTTGGGGTAGTTGTGGGGGGAGGAGGGAGATGGTTTTTGGGGTAGTTGTGGAGGAGGGGGAGATGGTGTTTGGGGTGGTTGTGGGGAGAGGGGGAGATGGTGTTTGGGGTGGAGGGTTCATGCACTTCCAAATCACCTAATGGTTAATACACCCGTTGTGTCAAGTACAATCACATGAGTGGATATTGATTATTGTGTATGTGTGCTTTATTGGTGAACAGTGCACAGTGTTCATGTCCCCCCAACAACCCGTGCCCTGAGCCCTACATCCATTGCACCCTCTTCATCCATGTGTATTAGACATATTGGTCTATCAGATGCTGGCGCACAGTATGTACCTCCTGTGCATCGCCACCTGCCTGATGTGCAGCCCCGTCGTCTCCCTCCTCCTCATCTTCACCAGGCGGTTGCAGTTCCATATCAGGGGGCAGAGGCACGTTCCGTCTGATGCACATATTGCGAAGCATGACACATGCCATGATGATCTTGGACACCTTCTCATGCCTGTACAGGAGTACCCCACCCGACCAGCAAAACCGTGTCTTCAAAAGGCCAAATGTCTGCTCGATCACCACACGGGTACGGGTATGTGCACGATTGTAGTCCTCTTCATGCCTGTTCTGCGGGTTCCGGACAGGGGTAAGGAGCCTCCTCTTCAAGGGAAAGCCAGCATCTCCTGCATGGTTGCAACAATGGTTATGTGTAAGTGATTTCATCAAATTGAACCTGTACCTATCACACACAAGCCTGCATTTATTTCTTGATCACATCCACATATCCCTGCATGAATGGAGGTAATCAAAGTAACTGCAATGTGTGTGGTCACATGATCCACAGGTGTGCGTAGCATTGTCTAGTTGATGCAGGGGTGCCCTATTCGTTGCGAGTGTTCATGCACTGTGCTTGCCTATGGTAGTTGTCGCCATGACCTAGGTGATGTGTAGTTAATCGTATCCTTTGATCCTGTCACCGTTGGAACCAGACTCTTGGTGATCTCTCATTCCATGCTTGATGTCCCCATGCTGGCATGCTGCACTTCTGTGGTGGTGTACGAGTGAAATTCTGTATATTGGCCTCACGTGATTCCTTTGTACGCACTCATGGACGCATGTCCTTTGTGATGCTGTCCATCAGTCATTTGCAAGGGAAGCTTAATTGGCATCATCAACCACAAGGAATTTGGGGTTGCCTCGCTCAGCGCCAACGTCACAGAGGATCATAACCTGGGCACGGCCACCAACAACACCGCCATTGAGAACATACGACCCAGCATCGGTAGGTCAACTTGCCAGGCGGGCGTTGTGCTCTGTAAAGAATTGTGGGGTTTGTAAATGGTGCGTGCATGGAAACGACCCTCAACAAACTCCATGACCCACATGAAGCAGCGCTGTCTAGGTGACTGATCCATGGCCTCAGCGGCCTGGCATGACTGACCTGATACAGAACACCCGACTATATACAGCCTCTTCACGAGTTGGGCAGTAACCCTTAAATGTGGCGGTAACGCTATTACCACTGCATTTAAGGGTCTGCCAAATCAGAGGTTTGGCAGGATTTACCCCCAGCACCGAGCTGGGGGAAAATCCATCGCAATTTTACCAATTTTTGGTGCTAATAACATGTGCTAATACCACCAGCGGTAGTAGCACTGAAAATTCCCCATTGGTCCCAATCGGGAATGGGGAATTCCTGAATGGGCCCAATTGGGATTTACCGTTCTGCCAAACCCGTTATCCGGCGCTAATAGAGCCAGGGGGTTTGTTGCTAACGCTAATAGCCACGGCAATACCGCTGGGGATACCAAGCAACTCGTGATGACGCCCAAATCTTCATCTTGTTCACAGCCCCTAATGACCTCCCAGTTATCCCCCTGCAGCTTGGGGGGGTTTGTGACTCATTTCCCATTGTTGAATGTAGGGATATGCCTGATGTCCTTTGTTAGGTTTTGGTGGTATCTGCAGTGGTTCAAGTGTAGGGAGAATGTACCTTTTAATGCCACTGCTCCTTGACACTTCCTTGTCACCCTGGTAACTTCCGTCAGGGAAAGCATGCCACTTCTATTGCGTCTTAGTCGCTGATCCCTATAGAGCAGGAATCTGCAACCTGCGCCTCTCCAGGTGTTTAAGACTACCATTCACATGACCCCAGGTGAGCTGCAGGGACCCCCATTCCACTCTTGCCACCTCGTGGCCATGCAGCCCCAGAACCCTTCCTATGTATCCCTTTCCCGTTCTCCACGGCTTCCCCGTCCCCTCCCTCTGCCCGCCTCCCGGACCTCCCTCCCCTGTGATTGGCCAATCGGCCCTTGCACTGTGTCTGGGCCTGCAGCTTCATCATGGGAGAATGCCATTACCAGCAAGGCGACCCCAGGTGAGCTGCAGGGACCCTCCATTCCACTCTTACCACCTCGCGGCCATGCAGTCCCAGACCCCCTTGTATGGATCCCTTTCCCGTTCTCCACTGCTTCCCCTTCCCCCCCCCTCTGCCCGCCTCCTGGACCTCCCTCCCCTGTGATTGGCTGACTGGTCTTAACTGAACCAACCAAGGCAGCCCTCTGCCTAGCAGCCCTTCGGCTAAGGGCCCCAAGGCAAAGGGTGGCAACTGCACTGGCGGCTCCAAGATGTGTCTGCCGGTGTCCGCAGGGAAAGCAAAGGAAGCCAGCAGCCAACAGACACCAAGAAAACTGTAACTGTGGCAGGGGTGAGGGGCAGAGCAATCACTCTACCCCAGAAAGCCCTCACCACTATACCTTACCATAACGTTGACTGCCATAGAATTACAACATGCATATTAAAGAGATTAGTGACCACCGACCGAAATACACTCTTGGCTGGACTATAAACATTGCACTGCACTATGCACTAACATACTGTTATGTTTGCTACTCAGCATTTATATACCACTCTATATATCATTGATAGGTCCACAAAGCCAATGTTAACTAGTGCCAATTTTAACTAACCTATAGAGAATGGTTAAGATCATCCTATGTCACCTTAGACAGGTGTAATAATCGTTAGCATGCATTGCATCTAGATAGAATTGCAAATATTAGCATATGCCACACTTAGATGGATTCCTCAACCTAGCCTGCGTCGCATCTAGATAGAATTGTGAATGTTAGCAAGTGCCACACTTAGATGGATTCCTCAATGCAGCATGCGTCGCATCTAGATAGAATTGTGAATGTTAGCATGTGCCACATTTAGATGGATTCCTTGACGTAGCCTGTGTTGCATCTAGATAGAATTGTGAATGTTAGCATGTGCACACATAGAGGGAATTCCTAAGCTTAGCATGGCCACATCAAGATAGAATTGTGAATGTTAGCATGTGCCACACTTAGATGGATTCCTCAACGTAGCCTCTGTCGCATCTAGATAGAATTGTGAATGTTAGCATGTGCACACATAGAGGGAATTCCTAAGCTTAGAATGCGCCACATCTAGATAGAATTGTGAAAGTTAGCATGTGCCACACTTAGATGGATTCCTCAACGTAGCCTGTGTTGCATCTAGTTATTATAGTGAATGTTAGCATGTGCACACATAGAGGGAATTCTTAAGCTTAGCATGCGCCACATCTAGATAGAAATATAAATGTTAGCATGTGCCATACTTAGATGGATTCCTCAACGTAGCCTGCGTCACATCTAGATAGAATTATGAATATTAGCATGTGCCATACTTAGATGGATTCCTCAACGTTGCCTGCGGTGCATCTAGATAGAATTGTGAATGTTAGCATGTGCACACATAGAGGGAATTCCTAAGCTTAGCATGCACCACATCTAGATAGAATTGTAAATGTTAGCATATGCCACACTTAGATGGAATCCTCAATTTAGCCTGCGTCGCATCTAGACAGAATTGTGAATGTTAGCATATGCCACACTTAGATGGAATTCTCAACCTAGCCTGCATCCCATCTAGATAGAATTATGAATGTTAGCATGTGCCACACTTACATGGACTCTTCAACCTAGCCTGCGTTGCATCTAGATAGAAATGTAATTCGACGATTGATATACGACTCTTTTGCCTAGCCTGGACCAAGCAAGCAATCATGAATCAATAACCAACCTACTAACAATTTAATTCCTCTGCATACACCTCTCAGACTCGAACCAAACACAACTACAAGCCTTAAACGCAGCAAACCGCACAAACGTCACTACACTGCAACAACAAAACAAACCGCACATAGACTTGCACAACAGCACACGACGACTACCGACCGTAAAACACCCCAAGCTCAGCCAACTGACCCACCGGGCTGAGGCTGCCAACAACACATCACTGCTCTCTTGCACTTTTCCTGTTCACTCCCACTAACTGACCGCCATCCTCCCTTTTTTCAGAGCCCCCAGAGCACCAGGGGACCACTCCGGTGGTGATAGTGCGCGGTACAAATATCCTTTAATATTAACAGAACATTAACATTGTGTTCCAGAGGCTACAGTCTGATTATGTGCAGTGTACATGTGCATGGATATGGTATGGTTGCAGTACTGGCTTGTTGTCAGTGCAGCTTACGTCTTGCATATTGGATTCAGGTGTCAGGTTCAGTCTGGCCTGCTTTGGGGCACAGTGTATTGCAGTATGGGCATTGTTCATTCTCTCAACTAATCTCAGCCAGGTGAAGTATGCATCTCCCCCCCCCCCAATCTCAGCCAGGTGAAGTATGCATCTCCCCCCCCAATCTCAGCCAGGTGAAGTATGCATCTCCTCCCCCCCCAATCTCAGCCAGGTGAAGTATGCATCCCCCCCCCAATCTCAGCCAGGTGAAGTATGCATCTCTCCCCCCCAATCTCAGCCAGGTGAAGTATGCATCCCCCCCCCAATCTCAGCCAGGTGAAGTATGCATCTCCCCCCCCAATCTCAGCCAGGTGAAGTATGCATCCCCCCCCAATCTCAGCCAGGTGAAGTATGCATCTCCCCCCCCAATCTCAGCCAGGTGAAGTATGCATCCCCCCCCAATCTCAGCCAGGTGAAGTATGCATCCCCCCCCAATCTCAGCCAGGTGAAGTATGCATCTCTTCCCCCCGCAATCTCAGCCAGGTGATGTATGCATCTCTCCCCCCCAATTTCAGCCAGGTGAAGTATGCATCTCTACCCCCCCCCCATCATCTCCCCACATCACACTGCCATGTGCTTGCCATGCAACTCACTGAGTAGCCAGGAACGTTGCCCGGCATGTCGCTCCATGTAGCGTGGTATCGTAGAGTTCTGCAGAACCATTGAATCATGGGTTGATCTGGGAAATCGGGCACAACAATGTGTGATGATCTTGTTTGAGTCACATACCATTTGCACGTTGATGGAGTGGTATAGTTTACGGTTGCGGTACTCTACCTCCATGGCATGTGGGACCACCAATTCCACATGGGTGCAGTAGAGGGCACCAATGCAACTTGGGATGCCTGCGAGTGAATAAAAGCCACCGTTGGTGTAGGAGATCTCCTGGGCAGTCCGTGGGAGGGATATGTGGTTGCTTGTGTGCTTCAGGAGGACATCGAGGACTTGGTTCAGCGTGCGTGAGAATAATGGTTGAGAATAATGGTTGTGATATGTTATGCATCTGCCCTACCGTGTGCTGGTAGGTGCCTGTGGCCAGAAAGCTGAGCACAGACACCACCTTAAGTGAGGGGGGATGGCTGTATGGATGTCTATGAGGCTGACAATGTCGATGTGTATCATGTCCACAATGGTGGTGATGGTGTCCCGGTCCAGACGGTACAGGGTGTGGATCTGCTCAAGGGTTAGGTTGAATGGACTGCCTTCTTCATGCCGCTATTTGCATGTCCGCCTGACTTGTGATGTAATCCTCTTTACGCCATGCCGCTATTGCCGGCATGTAGGGTCACGTGCCCGCGCCCATGCCGTTATTAGAGGCACCGTAATTTACGGTGCCGCTAATAGCGGGTTGGCAGGTCGTAATAGCCCGGAGCGGTAAGCGATTACGGTAATCCTTTACCGGCATCGTTTTTCCCTTACCTCCTACCTCGTAATGAGGCCCATTAACTTATTTTTGAATTGCTCTATTAAGTACAAATGTATGCATATGATTAAAACATGTATATGAGAATGTGAGCATGGGTAATGATCAATAACCACCTGGATATACAATGCATTACATCACTATCCGCCTTGGTATTCTACCACGACCCAGTTGGGGAGTATCTTGAACCCTATGATTATGTACAACACCCTAAGAACTATAACATGGGGCCACACCACTTGAGGATACACACAAGCTCTATTTTATTTTATTTTTTATTTATTATATTTTTTTTCTATCTTCAGAGGAGAACATTAACAATTGTCACAATAAATTAACAACATAACGACCAATCAAATCACCTGACTTTATTCTGTTCTTCCATAAAAAAGAATACTTTTCCCTTTATTCACTTGTAATATGCACCAAGTGTATTTGAAGAAAGTACTACCTAAATTGAATGCAAACTGAAAGTCAAATCCAATATGGTGATCGCTATAGAGACACAAATCATAAACATGATGTCGCCACGTTACGTGACGAGTAATATAAACAATGTGACGTCATCGATCTACTGCGTGATGACGTCACCAGTTATAAGACGGCCATTTTTGTTCACTACTCGAACGCGGGCCACAGCATCTTGCGGATACTCGGCTGGGATTCTACAAACCTGGTATGACTATTCTGTAGAAATATATGGGACACTTTGAACTGCTTCTATTAAGGAGCCTATACAGGTTTACACATATATTTCTCTATATTTACAGAGAAATTTGATGCAGGATTATAGACTACTCTGACGAGCAAACCTGAAACAATCTTGGCAAGCTGCCTCTTTTGGTGCCAACTCGGACCATAGGACTGCACTGAGCACTCCTAGATAGGAGTGACGAATAGGTGGTAAGCACTATGCACATTCACCACTACAGAATTACCTTAAGATAAAAACTTTGTACCTCAGATGTATTAAACTATGACCAGTGGCTATTAATGACCTAGAGCCAAATAAGACATGTAAATGTGATACCGTTTACTACTTGCTCTATTATCACAATACATCCCATAAGGTTAGCACCCTAAATGAGGACTTTCTATTATGATTAACTTCCTATTCACGTACAGGATTTTCCTGTTTTAATATCTAATGCTCTATATATATCCTTGATTTTAGGGACCTCACACTCCAAAATGGAACAAGCCAATAGAAGGCCGTAGAATTTGATTGATGATCGACTTATATAGGGCAACCTATACACAGCGCTTCCAGGTGATTATGGATTACAACATGACAGACATAATTAAAAAATCATGTTAGAATGAGTATTGTATTAACTCATAGGGCCTCATTATGACCCTGGCGTTAACCATGGTGCTGTTAGCGCCATGGTTGACGCCGGTAAATTACCAACTCCGCCATGGTGAATGGCGGAATTACCACCCCATTCCAAGGTTGGCGGGGTGGTAATGCCCCATTCACCATTGGCCCTTCCCCATTCCCATTTCTGGCCCCATAGGGCTCAATAGGAATGGGGAAGGCAGTAATTATGGTAGCGCAAATTGCAGTACCATAATTACCTCGAAAGTCCCTTTGCGGGTTCCTTCCTTAACGGCTGGTAAAACCAGCCGTTAAGGTCAGAACCCGGAAAGGGACCTCGTAATTAGGCGGTAAGGGTTTAACGGCACCAACACCTTTTACAGTGCCGTTAACCCCTTACCGCCTGGGTCGTAATGAGGCCCATAATATTATCAAACTATATTTCCTAGGTGGACAGAAAAGAAAGGGTGAACAACTCCTGAAGAAGGAGATTTAATCCCTGAAACGCGTTGAGCACTTAAACACACAAGAATCATTTAATGTGCAATGTTTTTATGAACTTGTCAATTGATTGATGAATTGAAACAGAGTGTTTAATTGTTTACCTTAACACAACTTTGGGTTCGTTGAATAAAAAAGTGCAAAATTAAGGAGAAATTGTATACTTGTGATTACTAACATGTGAATTTGGAACATAGTTTGGAATTGTTGTGCATTCAACTAGCAGGCCGATTCATGGAATAATTAGCGCGGCGCAAGTGGGCAAAAACGTGCGAATCGCAGTGGAATAGCGAAAATCGCAGTGCAATTGCGAAAATCGCACGAAAAGCAGCGCACGTCGATTCATGGAAGGCCGTGCGCGAGAAAACCAGCGTATGTGCGATAAAAAAGTGCGCGGCGCACGTTGGCGCACAGGCCATCTAACAGCGTGCGCCAGGTCACAGCGAAAATTGCACAGGCCACAGCGAAATTCGCACATAGCGCGGCGCACGCAACAAAAGTAGGCGGAACACGGGCGTAACACTCGGAATGGGGAACAACTTGCCAAAACGTGGGCGTCACGGGGGAAGTACAGGGCACAAGTGCGCGGAACGCCCACACGCTCGCCTACAACACGTATTCATGGAATAGAATAGGGGAAAAAAGCGCACGCTCAAACCAGCGCACAGGCACAAACACGACCGCCACAAGAAAGCAGGCGGTAGCGTCTCTGCGGCTGTAAGAAATGTGCGCCAAAAGGTGCGCCAACAAATAGCACCTATATACTGCCATGATGAATGTCCCATACTGTGGCCCTCCAGGAAAAATGACGTGCAAAGGGGTACCCACAAACACGGACACCCGCTGACAAAAAATACGTGTGCGTGTATACCGGGGTGCGCGGGAAGTCTAACACGCGATTTCAGCAGGGTACGTGCATCACAGGGGTTCGCGTGAAGTTATTCACGCGATCGGGCCTGGGGGAGCGTGCTACGTGTATTTCAGGGGTTCGCGTGAAGTTTCACACGCGATCGGGTCTGGGGGAGCGGGCTACGTGTATTACAGGGGTTCGCGTGAAGTCCCTCACGCGATCGGGCCTGGGGGAGGTGCTACGTGTATTTCAGGGGTTCGCGTGAAGTTTCACACGCGATCGGGCCTGGGGGAGCGGGCTACGTGTATTACAGGGGTTCGCGTGAAGTTCCTCACGCGATCGGGCCTGGGGTAGCGGGCTACGTGTATTACAGGGGTTCGCGTGAAGTTGCTCACGCGATCGGGCCTGGGGGAGCGGGCTACGTGTATTCCAGGGGTGCGCGGGAACTTCCACACGCGAATAGCCTGGGCGCGTGTATTTGAGGGGTGCGCGGGAAGTTCCACACGCGAATAGCCTGGGCGCGTGTATTTGAGGGGTGCGCGGGAAGTTCCACACGCGAATAGCCTGGGCGCGTGTATTTGAGGGGTGCGCGGGAAGTTCCACATGCGAATAGCCTGGGCGCGTGTATTTCAGGGGTGCGCGGGAAGTTCCACACGCGAATAGCCTGGGCGCGTGTATTTCAGGGGTGCGCATGAAGTTCCACACGCGAATAGCCTTGGGGCGCGTGTATTTCAGGGGTGCACGGGGAGTTCCACACGCGAATAGCCTGGGTGCATGTATTTCAGGGGTGCGCGGGAAGTTCCACACGCGAATAGCCTGGGCGCGTGTATTACAGGGGTGCGCGGGAAGTTCCACACGCGAATAGCCTGGGCGCGTGTATTTCAGGGGTGCGCGGGAAGTTCCACACGCGAATAGCCTGGGCGCGTGTATTTCAGGGGTGCGCGGGGAGTTCCACACGCGAATAGCCTGGGTGCATGCATTTCAGGGGTGCGCGGGAAGTTCCACACGCGAATAGCCTGGGCGCGTGTATTTCAGGGGTGCGCGGGAAGTTCCACACGCGAATAGCCTGGGTGCGCGTGTATTTCAGGGGTGCGCGGGGAGTTCCACACGCGAATAGCCTGGGTGCGTGTATTTCAGGGGTGCGCGGGAAGTTCCACACGCGAATAGCCTGGGCGCATGTATTTCAGGGGTGCGCGGGAAGTTCCACACGCGAATAGCCTGGGCGCGTGTATTTCAGGGGTGCGCGGGAAGTTCCACATGTGATTTGACAGTGTGGGTCCTCCCAGGTGTACCCTGTACACCCTCCACGGCCCCTGCAGGCAGCCCACACCACAGGGGACTACCCTGCATCCCTGGTCATGTCCCGCAGACAGCCCACCCAACATGGGCATGCCCCCCAGCAAAGGCACATGTCTCCTTGAACTAATGAACACCAACTCATGTCCCCTTGCACCCCCACCCCCCAGCACTGTGGGGCACCTGCCAGCAGGCCCCCACCCATGTCCAACTCATGTCTCCCACCACCCCCACACCCCAGCCACCAGGGGCACCCTCCACCAGGCCCCCACTCATGTCTCCCACCACCCCCACACCCCAGCAGTGCAGGGGCACCCTCCACCAGGCCCCCACTCATGTCACCCACCACCCCCACCCCCCAGCCACCAGGGGCACCCTCCACCAGGCCCCCACTCATGTCTCCCACCACCCCCACACCCCAGCAGTGCAGGGTCACCCTCCACCAGGCCCCCACTCATGTCTCCCACCACCCCCACACCCCAGCAGTGCAGGGGCAGCCTCCACCAGGCCCCCACTCATGTCACCCACCACCCCCACCCCCCAGCCACCAGGGGCACCCTCCACCAGGCCCCCACTCATGTCTCCCACCACCCCCACACCCCAGCCACCAGGGGCACCCTCCACCAGGCCCCCACTCATGTCTCCCACCACCCCCACACCCCAGCCACCAGGGGCACCCTCCACCAGGCCCCCACTCATGTCTCCCACCACCCCCACACCCCAGCAGTGCAGGGGCACCGTCCACCAGGCCCCCACTCATGTCTCCCACCACCCCCACACCCCAGCAGTGCAGGGTCACACTCCACCAGGCCCCCACTCATGTCTCCCACCACCCCCACACCCCAGCAGTGCAGGGTCACCCTCCACCAGCCCCCCACTCATGTCTCCCACCACCCCCACACCCCAGCAGTGCAGGGGCAGCCTCCACCAGGCCCCCACTCATGTCACCCACCACCCCCACCCCCCAGCACTGTGGGGCACCTGCCAGCAGGCCCCACCCATGTCCAACTCATGTCTCCCACCACCCCCACACCCCAGCAGTGCAGGGGCAGCCTCCACCAGGCCCCCACTCATGTCACCCACCACCCCCACCCCCCAGCACTGTGGGGCACCTGCCAGCAGGCCCCCACACATGTCCAACTCATGTCTCCCACCACCCCCACACCCCAGCAGTGCAGGGGCAGCCTCCACCAGGCCCCCACTCATGTCACCCACCACCCCCACCCCCCAGCACTGTGGGGCACCTGCCAGCAGGCCCCCACCCATGTCCAACTCATGTCTCCCACCACCCCCACACCCCAGCCACCAGGGGCACCCTCCACCAGGCCCCCATTCATGTCTCCCACCACCCCCACCCCCCAGCCACCAGGGGCACCCTCCACCAGGCCCCCACTCATGTCTCCCACCACCCCCACACCCCAGCCACCAGGGGCACCCTCCACCAGGCCCCCACTCATGTCTCCCACCACCCCCACACCCCAGCAGTGCAGGGGCAACCTCCACCAGGCCCCCACTCATGTCACCCACCACCCCCACCCCCCAGCCACCAGAGGCACCCTCCACCAGGCCCCCACTCATGTCTCCCACCACCCCCACACCCCAGCAGTGCAGGATCACCCTCCACCAGGCCCCCACTCATGTCTCCCACCACCCCCACACCCCAGCAGTGCAGGGGCAGCCTCCACCAGGCCCCCACTCATGTCAACCACCACCCCCACCCCCCAGCCACCAGGGGCACCCTCCACCAGGCCCCCACTCATGTCTCCCACCACCCCCAGCCACCAGGGGCACCCTCCACCAGGCCCCCACTCATGTCTCCCACCACCCCCACACCCCAGCAGTGCAGGGGCACCGTCCACCAGGCCCCCACTCATGTCTCCCACCACCCCCACCCCCCAGCCACCAGGGGCACCCTCCACCAGGCCCCCACTCATGTCTCCCACCACCCCCACACCCCAGCAGTGCAGGGGCACCGTCCACCAGGCCCCCACTCATGTCTCCCACCACCCCCACACCCCAGCAGTGCAGGGTCACCCTCCACCAGGCCCCCACTCATGTCTCCCACCACCCCCACACCCCAGCAGTGCAGGGTCACCCTCCACCAGGCCCCCACTCATGTCTCCCACCACCCCCACACCCCAGCAGTGCAGGGGCAGCCTCCACCAGGCCCCCACTCATGTCACCCACCACCCCCACCCCCCAGCACTGTGGGGCACCTGCCAGCAGGCCCCCACCCATGTCCAACTCATGTCTCCCACCACCCCCACACCCCAGCCACCAGGGGCACCCTCCACCAGGCCCCCACTCATGTCTCCCACCACCCCCACCCCCCAGCCACCAGGGGCACCCTCCACCAGGCCCCCACTCATGTCTCCCACCACCCCCACACCCCAGCCACCAGGGGCACCCTCCACCAGGCCCCCACTCATGTCTCCCACCACCCCCACCCCCCAGCCACCAGGGGCACCCTCCACCAGGCCCCCACTCATGTCTCCCACCACCCCCACACCCCAGCCACCAGGGGCACCCTCCACCAGGCCCCCACTCATGTCTCCCACCACCCCCACACCCCAGCAGTGCAGGGGCAGCCTCCACCAGGCCCCCACTCATGTCACCCACCATCCCCACCCCCCAGCACTGTGGGGCACCTGCCAGCAGGCCCCCACCCATGTCCAACTCATGTCTCCCACCACCCCCACACCCCAGCAGTGCAGGGTCACCCTCCACCAGGCCCCCACTCATGTCTCCCACCACCCCCACACCCCAGCAGTGCAGGGGCAGCCTCCACCAGGCCCCCACTCATGTCACCCACCACCCCCACCCCCCAGCACTGTGGGGCACCTGCCAGCAGGCCCCCACCCATGTCCAACTCATGTCTCCCACCACCCCCACACCCCAGCAGTGCAGGGGCAGCCTCCACCAGGCCCCCACTCATGTCACCCACCACCCCCACCCCCCAGCACTGTGGGGCACCTGCCAGCAGGCCCCCACCCATGTCCAACTCATGTCACCCACCACCCCCACACCCCAGCCACCAGGGGCACCCTCCACCAGGCCCCCACTCATGTCTCCCACGACCCCCAGCCACCAGGGGCACCCTCCACCAGGCCTCCACTCATGTCTCCCACCACCCCCACACCCCAGCCACCAGGGGCACCCTCCACCAGGCCCCCACTCATGTCTCCCACCACCCCCGCACCCCAGCAGTGCATGGGCAGCCTCCACCAGGCCCCCACTCATGTCACCCACCACCCCCACCCCCCAGCACTGTGGGGCACCTGCCAGCAGGCCCCCACCCATGTCCAACTCATGTCTCCCACCACCCCCACACCCCAGCAGTGCAGGGTCACCCTCCACCAGGCCCCCACTCATGTCTCCTACCACCCCCACACCCCAGCAGTGCAGGGGCAGCCTCCACCAGGCCCCCACTCATGTCACCCACCACCCCCACCCCCCAGCACTGTGGGGCACCTGCCAGCAGGCCCCCACCCATGTCCAACTCATGTCTCCCACCACCCCCACACCCCAGCAGTGCAGGGGCAGCCTCCACCAGGCCCCCACTCATGTCACCCACCACCCCCACACCCCAGCACTGTGGGGCACCTGCCAGCAGGCCCCCACCCATGTCCAACTCATGTCTCCCACCACCCCCACACCCCAGCCACCAGGGGCACCCTCCACCAGGCCCCCAACCATGTCTCCCACCACCCCCACACCCCAGCAGTGCAGGGGCAGCCTCCACCAGGCCCCCACTCATGTCACCCACCATCCCACACCCCAGCAGTGCAGGGTCACCCTCCACCAGGCCCCCACCCATGTCCCCCTGCCCCCAGGTCCTGACGATACACAATCATGGCAGTAATGGGCAGCATACCCAGCACAAACACCCAGGCAAGGATTGCATCCACCCACATAGTGAATGCAATTACATGACACAACCCCAATGGCAAGTATGTAAATGAACACATGTCCGTCACACACACATACACAATGGCTGCAAGTGAATGTCAAAACCCATATCATGACATGTATGAAACCAAAGACAAAATAAGACAAGTGGAAGTAAAAATAAAAAATGTATTAAAGATTAAAAATAAGTAAACAAATCAAACATACAACTATGTGGATAATAAAATAAATGGTCCATGTTGGAGAACAAAAGTAAAAATCAAAAAACGAAAAAGGAATACAAAAACAAATGTTGACCAAAGCAATATCAAGTAGAAGCAAAAGAATGAAAAACCATTTCCACATGGTGAACACAATAATGAAAAAAAGAAAATTTTCCTTCAAAAAACAAACTAAATACAGGAATGTACCAGGGTCCATGAGCCCAACACCATAAAGGAAACCTACTACTACCTAATGAAAAAAATATATAGAAAAAAGTGGCCATTGTCCGAGCGGTCCAAAATAATAAAAACAAATAAAGGAAACCTAACACTAACTAACTATATAACTATATACAAAGGCAGCGGGCAAGTCCTGCGGCTCACTTGTTGATGTTGCTGGCCAGGGCATCATCGAACTCCATGTCGATGTCCTGGAGGCGGGACTCTGTCCTGGCCCCGAGGTCTCGCAGGGATAACCCCATGTTCAGCTCAAACTCCCTGCGAGCTTCCTCGAGGCACTCAGCCCGCCTCAACGCCCGACGCATTGGAGAACTCCGCCCTGACCATGGCGAGCCGCTCCTCTTCCGCCCGCTGCCGCTCCGCACCTATCCGCTGGACCAACTGCTCCCACACGGAAGACACCACCATCCCAGGGTTGCCCTGCCCTCCGGCCGATGCCTGCCCCTCTGATCTTGATGGCCCCGAGCCATGATGCCTCCCACGTCGAGCCCGCTGCTGCCTCCGACGCCACTGCCTCTGCCAGCACGACGGCATCCAGGCTGATGGAAACCACCGACGCCGTCGTGCACGTGCCCTGCCTGATGATGCTGTCACATCTTCCATCTGCTGGGGTCCAGTTGCTGTGTTGTCCACCCCTGCTGGACCTCCGACTCCCAACTGTGGCAGGGATGGGATCCCCACCGAGCTGGCTGCATTGGTCGGGGCAGGTCCACAGGGGGCCCTGGTGGCATCTGGCCTGGAAGACGGCAAGGGGAACGACTGGTGGATAGCCTGCACAGAGGAGGAGAGGGCCGCCACATTGGCCAACACATGCAGGAAACCCCCGAACATGGCCGATCCCAATTGGGCCACGTCGGCACGGTGCACTTCGTGATGACGTGCGTGCTCCTCCCGGGAAGCACGCACGGCATCACGAATCACAGCCGTGTGCATCACGACCCCAATCAGGACCTTCTCCGCACGGCCAGGGGTTCCCACGTCCGCAGGTGGAGGGGAGTCAGGTGACATGGACATCCCCTCTACCTGCGGACAGGCCTGGGATGGGGCATCCCTGCTGGTGCATGGTGGTGCACTCACAGGGTCAGGGACAGCGACATGCACAGGCCCCTCTACGGTGACCTGTGCTGCCTCCTGCCCCTGGCCCTGGACTGCACCACTTGCACCAGCAGGGATGCCCCCACCAGGCCCCATGTGTGCCCCAGTGGCGGCCTCCTCCTCCTCTGTGCAAACTACCAACCTGGATGGCTCCTCACCGTCTCCCACCGTAGCAGGCCCCTGTGGGGGCTCACCCACCCCTTCCGCTGCAGCCGTGGGGGCATCCCCGCCGCCTTGCTCCACAGCGCCGTCTCCGCCCTCTTCTTCACTAGCCGCTGCGTAGAGGGAGACAAAGAACACAAGCATCAGGGCACTGTACAATGGTCCCCTAGACAGGAAGCAATAGCAGATGAGCACCACTGTCAAAGTACACTTCCATCATGTCCCTCCACAACACATGGGTCAGTCCAGGCAAAACACACACAGTAACAGACATGGTGCATGCCATGGACATTTCCATGCATGTCCAATGGACTCTTGAAACATTCAATGATATGTAACTCACATGCATCATGGCTCATGCCTATCACATGCACACACTTCACCTCAGTCACATCCATCTGGCCCAAAACACACCAAACACAGCGGATACAAGGGTAATTTGGCTGCTTCACTGAATCTGTGCATTGTCACACACATGTGTCATGCATCCATGGCATGCACAAGTCACAGACACGCAGGTCAGGCACACAGACATGGCTAGCATATATGTACCTGGCATCAGCACCCATCCCTCACCCCCACCCATGTCCAGGTACAGAGACTGGCATGCTCTCATGTTCAAAATCTGCATAGGGCTCCCCATGCGGCATTTCAACACATGCAACAACCATGTGGATCACACATCACTGGTCGCACATGCATTACCATGATGTCCCTGCACACATACATGCATACATGGCCTATGGCGCACATACAGGCAAGTATCATAGAACCAGCACACCGCAACATGCCCTGTCTCACACAGTAATGCTTGGACACTTACCGCTCAACTTCAGACGGGCCTCCCTCTCAAGGATCTGGGCGTGGAGCGCTGGGCGTACGCGTTCCAGGACCCTCATCTGGATGGAACTCATGCGGCCCCGGCCCCCCTCCTCGAGGCGCCGGGCCTTCACAAGGGTCCTGGACCTCAAGTCCTCCCAGCGCTTCTTGATCTTCAGGACGTCGCGGGTTGCCACCCCCTCCGCGTTGATGGCAACCACACAGTCGGCCCAGATCCTCTGCCGTCCTTCCTTGCTGGCGCGGGATGATCCAAAGAGGGCATCATACTGCCCCAGGACATGCTCCACCAGGACACCAACTTCGGTGACAGTGAAGCTGGTGCCCCTCTGCCCCTCTGGCCTGGGGTTGCCACTGGTGCCAGATGTGGAAGTGCCCGACATGGCAACCCCAGAGGCAGGTGTGGGTGGGCAACTGGGTCCTGGGGCTGGGCTGTGGAGCGATGTAATCCCAGTCGGGAGTCTTCAGTTCCAGCAGGGGTGGACACAGCAACTGGACCCCTGCAGATGGCTGATGTGCAGGCACCAAATGGCAGGGCACGGTGGCAGCAGGCAGGCAGGCAGGCAGGCAGCAGCAGATGGCACGTGGGAGGCTGCTCGGGGCACTGGGGGGCAGTAACTCGGCCTTCTGGGCAGGAGCGTGGTCTTCCGTGTGTTTTCGCGTGGCCAGCTTGATACGGAGTGATTTGGCACGTGAAAATCCTGCACGTCAGCGTGAAATCCGAGGAAAGGCCCTTAGCGCGTAAGCGCGTCAGCACGCATACGCGATTCTATTGGACCAGAGTCCCTCAGCGCGTAAGCGCGTCTGTGACGTGACCCGCACGGGTGTTCCCCACTCAGCACGTGATGACTGGGCACAAGTGGAAATACTGCACGTCAGAGTGTCTTCGTGTGTGATTGGACAAAAGTGCGCGTACACGCGATTGGCCTATGTACGTGTATTTAATGGGTGCGCGGGCACTTACACACGCAAGTACGTCAGCAAACCTGTATCCCCTGGAGCGTGTGAATTTCCACACGCTATTGGACTGAGAACTGGATTCCAGGGGTGCGCGGGTCACACGCTGTATCCCGTGGTGCGTGTGAATTTCCACACGCTATTGGACTGGGAACTGGATTCCAGGGGTGCGCGGGTCACACGCTCGCCTAGAACACGTGCAAAGCATAAATTTGCGGACTTTAACAATAACAAGCTCAGACGCCAGGATGAACATACCGTTCCTAGCAGCAGTGGCAGTGGGCTACCAAAGGAGGAGGAGGAGGATAGTCAGGGCCAGAATATTCACACCCAGAACCAGCCTTTTCGGGATGCCTGATGACCAGGTGTATGGGAGGTACAGGTTTCCACCACACATTATACTGGACCTGGTGAGTGAGTGGGAGGATGACCTCACATCACCCACCCTGTGCTCCCAAGCACTCAGCCCCCTGGAGAAGGTCCTCAATGTACTGCACTTCTTAGCCACTGGATCATTTCAGCGGACAAGTGCCATAGTGGGTGGGGTGTCACAGGCCACCCAGTCACGCTGCCTACACCAGGTCTTGAACATCATCACTGCACACCCATCAGTCCGCAGGCACATATACCTGCCCAGAACACCTGCAGAAAGGCATGCTGCCGCCCTGGATTTTTACGCTGTGGCACGATTCCCCAAAGTGCTAGGTGCCATCGACTGCACCCATGTGGCTCTACGTCCCCCCAGGGCATCTGAGCACATCTATAGGAACCGCAAGCACTGGCATTCCATCAACGTGCAGGTAGCATGTAATGCCAAGGGAATCATCACCTCAGTATATGCCAACTATCCCGGCTCCACCCACGACAGCTTCATTTACCGAATGTCCACCCTAAGCCGGGACCTAGAAGCTGGGCGGCATGGCGATACATGGCTGCTTGGTGAGTATGTATGCCACTGCACATGCATGCATGTTGGATACTGAGCAAGGTCACAACCCCACCAATGATACCAATCACCACCTCCACAGGGGACAGTGCCTACCCTCTCAGCCCACACATGATGACGCCAATTCGGAACCCCACCACGCCACCCCAGGTAAGATATAACACAGCCCACATTACAACCAGGGGCATAGTGGAGCGCACATTCGGAGTGCTAAAGTCACGCTTTCGCTCCCTTGACCGTTCTGGCGGGCAGCTGTTATACGCTCCCCCAGTAGTGTGCAGGATCATAGTGGCAGCATGTGTCCTGCACAACGTTGCAACACGCCGGGGCCTGGCCGTGGACATGGTGGTGGCCCCACATCCCCAACCACATGCACAGCCGCTGCGCATGGGAGGGGAAAGGGCACGGGGGGAGGCAGCCCGTACACAGCTAGTGGCTAATTACTTCACATAGAAATCACACCCCTGTGGAGTGCACACTGCCCTGGCACATTCCATCTGACGATCAATGATGACTCAACCTGACACTGATCCTGAATGTCTGGAGAATGAACCGGGAATACCATGTCAGCCTGAGATTGTTCACCTGGAAGTGTCACAATGTGTGCATCCCTACCCACACAGACACCACCAATGCAGTTTTGTGAAGTTACACATTGAAGCAGCTAAAATGAAAACCCACTTGCAAAATGCAACAAGAGGACAGTGCCATGTCAGCCAACCCAACCCCAGCACCGCCACACGACACACCGTGCCATGTCATGCTAATTGCAGGTAAAAAAAGTAATCCCCACAACATGACATCAGTCTCACTATGTACAGTGGCACTATTAGAAACCTGCAACACCTGAAATGCTCACAGCAATGCCGGACCAACAACATACTTGAGCACGTAGTACCATTAACATGACATCACAAATGTTACATATTAGTAGTCTCACCACCTGGAAATGCCTGCACTCCCACCACTACCAACTGTGCAGTGTTGTCGCCATGTAGAGTTGTAGGTGCACTGCTGCCAACATGGACCCCATCTCCAGACTAGAGGTCCTTGTGTGGACATGAGGAAGGGACCTGCAAATTGGGAGGTAGACACAGAAGAAGAGTTACACATCAATGCAACATGCAGTGTACAACACAACAGCAATATGCACTAGGAATGTATACACAGTATTGATTACAGACTGCCCACACAGCTCATGGGAGTCCAACGTCACTGTGTAATTCACTGTCACTTGGGCACACCCTTTGCAAGCCCATGGAAACGGGAAGCAGGAGGGGTGTGTGTGACTCAAACCCAAGCATCTGAACCAAATACATTACAAGCCTGCATGTGCCCAGCCACAATGCAGCGTATGCCCACAGGAACCACGGAAGCCAACAGATCGTCCCAAAAAAATTGGGAATAAAAGAAATCAAAATAAAAATAAAAATAAGAAAAAAATAAAAATAAAAAATAAAAAATGGCCATTGATGGGCCCGGGGGGGTTGGGGAGGCCACCCAGGAGGTCAGAGGACAGGATGCACACCAGAACCCACCTGCGTGGATCCTGGGAAGATAAAACACCTCCATGGGCTCATGGCCCACACGGCTACCCTATTGTGGGAGTATCACTGCTGTCGCTATTATCACCCTGTGCAGCTGCATCCGGAGGTGGTTGCACTATGGGAGGCAGCCCACGCAAGGCCCTAGTCTGCTCCTCCATGGCTGCAAGCATGCGGGTGTGGTAGGTCTGGTTCTGGAGGATGAGTGTGCGGAGGTCCCCATGCAACAACTCACGGGATGCCCGGACCTCCGCCCTCGTTGCCTGCATCTCAGCTGAGAGCGTACGGGTGAGACGCTCCAGCTGCTGTTCTGTCCTTTGGTGTGTTGAAGCCTCATCAAGCTCAACAAGAGTCGTCCTGAGGTGAAGGAGCTCCTGCCTCAGGGCTTCCCTGTGGCCCTGGGACTCAATGGAGATGGCCTCCTGCAGAGTCGCCAGTGCCGCCCGCCTGTCCCTGTTGGACCCCAACATGTCCTCCCTGTGTGACTGGCAGATGGAGTCGGTTGCCTGCTCTAGTCGCTCCATCAGCCTTTCTGGGGGGACAATGGAAGTGGCCACCCTATCCATGGCCTGAGCCATCATCTCGGATGATGCAGCCTGTTGGGTTGCCATACCGTAAATGGATTGCTCCCATGCGGTATTGCCGGGTGGCGTACGGCCACCACGTCGGCGGGCACCACACCTGTCTGGGGCAAGGCGAACTGCGCCTTGCTGTGCCGGCACTGCCTGAGGCTGCAGGACTGCATTCCCCCTCTGATCTGCTGGCCCAGGAACAGGATCAGATGTCGCGGAGTGTGACCCTGCATCCGTAACCACCGAAGGCATAGCTGCCAACACTGACATCCCCATGGAGGGTTCTGACCCTGGTGCAGGTGGGTGAGACAGAACAGAATCCCTCCCTGGAACACTCACCTGCGACGGCACGTAGGTCTCATCCGAATCAACACCTGAGTACAGCTCGGGGGAGGTGCAGCCAGAGACACCCCTTGAGAGCACGACCTGCAGCACTTGTGGGTTCTCCCCCACCACCACACCACGTCCCTCACTGGTGGTTGGTCGGCCCTCGGACCCCTCCTGGGTCTGCACCATCTCCACAACCCCAGCAGTATCAGGTGCGTCTTCCCCTGCAAAGACATGAAAACAAAGAAATGGAAACAGGCATTAGCACCATGGCACACAATGAGGGCTGAGAAGCAAGAGAACCAGTACTTGATTGACACATGTCCCACATGACTAAATCCCTCCCATGCATGCACCCTCACTGCGTATGAAGTGCAGGCAAATGGCACACACTGATGACACCAAGATGGAAGATGAACACATTTTCTGCATGCTGCCTGGCAGTGGCATCACACATTGGCCTGTGATTGCCAGGTGAAACACACATGCCATCACACAGATGGCATGTACCATTGCTATTGAGTGAAGATGGAGAGGAGGGCAGCACCTATTCATTCAGTCCAGTTCCCGCATGTAATTGCTTTTCTAATTCTAACAGGTCAGATTTTTCACCTGGAGCTGCCAGTCTGAAATGGTCCAATTGCACAGGGACATGTGTGTACAAATGATATCCAGGTAACAAAGTCACACCACTTTACCATACCCATGTCAGACATGTGACTAGTGGACAGCGACATGCCTAGTGAAAGTGGTGGAATGCAAACAAACTGACTGAATGAACAGTGAAAAATAAGCAAATATGTTGTGGCAAGGTGACACTTCAAGGGCAACTGGCGTGCAGTTGGGCTAGATGTCTACTGTTGGCAGAAGGGATACTGCTATGGCCAAATGCAGCTGCGCAGGAAGTATTGCATGAAGCACATGGCTGATCCATACGACTCAGGCGCACACACTCTCACCTGGCACACAAACAGAAGCCCTCACACACACACCATGCACATGGATGACACACACATGCATGTGCACTCACCGGACAATGCCTCGTAATCAGCCAGATCTCCCACGCCTTGGATCTGTTCCTCCGTGACGTAGGTCCCAGCGACTGACTCATGTGGAGTGAGTTCCATGTCTACTACTGGAGACCCACCTCCAGTCACTAGAGTTGCGGCATGACTTGAGGCCAGCTTACTCTTTGCCCTGCGCTTTAGGTCATTCCAGCGCTTATAGCAATCATTGGCTGTGCGCCTCACAATTCCAAGGGCACTTACGATGTCCGCAACGGTCTGCCAGTGTGCCTGGCGTTGTGCAGGTGTGGTCTTGGATCCTGCAACAATGACCATCTCGTTGTCATGTCCGTACACATACTCGACAAGTGCATTCAGTTCGTCATCCGTGAAGCTGGGCTTCCTGGACGGGCCGGACTGTGTAGCCGTGTCTGGGGCATCAGCCTGTGCCGGACGAGCACTCTTCCTCTTCCGCTTGGAAGGTGGTGGTGATCCTGAGTGTCCTGCGCCGCTCTGGACACTAGGGGCAGGAGCCCTGGTGGACTCTGTATCAGGAGTGTGGGATTGCACACTCAGCATGGGAGTTGGTGCAGGCATTGGCTCTAGTGTGATGGTGTCAGGGGGAATGTCAGCAGCATGGACTAGGACCGACACTGTCCTGGCTGGGTGTGTGAGGGCTGGGGTGGATGGAGCCGCAGCTGCCCCTGCAGCCTCTCCGCCCTGCCTCCTTGGTGCAGCAGATGACCTTGCTGCCCCAGATCCATGTGGCATGATGGCATCAACGTGCACCAGCGCACGTGTCGTAGCCCTGCTGACCTGGAAGTCAGCCATGGAGTCAGCCAGGTCTGGTGCCACAATGGGCTGGTCCAACAAGGGCTGAGCATGGATGGTGTCAGCCACACCAGCCTCAATGGGAGGGGGGGAGGGGGGGATTATGGGTGCCCGTGACTGGTCCTCCACACATGGGGGGACAGGCTCACCCTGCAAGTTACGACCACGTCCCCTACCGGATCCACCACGGCCACCACTTGTGGCTCTTCCACCTTTGCCACCCTTACGGAATCCTCGCCTCCCAGCCATGGCACTGATGTTAATGTGCGTATGGGAGTGGATGTAGACTATTGTCCTGGGCAATTGGGGGTCAAAGGGGTTGGGTACCAGATGGTAATTGTCCCCTAGTGCTCTAGCAAGGCTGAATGTAACCCCTGGGGAAAGATGACGGGTCACGCAATGCACAGGAGGCCCAAAAAAGGGAGATGACGTGCACGCAACCCCTCCTAGACCACGTGTGCAGAAAGAAAAACCTGCACTACGCTGTGGCACCCAGAAACACAAGAATGAACGTATGCGTGTCACACGCAGCCTAGAATAACCTCTGAAGGGGTAGGCTACACACGGGGCAAGCACAGATGTTAGATACGTGCGTGACTCACCGTCTGCCTGGTAAACGAGCGTGTAAAAGGAGCACGTTTGGTTGGCAACACCCCCGCCAAAAGAAGATTTGTACGCTGTCTGAGGAGACAGGACAACAGTAGAAGGGAACACTGTTTGAGGGAACAGGCCCAGGTAAACCAGTAAAAGCGAAAGAAGAGAAAAAGCTGTCAGAGGTAACAGGGAATACGAACTTGAAACGCCGTGAAGTAAATCGCGTGTGAAACGACAAGAAGTACAGAATTCACCCACTCGCTCTCCACGAAAAGCACGTACAAGGAAGTGGTGTTCTATGCGTACCTTTTATACAGGCCCACACGTCCAGCGTCACTTACGCGGCGTGTACGCGCTAGGGCCATTTCCACCAATTACACGCTTTGTCACTTCTGCGTGTAGGGACATTTCCTCCAATTACACGCTTTGTCACTTCTGCGTGTAGGGCCATTTCCACCAATCACACGTGATGAGACTCTGACGTGCAGTCTTTCCACGTGTGCTCTGTCATCACGTGCTGTGTGGGAAACACCCGTGCGGGTCACGTCACAGACGCGCTTACGCGCTGAGGGCCTTTGGTCCAATAGAATCGCGTATGCGTGCTGACGCGCTTCCGCGCTAAGGGCCTTTCCTCGATTTTCACGCTGACGTGCAGGATTTTCAAGTGCCAAATCACTCCGTACCAAGCTGGCCACGCGTAAGCACACGGAAGACCACGCTCCTGCCCAGAAGGCCGAACTACTGCCCCCCAGAGCCCCGAGCATGCTCCCACCTACCATCTGCTGCTGCCTGACTGCCTGCTGCCCACGTGCACTGCCATTTGCTGCCTGCACATCAGCCAGGGGTGCTGTTGCTGTGACCACCCCTGCTGGTACCGAAGACTCCCGACTGGAATTCCATCGCTCCACAGCCCAGCCCCAGGACCCAGTTGCCCACCCACTCCTGCCTCTGGGGTTGTCATGTCGGGGCAAACACCATCTGTGACCACTGACAACCCCCGGCCAGAGAGGCAGAGGGGCACCCGCTTCAGTGCCACCGAAGTTGGTGTCCTGGTGGAGCAAGTCCTGGGGCAGTATGATGCCCTCTTCGGAAGTTCCCGCGCCGACAAGGAAGGACGGACTCGGATCTGGACTGACATCGTGACTGCCATCAACGCGGAGGGGGTGGCAGTCCCGGACTTACAACATGTCAGGAAGCGCTGGGAGGACTTCAGGTCCTGGACCCTGAACAAGGCCCGGCGCCTCTTGAAGGCAGCGGATGCCAAGGGGCGCCGGGGCCACTTGTCGGAAGAACAGATGGGGGTCCTGGAACGCATATCCCCAGCGCTCCACGTCCAGGTCCTGGAGAAGCAGACCCGTCTGGAGTCGAGCGGTGAGTGTACATGCATCCTGATTGTGAGCAGTGCGTGTGGTGATTATTCGGTATTGTGCAGGTTGCACATCTGTTTGTATGGGGTCGAGTATGGGTGGGGGTGTACATGGCCGTGGGGCTGACACATGCGAGGGCTGTAATGTGTGAGACATGGATGGTGCTTGTGTGTGTAGGCTTGCATGGCAAATGCAGTTGTGCGTGCACACATGTTTGTATGTATGTGTATGTAAGTAGACATGTCCGTGATGTCACGCATGTATGTTGTATTGGGCTGCATATATGAGCACTGTGTACATGTGCATGTGTGTGTATTTGACAAGGGTGCAACAGTGATGCAACATGGATGCATGTGACTGCGGTATGTGTAAGCCTGATTGGCAGATGTGACATGGATGCCCGTCTGAACAGTGCGACACTTGGCAGAGGTGTACACATGCATGCAAGTGTGGTGGTGTGTGTACATGTGTGGTGCACTTCCTGTGTTGCATGTGATGTCTGGGTCACCTTTGGCTGCTCATGCTGTTGTATGTGTATGGATGGTGGTGGCAGTTGCGATATGGCTGGGGTATGGCTCATGTGTGCGAGTTGCAATGACATGTGTGTTGGGGATTGTGATGACATGTCTGAGGTTTGCCAATGCCACTCATGTGCAACTGTCATGTGTGTATGTGTCCATTGTACAGTGCCCTGATGCCTGTGTTTTGTTTCTCCCTGTCTGCAGTGTCAACTGATGAAGAGGGCGGAGAAGGTGCTGTGGAGCACAGCGGCGGGGATCCAACCGCCAGCCGGAGACGCAAGGCCCGGCTCCCCTCCCGTGTTGTCATCTCGTCGGGGAGTGAGGAGTCCGGTGCCGCGTCCCAGGCCGCAGCTGCCGGGGGGAGGTCCAAGAGGCGGAGGTTGGAGTTGGACTCCTCGGCAGCAGAAGGGGCAGCTGGGACCCCACAGGGCCCAACAGGGGAAGATGGCACGGAGTCATCCAGGTTGGTGGGGGGTCTGGTGGAGGAGGAGGCCGTGCAAGCACCAGAGACGGGGTCTGGAGGTGGGGATCCCACTGGTGCTAGTAGTGCAGTCCAGGACCAGGGACAGGAGGCAGCACAGGCCGCCGCGGAGGTGCCTGTGTGCAATCCTGTCCCCGATCCTGTCCCTGCATCATCTTGCACCAGCAGGGATGCCTACGTCCAGACCCGTTTCCAGGCAGGGGATGAGCTGACGTCAACTGGCCTTCCTCTGCCTGCGGACGTGGCTATCCAGGTCCGGGTTGAGCCTGTCCTGGCTGGTGTGGCGTTGCGTCAACGGGCCATGCGAGGTGACCTGCAGTCTTTTCATGGAGAGACTGCACGTCATCTCGAATGGCTCGTTGACCACGTCAGCCTGCTGGGACAGGTCACCCAGACCGGATTCCTCCGTCTGATGGGGCTTGTTCCGACCCCCTCCTCAACTGGACCCCCTACGCGCCAGTCGTCCTCTGTGCCATCTTCCCACCCATCAGTCACCTGGGTGCCCTGTGGAGCTGCCTCTGACAGTGCGGCCAGGCTGGTGGAGGAAGCATCCCTGCCACAGTCGGGAGTCGGACGTCCAGCAGGGGTGGCCACATCAACAACTGCACCCCAGCCGGCGGAGGATGTGCAGGCAGCAGGAGGCAGTGCACGGGCAGAGGCAGAGCAGCAGCAGCAACATGGTGGGAGCCATGAAGGCTCGGGGCCTTTGACATCGGAGGGGCAGGCATCGGCCGGAAGGCAGGAGGACCCAGGACAGAGAGTGTCTTCCGTGTGGCAGCGGTTGGGCCACGCCATAGGTGCGGAGCGGCGGCGGGCGGAAGAGGCGCGGCTCACAATGGTCAGGGCGGAGAACTCCATGCGGAGGGCCCTGAGGCGGGCCAAGTGCCTCGAGGCAATCCGCAGGGGGTTGGAGGAGGACACGGCGTCGTCCCTGCGGACCCTCGGGGCCATGGAACTGGACCGCCTCCGGGACATCGAACAGGAGTTCGATGATGCCCTGGCCCGGAACACCACGGAGTGAGCCGCTGGACTTGCCCGCCGCCTTTGTATATAGTTCTTTAGTTTTAGGTTTCCTTTGTTTTTTCTTATGATTTGGAGTCGACGGACACTGCTCCACTTTTTGTAGATAGTTGATATTTAGGTAGGTTTTTTAGGAGGTTTCCTTAGTTCAGTTGTGATGATGGACCCTTGTTATTTTTGTACATAGTTCTTTGTTGCATGGAGAGTTTTTACATTTCACTTTGGACAAAATTTTATGGATTTGATTTTCTATTTTTGTGTTTTTATGCGGACATGCAGCTTATTTTTTCACATTTACATTGTAGTTATTTTTCTTTCTTTACCATTCGTATTTTTGTCCAATACATTTTTTTTTCCATTGTTCACTGTGTGGTTTCATCTCATTGGTTTCATGCATGTCATGTTGTGTGTTTTCCCATTCAATTTGAAAATCTGTGTGTGACGGACATGGGTTCATTTGCTTCATGAACATTGGGGGTGTAACATGTGTTTTCATTTCCATGTGGGTGAATGGGTTACTTGGTAGGGCTTTTTGGCTGTGGAGGCTGACCATTACGCACATGATTGGGGATTGTGAGGACCTGGTGGGGGCTGCACATGGTGGCAGGGGGGTGGGGGTGGTGGGAGACATGAGTGGGGGCCTGGTGGGGGCTGCCCATGGTGGCAGGGGGGTGGGGGTGGTGGGAGACATGAGTGGGGGCCTGGTGGAGGGTGACCCTGCACTGCTGGGGGGTGGGGGTGCAGGGGGACATGAGTGGGGGCCTGGTGGAGGGTGACCCTGCACTGCTGGGGGGTGGCGGTGCAGGGGGACATGAGTGGGGGCCTGGTGGAGGTTGACCCTGCACTGCTGGGGGGTGGGGGTGGTGGGAGACATGAGTGGGGGCCTGGTGGAGGGTGACCCTGCACTGCTGGGGGGTGGGGGTGCAGGGGGACATGAGTGGGGGCCTGGTGGTGGTTGACCCTACACTGCTGGGGGGTGGGGGTGGTGGGAGACATGAGTGGGGGTCTGGTGGGGGCTGCCCATGGTGGCAGGGGGGTGGGGGTGGTGGGAGACATGAGTGGGGGCCTGGTGGAGGGTGCCCCTGCACGGCTGGGGGGTGGGGGTGGTGGGAGACATGGGTGGGTGCCTGGTGGAGGGTGCCCCTGCACTGCTGGGGGGTGGGGGTGGTGGGAGACATGAGTGGGGGCCTGGTGGAGGGTGACCCTGCACTGCTGGGGGGTGGGGGTGGTGGGAGACATGGGTGGGTGCCTGGTGGAGGGTGCCCCTGCACTGCTGGGGGGTGGGGGTGGTGGGAGACATGAATGGGGTCCTGGTGGAGGGTGACCCTGCACTGCTGGGGGGTGGGGGTGGTGGGAGACATGAGTGGGGGCCTGGTGGGGGCTGCCCATGGTGGCAGGGGGGTGGGGGTGGTGGGAGACATGAGTGGGGGCCTGGTGGAGGGTGACCCTGCACTGCTGGGGGGTGGGGGTGCAGGGGGACATGAGTGGGGGCCTGGTGGAGGGTGACCCTGCACTGCTGGGGGGTGGGGGTGCAGGGGGACATGAGTGGGGGCCTGGTGGAGGTTGACCCTGCACTGCTGGGGGGTGGGGGTGGTGGGAGACATGAGTGGGGGCCTGGTGGAGGGTGACCCTGCACTGCTGGGGGGTGGGGTGGTGGGAGACATGAGTGGGGGCCTGGTGGGGGCTGCCCATGGTGGCAGGGGGGTGGGGGTGGTGGGAGACATGAGTGGGGGCCTGGTGGAGGGTGACCCTGCACTGCTGGGGGGTGGGGGTGGTGGGAGACATGAGTGGGGGCCTGGTGAAGGGTGACCCTGCACTGCTGGGGGGTGGGGGTGCAGGGGGACATGAGTGGGGGCCTGGTGGAGGGTGACCCTGCACTGCTGGGGGGTGGGGGTGGTGGGAGACATGAGTGGGGGCCTGGTGGAGGGTGACCCTGCACTGCTGGGGGGTGGGGGTGCAGGGGGACATGAGTGGGGGCCTGGTGGAGGGTGACCCTGCACTGCTGGGGGGTGGGGGTGGTGGGAGACATGAGTGGGGGCCTGGTGGAGGGTGACCCTGCACTGCTGGGGGGTGGGGGTGCAGGGGGACATGAGTGGGGGCCTGGTGGAGGGTGACCCTGCACTGCTGGGGGGTGGGGGTGGTGGGAGACATGAGTGGGGGCCTGGTGGAGGGTGCCCCTGCACTGCTGGGGGGTGGGGGTGGTGGGAGACATGAGTGGGGGCCTGGTGGAGGGTGACCCTGCACTGCTGGGGGGTGGGGGTGGTGGGAGACATGAGTGGGGGCCTGGTGGGGGCTGCCCATGGTGGCAGGGGGTGGGGGTGGTGGGAGACGAGTGGGGGCCTGGTGGAGGGTGACCCTGCACTGCTGGGGGGTGGGGGTGGTGGGAGACATGAGTGGGGGCCTGGTGGAGGGTGACCCTGCACTGCTGGGGGGTGGGGGTGGTGGGAGACATGAGTGGGGGCCTGGTGGAGGGTGACCCTGCACTGCTGGGGGGTGGGGGTGCAGGGGGACATGAGTGGGGGCCTGGTGGAGGGTGACCCTGCACTGCTGGGGGGTGGGGGTGGTGGGAGACATGAGTGGGGGCCTGGTGGAGGGTGACCCTGCACTGCTGGGGGGTGGGGGTGGTGGGAGACATGAGTGGGGGCCTGGTGGAGGGTGACCCTGCACTGCTGGGGGGTGGGGGTGCAGGGGGACATGAGTGGGGGCCTGGTGGAGGGTGACCCTGCACTGCTGGGGGGTGGGGGTGGTGGGAGACATGAGTGGGGGCCTGGTGGAGGGTCACCCTGCACTGCTGGGGGGTGGGGGTGGTGGGAGACATGAGTGGGGGCCTGGTGGAGGGTGACCCTGCACTGCTGGGGGGTGGGGGTGCAGGGGGACATGAGTGGGGGCCTGGTGGAGGGTGACCCTGCACTGCTGGGGGGTGGGGGTGCAGGGGGACATGAGTGGGGGCCTGGTGGAGGTTGACCCTGCACTGCTGGGGGGTGGGGGTGGTGGGAGACATGAGTGGGGGCCTGGTGGAGGGTGACCCTGCACTGCTGGGGGGTGGGGGTGCAGGGGGACATGAGTGGGGGCCTGGTGGAGGGTGACCCTGCACTGCTGGGGGGTGGGGGTGCAGGGGGACATGAGTGGGGGCCTGGTGGAGGTTGACCCTGCACTGTTGGGGGGTGGGGGTGGTGGGAGACATGAGTGGGGGCCTGGTGGAGGGTGACCCTGTACTGCTGGGGGGTGGGGGTGCAGGGGGACATGAGTGGGGGCCTGGTGGTGGTTGACCCTGCACCGCTGGGGGGTGGGGGTGGTGGGAGACATGAGTGGGGGCCTGGTGGGGGCTGCCCATGGTGGCAGGGGGGTGGGGGTGGTGGGAGACATGAGTGGGGGCCTGGTGGAGGGTGCCCCTGCACTGCTGGGGGGTGGGGGTGGTGGGAGACAGGGGTGGGTGCCTGGTGGAGGGTGCCCCTGCACTGCTGGGGGGTGGGGGTGGTGGGAGACATGAGTGGGGGCCTGGTGGAGGGTGACCCTGCACTGCTGGGGGGTGGGGGTGGTGGGAGACATGGGTGGGTGCCTGGTGGAGGGTGCCCCTGCACTGCTGGGGGGTGGGGGTGGTGGGAGACATGAATGGGGGCCTGGTGGAGGGTTACCCTGCACTGCTGGGGGGTGGGGGTGGTGGGCGACATGAGTGGGGGCCTGGTGGGGGCTGCCCATGGTGGCAGGGGGGTGGGGTGGTGGGAGACATGAGTGGGGGCCTGGTGGAGGGTGACCCTGCACTGCTGGGGGGTGGGGGTGGTGGGAGACATGAGTGGGGGCCTGGTGGAGGGTGACCCTGCACTGCTGGGGGGTGGGGGTGCAGGGGGACATGAGTGGGGGCCTGGTGGAGGGTGACCCTGCACTGCTGGGGGGTGGGGGTGCAGGGGGACATGAGTGGGGGCCTGGTGGAGGTTGACCCTGCACTGCTGGGGGATGGTGGTGGTGGGAGACATGAGTGGGGGCCTGGTGGAGGGTGACCCTGCACTGCTGGGTGGTGGGGGTGGTGGGAGACATGAGTGGGGGCCTGGTGGGGGCTGCCCATGGTGGCAGGGGGGTGGGGGTGGTGTGAGACATGAGTGGGGGCCTGGTGGAGGGTGACCCTGCACTGCTGGGGGGTGGGGGTGGTGGGAGACATGAGTGGGGGCCTGGTGGAGGGTGACCCTGCACTGCTGGGGGGTGGGGGTGCAGGGGAACATGAGTGGGGGCCTGGTGGAGGGTGACCCTGCACTGCTGGGGGGTGGGGGTGGTGGGAGACATGAGTGGGGGCCTGGTGGAGGGTGACCCTGCACTGCTGGGGGTGGGGGTGCAGGGGGACATGAGTGGGGGCCTGGTGGAGGGTGACCCTGCACTGCTGGGGGGTGGGGGTGGTGGGAGACATGAGTGGGGGCCTGGTGGAGGGTGACCCTGCACTGCTGGGGGGTGGGGGTGCAGGGGGACATGAGTGGGGGCCTGGTGGAGGGTGACCCTGCACTGCTGGGGGGTGGGGGTGGTGGGAGACATGAGTGGGGGCCTGGTGGAGGGTGCCCCTGCACTGCTGGGGGGTGGTGGGAGACATGAGTGGGGGCCTGGTGGAGGGTGACCCTGCACTGCTGGGGGGTGGGGGTGGTGGGAGACATGAGTGGGGGCCTGGTGGGGGCTGCCCATGGTGGCAGGGGGGTGGGGGTGGTGGGAGACGAGTGGGGGCCTGGTGGAGGGTGACCCTGCACTGCTGGGGGGTGGGGGTGGTGGGAGACATGAGTGGGGGCCTGGTGGAGGGTTACCCTGCACTGCTGGGGGGTGGGGGTGGTGGGAGACATGAGTGGGGGCCTGGTGGAGGGTGACCCTGCACTGCTGGGGGGTGGGGGTGCAGGGGGACATGAGTGGGGGCCTGGTGGAGGGTGACCCGGCACTGCTGGGGGGTGGGGGTGCAGGGGGACATGAGTGGGGGCCTGGTGGAGGTTGACCCTGCACTGCTGGGGGGTGGGGGTGGTGGGAGACATGAGTGGGGGCCTGGTGGAGGGTGACCCTGCACTGCTGGGGGGTGGGGGTGCAGGGGGACATGAGTGGGGGCCTGGTGGAGGTTGACCCTGCACTGCTGGGGGGTGGGGGTGGTGGGAGACATGAGTGGGGGCCTGGTGGGGGCTGCCCATGGTGGCAGGGGGGTGGGGGTGGTGGGAGACATGAGTGGGGGCCTGGTGGGGGATGCCCATGGTGGCAGGGGGGTGGGGGTGGTGGGAGACATGAGTGGGGGCCTGGTGGAGGGTGCCCCTGCACTGCTGGGGGGTGGGGGTGGTGGGAGACATGAGTGGGGGCCTGGTGGAGGGTGACCCTGCACTGCTGGGGGCTGGGGGTGCAGGGGGACATGAGCAGGTGTGCAGGGTAGTCCCCTGTTTTGTGGGCTGCCTGCTGGGGCCGTGGAGGGTGTACAGGGAACACCTGTGAGGACCCACCCAGCCTAATTGCGTGTGATAATTCCCGCACACCCCTGTAATACACGTACCTGGCCAAATCGCATGTGAGAATTCCCGTGTACCCCTGTAATACACGTACCCAGCCAAATCGCATGTGATAATTCCCACGTACCCCTGTAATACACGTACCCTGGCTAATCGCGTGTATAACTTCACGCGTACCCCTGTATTACACGTGCCCTGGCTAATCGCATGTAAGACTTCCCGCGTACCCCTGTAATACACGTACCCTGGCCAATCGCGTGTAGAACTTCCCACGCACCCCTGTAATACACGTACCAAGCCAAATCGCGTCTGATCATTACCACGCACCCCTGTAATACACGTACCAAGCCAAATCGCGTGTGATCATTCCCGCGCACCCCTGTAATACACGTACCCAGCCGATTCGCGTGTAGAACTTCCCGTGTACCCCTGTAATACACGTACCCAGCCAAATCGCGTGTGATAATTCCCACGTTCCCCTGTAATACACGTACCCTGGCTAATCGCGTGTATAACTTCACGCGTACCCCTGTATTACACGTGCCCTGGCTAATCGCATGTAAGACTTCCTGCGTACCCCTGTAATACACGTTCCCTGGACAATCGCGTGTTGAACTTCCCGCGTACCCCTGTAATACACGTTCCCTGGTCAATCGCGTGTTGAACTTCCCGCGTACCCCTGTAATACACGTTCCCTGGACTATCGCGTGTTGAACTTCCAGCGCACCCCTGATATGCACGTTACCCGCTTTGCGTTCCTTGTTTGGCAGCCCTGTAAACTGGTCCAGGGTTAGCGCAGCCCTTTGCGATGATTTAGCGATTTTGATGGCTTTTCCTTGTGCGAGGGCGTTCTTGGGGGCGTTACTGGCGCTGCTGCAGGGTCGCTACGATACTCTGCGCCACGGCTGGTTTGGGAGCCTAAAATCCATGAATACGCTGTGCGCGGAAATCGGTTTTAGCGCACGTGCCTGGCGCAGACAATCGCATGCGGACACTCTGCGCCAGCCGCTTGCGACACTTTTCTGCGAAATTCTATGAATTACCCTGTAGGTATTGTATGACTGAATAATATATTTTGGAAGATAATATGAATCACAATATTTAAATATAAAAAATTGAGTTATTGTTTTCTTTACAATAAGAGGGTTAATTACTATATTCAAAACAAAACTACATGTTTAAACACTTTTGTTTGTTATACACAATAACATTTGGGTGTGCAGGGGACAGGAGAGTTCCACTAAACTGTGTACGACTGCTGTTGTTACCTACTTTGCGCCGTGCCAAGCTCTTTTCACCACACACAGCACAAAGTGAGGGAAGGACCAGCACAAAGAAATAAATAGCGGTGGAACATGCATATTCCCCATTCTTCTCGCAAAATGAGGAAGGACCTTCTCGCAAAATGAGGAAGGACGAGGAATAACATGGGTGTGTTCAGGGATGAACCATGCAAGCACCAAACATGCCCCAACATGCACAAACATAACCCTATTCATAGATCCCATGGCGCACGTGTCTGGAGTCCAAAGAAGAATGCACATTATGTAATCTTACCACCACGTGATACGTAACGCAAAGTAAGTATAAAAGCACACAATGCAAACCATTTCAAAACAGGACTTCCAGTGCCGGATCCTGCTGCAGTGCACTGATCGTTTATGGAAGGGGGAGGGGGAGGATGATCAGGCGCAGGATTTTCCATCCATGCACAACGCTAATTGGGATGTCAGACCAGGAGGTATATGAAAGGTACAGATGTATTTATTTATTTTGCATTTATTTCAGCGCACAAAGCCCTCAGGCATCTAGACACTAGTTACAGAAAGTGCATGATACATTGGTGGAGTGCAAGAAAGAGCATATGTTATAGACATACAATGGTTTGTGTACACAGCCTGGCAAAGCATAACCTTGTGTTACGGGGAGGGGGGTACATCAGGCAGAAAAAGAGTCAAGTGGGTATGATTACATGGACTGGCAAGGCCTTACCTCATGTTGCAAGGGGCTACATCAGGCAGCATATGAGTCAAATAGGTGTGATTACACAGACTGGCAAAGCCTCACCTCATGTTACGGGGGCAACATCTGGCAGCATATTAGTGAAATAGGTGTGATTACATGGACTGGCAAAGCCTCACCTCATGTTGCAGGGGCTACATCAGGCAGCATAAGAGTCACATAGGTATGATTATGTGGACTGGCATAGCCTCACCTCATGTTGCAGGGGGCTACACCAGGTAGCATATGAGTCACATAGGTGTGATTATATGGACTTCCAAAGTCTCACCTCATGTTACGTAGGGCTAAGGTTGTATCGGTGAAAGGTCTCATCCACATGAATGGCACATAAAGATACCCTAAGCACAAAAACTAAAATACTTGCACAGATCAAAGAACACCTAGATTCATTTTTTTTATTCAAGCCACTCTAATGCACAAAAACAAAAAATGAGATTCCCTCCCCAGGTCAATCTAGACCTGGTTATTGAGTGGGAGAATGATCTTGCATTCCCCTCTGTTGTCATGTACTCAAACCCATGGAGAACATGCAAACTGCATTACATTTCCTGGCAAGAGATTCATTCCAGCGCACCTCTGCTATTGTTGGGGATGTATCACAGCCCACGTAATCCTGGTGTCTATATCAGGTATTGTGCTGCATAACTGCACATGTGCACAGGCATGCATGCCTGGCACAATGCAGGAAAGGTAGAAAGTGTGCCAGGAGTTCAGTGCCATTGCACAGTTCCATGGGTACTCAGAGCTATCGTCTGCACCCATGTAGCCCAATAGCCCCCCTGAGTGAGCAAGCACATCTACCGCAACCGGAAACATTGGCATTCCATCAACGCACAGGTCATCTGTGATGCTATGGGAGTCATCATGCATGTGTATCTCAATTACCCAGGGAGCATACATGACAGCTTCATTTACCACCGTTACTCCCTATAACAGGACCTGGCAATGGGAACTTATGAGAACACCTGGCTCATCGGTGAGTAACAACAATCATGCACATGCAAGCAGTCACATGACACACAGAACAACAGACCCTGACAGTCATGCTAACAACAACCACTTCCAGCTTTTGCAGGGGACATTGCCGACACGATCTCACCATTCCGCCCTAAATACCTCCCTGGTACAGCCCTTGGGTCTTCTAGCTCCAACGCTCTTTGGGTCAGATGCTTTGCTAAGCAGAGACTTCAGGGTAGATCTCTCCTGCAGGAGCCTCCTCTGGCATGGTCTCCCTGTCCCTCTCAGGCTTGAGCCGGACTTCCTTAAATTCTGTAAACTCCTCAAGACCGTCCTTTCTCTTCTTCCTTCCTTCTCCCCAACCCTGCTAACACCTCCATCTGCTGCAGTGACTGGCTGCCTGGTCCACCCCCTTCCTCGCAATTAGCATGTAGACCCTCACCACCTGCAAATAATGCTATTCCCTGGCACTTGCCCTCCTGTCCTCCCCTTAGCACTCACCTAGCCCCTGCTACCCTTCCCCTCCCTATACCCCCCTCTACTTTCACTCTCTTCTCTTACCCTGAACTTCCCTTCCCACTCTAGCACTTTGCGCTCAAACGGACTGTCATTTCCCACCCTTCTCTTCCTTGCACTTCGTTACTGCACTTGCACGATCCGAATCGCACAAGGCCTAGTAGAAGCGTTATTGTTATCTATCTCCCCTGCCCCCCCTTTTTTGTCTTGTGGTGCATTGAAACACCATTTGTTGTATATGCGCCTTGCAAATAACCAATAAATAAATGAAATAGAATTCCTGCTCATACCATTCAGGAATCCTGCCAGAACAGGTGAGGTAATGTGTAATGCAGCACACACGGCCACTAGGGGCATAGTGGAGCACAAGTTCAGGGTACTTAAGTCAGGCTTACTCTCCCTTGACCCCTTTGGCAGTACTTTGCTACATGCCCCACCAGCAGTATGCCAGATCAATGTGGCAAGTTGTGTCTGGCACAAAGTTGCCACAAAGCGTGGTATACCAGGAGAGCTGCAGGAGGGAGATCGCCCTGAGCCACAGGCACCACCCGTCCCCTTGGCAGGCCAAAGAACAGGGACAGGAGGCACATAAGCATGTTGCACTAACATACTTCACCTGAATTTCAACCCAAGTAGAGCACACACAGTGAAACCTTGTCCTTGATGCCCTTCAGTGATGAACCCAGGCTATTCCAGCTTGCCCACACCAACACCCCGAGAATGTGCATCTGGGAGAGGCAGTGTGTACCAATATACATAAAACCAAGTGCACAAACCACCCATACCATCATAGCAAGTGGAAACAACAGTATCCTTTTTGCTCACACAAAATGGCACAATACAATCAATGCATCCTGTTACCAGTTCGGCCTGCTCCCACCCATAATTATTCACTCAGATCCCCAATAATACACAGAAGACCCAAAGTAGAAAGGCAAAGCACATAATGTAAGCATGAACCAGTGCCTGGGAGGACTGCACTGACCACCCTAGGCGTGTATTACCCTAAAATACTGATGGAGTGTCTACTCCATTCACTGCCAATTCTACAGCTCATAAAACATATCACAATATAAGATGACATACAGACAGTGAAAGAAACAAATTACGTTGAAAAAAACATCCTTATCACATGGCACCTTTTGCCCTTCACTGCGTGCTCCGGCTAACCTCAGTCATCTACACATATACTTCCATGGAGGGGCCGAACCAATCCAGACTGTCTGATGTGTGTTGTGCAGCCATTCCACAGCCCTGTCATCTTGCACAGCAGCAACCATCTTCCCTAGCAGAATGACTCAGAGAGAAAGGAAAACACAAGGCTAGAGCAAGTAAAACATCCTTGCACTCAATGACACCATACCCTCTGATCCTCTGAGTGCCATGGAACAGCGTGCACAAAAGACTCATCTGCCTCTCCAATCCATCATGTCCCTCTCCGCACCATCGCTGCTGGATCTGCTCACCTGAGGCCAAAACACATGTAAGCACCCAACTCAGTGAACAGATCCCTGCACCCAATGACACCATGCCCTCTGCTCCCCCAAGTGCCATGAAATAACATGTACAAAGGACCCCCCTGCCACCCATCTCTATCAGGGCTTGCAAAATCACCTTGCCAACTCACATAGACATGCAGTGCATGAATGAAACAAACAATGGCCTGCAATCGCGTGTCCCGAATGGAACATGGTAACCCGACAGCCATGGCCTACCCAGTGGCATCCAAAGGTGGGGTTGAACCCTGGACTTCAAGGTCCCTGCCTTCGATGCCCTTGAGCTTTGCCCTCCTGTGTCATGTGGTTGGCATACTGCATGGGACACTGGTGTACAATGGCTTCGTCAGCACCCCTGGACGCCCAGGGCTCTGACTGGGACACCTTTGAACCATGCCCCCTGGAGAGGCCTAGGGCCCTGACTGCCTGGTCCAGCACCAGTAGTACTTCCCTGGGACACTTACTGGACCCTGAACCCACCTAGGCCTACAGTTGTTGGCCTACCTAAGCCTCTCCTTCTGTGGACGAGCCTGTTGGTCCCCCCTGTTCTGTGGAACCAGTCTGAGAATGTAGGAGCCTGTCCAGCTACTGTGACACACATAATAATAATAACAATAATTTAGCATTTATAAAGCGCTATAAACCCTCAGGCATCTGAGCACTGCTTATTATTACCCACAGTCTGTGGTGTTCATTTATTGACCTCGGAAGGATGAAAGGCTGAGTTTGGCCCTCCCAGGATTCAAACCTGCATCAGCAGGCTCCGCACAGATGTCAAAGCTAGCACTCTACTCGCTGTGCTATCGGACCGGTTAATATTCCACATGGAAATCCTTTCCACCAACTATTTATATTATTATCATCACTATTATGGTATTCATTGAGTGGGGACATAGCTTCGAGAAGCCCCAGAACGCTTTACAGAGGTATACAACAATACCGATATTCAGCTGGGGGTAGGATGTACAGGGGCACAGAGGAGGAGTATAGCTTTACAGGGTGGTGGGGAGGAAAGGGTCAGACAGGATCTAGCGACTGAGGTCCCATGTGGGGCGACGTAATAGTCAAGTTGTTGAGGAGGAGAGACTCCTTGAAGAGGTGGATCTTGAGTCTGTTTCTGAATTGTAGGAGCGTTGGGGTGATTCTGATGCTGATGCAGAGGTGATTCCATAGACTTGCGGCAAAGGCAAAGAGGGCTTGTTTTCTGGTCCTTCCCTTTTTTCAGTGGCGGATTTCTAGTATGCATGTGTCCTGGATTCCGGTGGTGCCCTGTCCACCAGAGATGCTGCGCTTCTTCACAAGGTAGCTGGGTGACTTGAGGGAGACTGCCTTATAGATGATATGGCAAGACTTGAAGGTTATCCGTGCCTGCAGTGTGAGCCTGTGGAGATCGATGTCGACCGGAGTGATGTGGATGTAACAGCATAGACACTTGATGATGCATGCAGCCTGGTGTATGACACATCTCAGGGGCACATGGGCGGAAGACTGGAGGCCTTTGTGGCCATTCAAGCACTGGTCCTATCCAGGTGGGATAGGTCCAGTGCTTGAATGGTGGATCTAAAGCTGTCTGGAGGGAGAACGTGTTTGACTCTCTTCAGGAGGGAGAGCTTGTACCAGTCTGTCTGAGTTTTCTCAGTTATGTGTGTCATGAAGGAGTGGTGTTTGTTCACGTGAAACCAAAGGGACTTGGTCGATAGCCAGGTCTGTATATCTGTATGTCTCGCTGTTTGGTCTTGTTGGTGAGGGGTAAGAATCTGGTAATGGAGGAGTTGAGCTTCTAGTATGCATTGTACATTCGAGACTGGGTCAGCGAGAGTCAGGTTTTGATCCTGTGGATGTCCTTGATGGAGTCGATCTTGAGTCATAGCTGTGTTCTGGTGGCATGTTGGTGGATGTGGATATTGTGTATGGCTAGGCAGGCACCCAGTTTCTCCATGCATAGATTGAAGATAACTGGGGAGAGCATGGAACCCTGTGTGGCTCCACAGGTGACTGGTAGCATTGGCAATCTAGATGAGTCCAACTAAGCAAACCGCTGGCAGTTGGCAAGGTAGGACTTGAATCAATGTAGCACAAGGGTGCTGATCCTCATGTACTGATGTAGCGTGTCCATGAGTGCCTGGTGGTCTGTTGTGCAAAAAATGGCTCAGAAGTTGATTAGAACCAGGAGGAAGGGTGGCTGTCATCAAGGATGGACCACCAGTAAGTTTGCTGTCTCCGTGCTGCATCTGGCTCTGACCCAGGATTGGTAAATTTGGAGAAGATTGTTGGTGTCAATGTGTTGCTGCAGTTGTGTGGCTACTGATTTCCCGATGATCTTACCTAGGAAGAGAAGAAGGGTGATGGGGCAGTATTTATATAGGCTATTGTGATCCAGTGTGGGTGCCTTCACTGGAGGCAGGATTCATCTGTCTTTAGGGTTGATGGGAAGGTGCCTTGAGTTAAGGAGCTGTTGATGATCTTCAGGTAGGGAAGGAGAGATTCTGCAGAGAGGGTCCTGAAGATGGATGCTGGGTGGATGTTGTCTGTCTACGATGTGGCTATGAGGGCAGCCAGTGTTTCTGCCAGGTCCACTTTAGAGAGTCTCTGCAATGTTGTCCCGGTTGTGGAGATTTCGCAAGGAGGGACATGAGGTTGGTCTGTGGATGCAGAGCTGGTGTCTATGTGCTGTTGAATCCTGCTGGTTTTGTGAATGAAGAAGGTGTTGATAATGGTGGAGTTTTTCGATGGAGTGTGATTTGGCAAGGTTGGGTAGCAGGTTGACGCAGTGCTTGACTGCTTTGATAATGGCTTTGCTTTTGTTGTTGGCTTCTTGTTTTGATAGTCAGAGGCTTTGGCTTGTTGATCAGTTGTCGACTGGTTTCTCAGAGTTCCTTGTTGAACGCCAGTTCAGATACGGGCCTGGAGTGGTGCAAGGCTTTCTATTGTTTTATGATGACTCTTTTGTTGAGGTTGAGATCTTGCCTGTACAAATGTGCTCATGTTTTCAGTTTGCAGGTGCATTGTTCCAATGGCACGTGTCAGTCGATGGAGGCTGACAGGGAGGCGTCGATTTATTCCAATAGAGTGTCACAGTTTGGGTGGAGGTATACGCTCCATTTGGAGGTAGGCAAGGTCTTCTGTGGGGGCTTCTATTAGGAGGTTCTTGAAGGATCTGAATGTTTTTCCGATTGGTTTCAGCTGAGAGTGCTTGACTGGTGTGGTGTGCAGGATGTTGAAAGGCACCAGCAGGAGATCTGACCAGTCAAGTAGGAGATGAGAGCTAAAGTGGAGGGAGGGCAATGCGTTGATGATTAGGATGAGGATGTTACCTTTCTCGTGCATTTGGTCTTTCATGTGCTGTGTGAGGTTTAGTGTTCGAGAAGGCTGAGGAGAGCTTCCTTCATTGGTGTGGCTGCCTTGTTTCATGGGATGTTGAAGTGGCCTAGTAAAATGTTGTTGGCATGCTTGAAGGACATGGCAGTGTCCAGGTCAGTGAAATCACTGAGGAAGAGAGTGTTGGGTTTTGGTTGTCTGTAGATGAGATGGCAGGTGACTGTGTCTGTTGGGCAGAGTGGGAAGAGGCGGGAGAGGACTTTGAAGGAGCCTATGTTGATGTCAAATCTGGTGCAGGGCCGGGGGGGCGCTGTTGCGCTGAAGTAAGATGGCCGCCTAACTGCGGAGCTCCGAGCTGGGAGAGCGCACAAATCCTGAAAAAGACCCTATTGCTGCGGCTATCCTTCTGTGCGCCGGCGGTGCTACTTTCTGAACACATCCACTGCAGTCCTGCTGATTCCTGGCCCCCGCCACCCCCTGGGGACCGCGCTGCTGCCCTCCGACTCTGCCGGGACTGAGTGGGCCTGGCCGCTCCGCGGCTCCACCAGCTGCGGCTCTCCCTCCTACTTCAGGGCGCGGCGCTGCGGGCTGCTGTGGGGGAGGGGCGCCAGAGCCCTCCTCGTCAGCCCGGGCCAGCCGGCTCCCGTGGGGGCCCCGCGCTCCATCGACGACCTCATCACCCTTCCGGAGGACCCCACGCACCCTGCCTGGGCCTGTGACCGCCTGCATCTTCAGGCTCCTGCAGCGCTCGTGACGCTGCACTGTCCGGCTCCCCTGTCTCGTGCCGCGGTGAGCGTAGACATCACCGCGGACCCCCTGCTTCTCTACACCACTTGCCTTCGGCGACCCCCCCTCCAGCGGAGTGTAGTCCCTGATCCACGACAAGGTAGGGCGGTGCAGGGGGAGGGGGCCGCTTGGTTTCTCCCGTCTCCTGCGTATCTGGGCTGCAGTTGAACCTGTGAACTGGGCTGGCCACCGTGCAAATTCCCCTTGGCTACTGTCACTTATTCGGTCCAGCGGACCCTGCCTGCATTGACTTTGGACCCTGAGCCCCAGCGGACACTTGTTCTTGGTCACCGCTGCTCTCTCCGGCCTCCACCTCGCCTGCCCCCCCTACCGATCCGCCCCACGCCTGCGGCGCAGCACCACATCAGGTCGGAGGGCGCGTGGGGGTGCGGCTGTGTCCTGCCTCGGAGGTCCTTGCGGCCACCCCATCCGCCTGCTGCGGGTTTGGCTGACCACCACTTGTTTCCCTGCCACCCCGGCGGCTGACGCGGCTGGGGGGCCTTGCTCCAGCGCTACTTCTCTCCCCTGGTGGTCCGCGCCTGCCCTCACTGCACCATCGTCCTTCTCTGCCCCCCCTTTCTCCGGCTACTGACTGTTGCCCGCAATCACAACTCTGGATCCGGACCCTTCACCGGGCAACCTTCGGTGTAATACCCCCCTCAGCTCCACTTCTAGCCCACGGACAATTGGCTTCCCTCACCTCGTAATCGCGCTGTCACCAGCCAACCCACTACTTACCAACTGTGTGGGCTCTCCCGTGCTCCCAGGCTCTTGCTAGCAGTCCGCCAATAACACCGGAGCGCTCCTTGTGGAGGGGCCCTCGGCCTCTACAACTACGGAACTGTCCCTACACATCACTGTCAACCCCACGTCTGGCCTACCCCTCTGGTCCTTGTGCCCGGTGGTCTCGCTCTGTGCGCTCTGGTGGGGACCCTTGGTGTCTCCCCCAGCCTCGTTAGCTGCTCTCCACGCCTTGCCTCTTTCCTCCCTGGGCGTCCTGCGGGCCGTCGATCGGAAGGCCTCCCGCCATACCTGCACCGGATCCTGGACGCCAGACGTGTTCTATCACCATGACCAAGGGAGCCGGTTCTAACAAGAAGCAGGACTCGCTAAATATGTTTGCTAAAACTCCCTCCAAGCCGCTAACTGACCCTCCGGAGGAGTCACCGGTCAATGCAACTCCCTCTACCTCCGACGACGCGCAGAAAATGATGGAATACATGCGAGAGTGTTTCACCACGCTTCACACTAAGCTGGATGATATGAATGGGATCATCTCATCCATAAAGGCCCATATCGAAAGAACAGACAGCAGGGTTGCAGAGATCGAGACAAGGGTTGGCACCGCAGAGGACGACCTGGTCTCCCTTCGCACAGCTGTGACCACCCTGACCAGCCGGGTCTCTATGGTCGAAAAGAAAAATAACGACCTCGAATCCCGCTCCAGGCGGAATAACCTCTGCATTGTTGGTATTCCGGAGGACGACATCAGGGAGCCCATGGAGGACTATGTAGAGCGCACCCTTTTGTCCCTCCTGGATAGCCCCAAGCTTTTGGCACAATTTGCAGTGGAGCGAGCTCACCGCTCTTTGACCGCGAGACCCAGGCCGGGTGCCCCACCCCGTCCTATCATAGCCAGAATCCTCAATTTCCGTGACCGCGACGCCCTGCTCCGGGCGGCCAGGGCCAAGGGTGAGCTTCATCTTGGGGCGGCGAGGATACACTTGTACCCGGATTGCTCTGTGGCTGTGCAGCAGGAGCGAAAGACCTTCCTTGCGGTGAAAAAGAGACTCCAGGACCTAGGTGTCAAGTACTCCATGCTCTTCCCCGCCAAACTGAGGATTGAACACTCTAATCAAACACACTTTTTCACTATCCCCGAAGAAGCCTCGAAATGTATAGATGAACACTTTCCTGGTTGATGTAAACAATGTTGACATAGGTTGTATGGTTTTTCAATGATTGCTGTGGTACCTGGGCCGCGGGTCGGGGCCGCCATGGCGCCCCCCCCGCGATTACCACTATTCATCGTACTTCATTGTAGTTCATGTTGCTGATGTTGCTCCATTTCCTATCTGTGTGGGTGTGTCTTCGCACCCTGCTGTTGCACCGCTGACTGTAATGACCATTTCTCTTGGGTCCCTTCTCGGAGTCGCCCGACATTTCATCCCAGTTACTTTTGTCGATTGGACCGCGGGACCCAGGCCCCTTCTGGCTAAATCCGCACCCAACTATGTTGCTACCGTGTCCTGTCACACGGCCGCACCCCAAACTCCGTTGGGCACTCTCGCTCATAGATTTGGTCCCGAGGTAACTCGCATGCACTCTAAATGCCCTGCCTAATCCTACTACGTAGCACAACTCTCCTTACGCTCTCCCAGTCCGGCGCGCCATTGCCCGGCTGCAAGCAGACCCCCAGGTGTTGATGCCTAAAAGTTTACGTTTGTTGTGGTTTTGTTTGGGTTTCGTCCCTCTGATTGGGGGAGGGATGTGGGTGGGGGGTAAGTTGGGAATGTTATGGTTTGTAAAAGTCTTGACAGCCTTCAGAGGCGCCGCAGGCACCGCGTTCAATCAATTCACACATATGGTCGGGAGGCCGCATACCCCCAGGGTCCACGCCGTTCACCTTACTGGAATCCACTTTTATCTATTCCACCATCACCCCTTCAAATATGGCTGACACAACTCTGACCTTTATGAGCTGGAACGTCAGGGGATTGGGCAACTATAAAAAGATGAGACAGATTCAGCTTCACGCTGAACGCCACGGAGTGAAGATCCTATGTTTACAGGAAACCCACGCTCGCTCGGAGCACTGTGAGCGTTTCGCCAAGCAATGGGGCCCCCAGAGGTATTATACTAATTATTCCACTCAGAGCCGTGGCACCCTCACCCTAATACATAAAAGCCTGAAGTTTACGTGTCAGCACTCCCACATAGACCCGCTTGGTAGGTTTGTGCTCATCGCCGGTATATTACAGCAACAGGAGATAGCCATCCTGAACATATATGGTCCCAACGTCGACGACCCTGACTTCTACCTTCATCTGGCCACTCTGCTCGAGTGCTACCCCCTAATTCCTATTCTATGGGGTGGTGACTTCAACACGATACTAGATGTCACCCTGGATAGATCGGGTTCTCGTCCCCGCCAACTTTCTAGGGCAGCATACTCTATCCTTACCTCGCTCCCCCGCTTGGCACTGGTGGACGCCTGGCGCCTGATGTATCCTGATGACCGTACATACTCCTTCTACTCCTCAGTGCATGATTCCCACTCCAGGATAGATAGGTGGCTCGTCACAGATATACTCGTTAGATGCATTACCCACTTAGCCATTCTTCCCAGGACGCTATCAGTCCATTCACCTGTACTCATCTCTTTAAACTGGGGATTAGATGCCAATAAAACAAGACAGTGGACGCTGTGCCCCCACGCGCTCCTTGACCAGGTTTTCGTATCTGAGCTTGAGACCTCTATCGAGGAATACTTTGAGATTAACTTACATTCTGTATCAACACAAGCGGTGCTCTGGGAAGCCTTTAAAGCACACACTAGAGGGGTTGCCATCTCCAAGGGCAGTGGCATACTTAGGGACATCCGTGCAGATATCGCTGCCAGCGAATCGGCCCTGTCCGTCTATGAATCCCAATACGCGGAGGACCATTCCCTGGCTACGCTAGCGCTGCTGGGTTCTGAGTTGGACAGGTTCCGTGGCCTTGCAGAGCGCGAGGTTAGGTTCCTGGATTCCCCTCAATCAGCGAGGAAATATGGCGAGGGTGAACGGCCCGGCAGAATGCTAGCTAGACTGCTGCGCCGCGAGTTTGGTGCCCCCCAGATCCCAGCCATTTCTAGACCAGATGGCACACTTGCCACCTCCCCGGAGGACATCAATTCTGAGTTCCTCACGTTCTACACGTCCCTATACTCGGAGGTAGACAGTTCCCAGGTTTCCGACATCAACTCCTATTTAGAGAGTCTTCCTCTATCAGTCTTGTCGGACGACGCTAGCGCTTCCTTCGAGAGGCCTTTCGCCCTAGAGGAAATTGTGGAGGCCATTGAGTCACTGGCATCCGGTAAAGCCCCCGGCCCCGATGGGCTCCTGATGGACTTCTATAAACTATTCAAGGCCCAATTAGCGCCGCACCTACTGACGCTTTGGGAAGAATCATGCGACAGGGGCATACTTCCACCGTCCCTCCGGGAGGCATTGATTACAGTGCTCCTTAAATCAGGTAAAAACCCTACGCAGTGCAGCTCATACCGTCCCCTTTCTCTGATCAATAGTGACATCAAAATATTTGCCAAACTACTTGCTAACCGCTTAGCCCCGTACATGTCCCACATTATCCATCCGGATCAAGCCGGCTTCGTCCCCGGCAGGTCCACTTCCCTGAATTTGAGGAGACTTTTCAACGTAATCAGCAGGATCGACCCTGCCACTCAGGCAGTGGCGGCTGCATTGGACATGCAAAAAGCATTTGACTCAGTCTCATGGAGATACCTGTGGTGTGTTCTTGAGAAATGTAACTTCGGTCCTAACTTCTGCACCTGGATAAAGCTCCTTTATACCGCCCCGTCCGCCAAAGTCCGCACAGAAGATAGGTGCTCTTCCCCCTTTCAGATATTTAGAGGAACACGCCAGGGATGCCCCTTCTCCCCAATTATCTTTGCTATTGCCATGGAGCCCTTTGCTGACATGATTAGACAATAGCACTCGCACAGGGGGTTGCGCACATCTGGCCAGACCGACATAGTCTCCCTCTACGCTGACGATACCCTGCTGTATGTTCGATCCCCTGTAGTCAACCTTTTGCCTATACTGACGGATGTGGCTCGTTTTGGTGACATATCCGGTCTGAGGATTAACTGTTCTAAATCTGTATTGTTTCCACTCACAGACTCCACACAGGCCCCCCCCGAGCTACATGGGTTCAACTGGTGTCCTAATAGCTTCACCTACTTAGGGGTGGTGGTCTCCCGGCACACACCTCAGTTGCGCGATGATAACTTCCATACTTATTTAACAAACCTGGAGGCTAAAGCCGCCAGCTTGACTAAACTTCCCCTCTCGCTTGTAGGCAGGATTGGAATACTCAAAATGATTGTATTGCCTCAATTACTGTACCGATTTACTAATCTGCCTCTATGGCCAGGGGACCATTTTTTTCGAACACTTTGCAGCATATGTAACACCTTCCTGTGGCACTCCGGGGCTGTCCGCCTCAAATTTTCCACACTATCCGCCCCTAAGGCGTTGGGCGGTTTCAGCGCACCCGATTTTGTCAGATACTGGGTGGTGGCCCAATCACAGTTTGCTGCATTTTGGTTCAATACTGTTGATCCCCCCCCACACGTTCGCCTCAAGAAGCTGACTGTCTGTGACCGTGTGATCGGCTCCCTGATCCTCCAACCGATCCCCCCTGATTTGAACTCTGCGAATCCAGTGGCCAGCACATCCCTGGCCTTGTCCAAATTCTGGTCCATGGTTGACACTCCCTGTCCATTCCACGGGGATCTCCCACTGTGGAACTTCCTGCCTGATGTTCCGCATGTTCCACTTTCAGTGGTCACCCGCTGGGCCACTGCGGGCTTCTTGACTCTGCGTGACGCCTTTGAGCAGGGGAACTTTATAGAATGGTCTGACCTTCCTCCCTCACTTAGGCGCCGACCCTCGGTGTGGCTACAGTACTCGTCACTCCGCGGACATCTTAAGGCCAGATACTCACACTTCCCTGCCTTGCCCCCTGATGAACCGATAGTGGAGGAGATCTGCTCCTATCTTTCCTTCAGAGGCAAAGTGTCGAGGCTTTACTCCTTACTACAGTCCAGAGCGGCCCCCCACTTCACCGAGCTGCGGCGCAAATGGGAGAGGGATCTTGGCTCTGAGATCACTGATGAGAGGTGGGCTCGGATGTGCGCCCGCACCCACGAGGTCTCCTACAATACTAAATTTAAACTCATCCAGTTCAAAATCCTGCACAGGTATCATTATACACCTATGAGACTTCATCGTATGTCCGATGCTAACCCCCCCTCTTGTCCCAGGTGTGGCACAGACCAAGCTACCTACATGCACATGTTGTGGCTCTGTCCCCGGTTATCCCAATTTTGTCTAGACATTTCCTCTACATTGTCTGACATTCTGGAACACCCGATAACCCCTACCCCACTGCATTGCTTTTTCCATGACTTCCCTTAGTTACCTCGAGATTCTAAGAAACTGGCAGGTCTCTGCATGCTGCAGGCAGTTCGCTGTATATTACTATGTTGGCTCCGCCCTAGAGCGCCTACCTATACACAATGGCTTAGATCGGTCACATGGGCTCACGACACTGAGCAGTCCTGGAGTGTGATGCAGTGTTCCCGCTCTAGGCCGAGGGATGTCTGGCCGAGATTTCGAGACTATATCTCTGCCCTGGCCTCACCATCAACTTCCGCCTCTGCTTCCCCAGGCGGTTCCCCATAGTGGATGTCCTGTTAAAATGTATGTATTAATAACTTGTATTCTCCATTCTCCCAATACGTCATATTTTGTTTCATTTTGTATTGCCTAAAATTCTCATTGCTTGCTTTCTGCGCTGGTGCCATGTGGCTCCCTCTGTTTTCTTTGTTGTGCTGTCAAGTTAATTAAAAAAAGAATAAAAAAAAAAAATCTGGTGCAGGGCCACAAGTTCTTGTGGATGACTGTGAGGCCTTTGTCTCTCTTGGTGGCCAGTGTTGCATGCTGTAGCCATCGGGGACAGGGATGCCTACGGTGTTGGTGGAGGTGGGTGTCAGCCAGGTCTCAATGATGAAGATGGTGTCAAGGTTGTGTGTAGTGATGAGGTCAGCAAGGTCTGCTGCATGGGGTATAGCTAAGCGAACGTTGGGGAGCATCAACTTCTGTGTTTTGGACAGTGAAGGGGGGCTGATGGGCTTGAGGCTGATGTGGGTTAGGTTGCTGCATTGCGGAGTCCATGCCTTAGAGATGGGGCGATGTCATTGACATTGGCGTTGCCTGGTGATGATGGGGATGGCCCCTGGGGAAAGAGGCAGAAAACACATGTCAGAGTGGGCTTACCTGTTGTCTGAGAAGGTGTTGGGCCCTGGGTCCCAGTCCAAACTGTTCCAAACAAAAATTGCCCTTTTCTTTGTCTGCCCTTCACAATCATGGAGCCTGGCTGCAGACACATGTAAGAGACAGCCGTGCTAGCTAAGAACCAGACTATCTCGTCTGAACGCTGTAGACATATGGCTAGTTGTGCCGATCCAAAATACCAGATGTTCTGGGATGGTCATCCACAACCACAAGGATGTGTGGCCATGATGTTGTGCCTGCCTTAAGGCCACCATACAGGTAATGGGGAAAAAACTGCCATCCCCAACTAATGCCCAGCCTCTCCACCCTGACTCATGAGTCCTGACACTATGCCACTGGCTGGGCCAAGGCCATCTCGCCTGCTAGACTCACCGTAAAGTGAGAACAGTGCCCTCCGCACAGTTCATTTATTTATTTATTTGTTGTTACATTTGTATAGCGCACTAAACCCTTGGGCATCAAGCCACTGCTTGTTTTTTTAAGAAACCAATTACATAAAGCAAAACAAGAATATATACAGAGGTGATACATTGACATTAAACAGATCAAGTTTCATCAGTGATCGATACATGCAAATGGTGGCGAGAAATTGGTTGCTATTCATTGCTTGATGTTCGGCCTCAGGGGGACAGGGAGAGCGGGGGGATAGGTGAACAGTAAGGTTTTTAAAGATTTCCAAAGGTCCAGTAGGACTGTACAGCTCTGAGGGTCGGAGGGAGAAGGTTCCATTGCTTGGCCGCAAATGTAGGGAAGCTGGATCCTCCAGCGTTTTCCTGTTTGAGTTTAGGTTGAATAATGCAGTGGGCGTATGATGCTCCAGTTGGTCTCGAGGAGTTTTATTTAGAGATTATTTGGGATAGGTAAGGGGGGGCAGTCTTAGATAGACATCTGAGAGTGATAGGGTTTTGAAGATAATTTGTTCGCGAATCGGGAGCCAGTGGGCAAGTTTTCATGCTGCAGTGATGTGGTCAGCTCTAGGGATGTTAGGTGCAGCTCTGAGAGTGGTATTTTGGATAACTTGCATTTTTTTAATGTTGGAGTATGTAGTGCCTGCAAAAAGGGCATTACAGTTGTCCAGTTTGGACCATATGGTGGTGCGTGCTATAGGCATGCAGCTGTCTGTGGAAAAGAAAGGTCTGGCTGCGTTCAGTAGTTTGGTCATGTAGGCAGCCCTGGAGGAGATGGCACTCGCTTGTCGTGTAAGTGATGGTGACGTATCCAGATATACAATGAGTGTTTTCACTACCGGGGAGACCTCGATGGTCACTTTGTCAATAGTAAATGAAGAATATTGGGGGCTTAATTTTTTTTATTACTGAGGGGGGCCTACAATGAGAAGCTTGGTCTTCTCATGATTAAGGCAAAGATGGTGTGTGGCCATCCAGGATTGGATTGTCATGTATTTTCCTGCGAGGGGGAGTAAGATCTGCGTGTCATCCGTGTAGTTTGTATAGGCTATGCCAATGGCGTCCAGTAGAGTTAATAGTGGTTTTTTCAATATGTTGTATAAGGTGGGTGACACACAGGATCCCTGCAGGATCCCGCAGGAGATGGGAGTCGGTGGAGAGCTAGCATCCTCTGTGAATACCCTCATGGATTTGTTTTCTAAGAATGAGGATACCCAGGCTGAGGCTTCTGGAGAGAAGTTGGCTGATGTTGTTAAGTGCTGACCTAGGATTGAGTGATCGACTAGGCCAAAAACAGCTGATAGGTCTAGGAGTAGTAACATGGCAGGCTTGCCTTCGTCCCTTATTTCATTGATTTGGATGTTTAAGTTGAGGAGGGCAGATTCAGTCTCATGGCCTGGAAAAAAGCCTGATTGGTGCATACCCAGGATTTGGTTGTCCTGGAGGTATCTTTGAATTTGTAAGTAGATTGCTCTGTCAAGCATGTTAAGTAGAAAGGGGATAGTTGTGAGTTGTGATTGGGCGGTAGTTTGTAGGGATAGCTGGGTCCAGTGTAGGCTTTTTTGAGGAGTGGGAGGATCTAGGCTTCTTTAAGGCTGCTAGGAACTAATCCTGTAATGAAGGATGCATTGATGAAGGCAATAATGAGATGAGTTAGGTGGTCTGAGCAGTCTTTTACAAGACTTGCAGGACAGATGTCCCCTTTGCAGCGGTACGGCTTGAGGCCAGTGACGATGGGTTTGACTTTGCCCTCAGAGACATTGGTCATTGGTGAAGTGGAACAGAGGAGGGTGTGGTGACTGACGATGGGTGTGGTTTGGGAAAGTGGGAGCTTTAGAAGTGGTTGGATTATATTTTGTTTTGGAGTCAGTTATTTTTGCAAGGGTTCCATTTTAGTAAGCATGGTGTTTTGTATTTCAGCGCACCATGCAGCGTCTTTTGTTATGGTGATGGGCGGGTGGTTGCTGTCTCTAGTTCTCTGAGAATTGTGAAGATCTCACAAGTGTGTGAGTTTGCATTTGCAATACGGGAATTGTCGGTGGAGGATTTGGCAGTGATGATTGTTTTTTTGTAAAGGTTGGCTACTTACTGGCCTAGGTTGGAGATTTCTTCCATCAAGCTTCAGCTAATCATTTGTTGGCATGAATTGTTACGAGTTCCAGGGTAAACCTTGAGTTTCAGTGTGCTGATGATTTAAGTTTACGGGGCTTTAGAAGCGCTATGGTATTGATGGCAATTGTTAGTGTTTCTGAGTAGATATTTGCAAGTGTGTTTAGGTCATTGGGGAAAGGAGGATTGGTTAGTATAGTACTTAGCAGGGCGGCTAAGCGTTCTGCTGTGAGGTTTCTGGAACTGCAGGGTAAGGTAGCGGGCAGGGGGCTGATAGTAGGCCGTGTTTGGGTGACAGGTAAGATGCAAAATTGCACGATGTTGTGGTCTGACTAGGGTCAAGGATTATTCAAGAGGAGCGATACCTGTGTGTTGAGGTCTGTGATCCGATCAAGAGCCCTGCGTTTGTTGTGAGCGGGGGTGTTGACACAGTGATTGAAGCCAAGGGTGCTGAGCGAGTTAGCAAGTGATAGGGCTGCTGGGTCATGCATGCCAATGTTGAAGTCTCCCATAAGGGTAGTTTTGGAGGACAGTATGATGTGAGCATTCAGAAAGTGCAGGAGGTTCTCTTCCAAGGTCAGGGATGGGCCCGGGGAACGGTAGATGGTGTACAAGGTGATGGAACTGGAGTCGGTACGTTTTTGTTTCATGGAGAGTATGTCAATGTTGTTTGGGAGGGAAGTGTTCAATTGTCTACTGCGTAGGGTGTCCTTGGTGATCAATGGTGATCTCCCGCCTTTGGCGTCCTTTCTATCTGCACAAGATATGCTATAGCCGGCCGGTAGGGTGAGGGACAAGGCTGGGCCAGAGGCTGCATGGAGCCATGTCTTGGTAATACCCAGGAAGTCTAGGTTGCTGGTAGTGATGAGGTCTTAGATATCTGTGGGGTGTGCTAGAATAGATCCTGTGTCGAATAGGGCACATTGCAGGGGGAGGGAGTTGGTGGGTTTTCTCTGGAATTTGGGTGAAATTTTCTTTATGTCATTTTGTATGTTGTTGGTGGTAGTGGTGCGGTACCTGAGGCAAGAATTGTGTTGTGCGATGTTGTATGGTGTGGTATTAGGGCTACGGATGGGGGAGTTGAGAGGACAGGGCAGCATTCTCCTAAACAAGTGTTTCTTGTAATGGTTGTTTGTGGATATTTTTTCTGGCAAAAGGGTCTAGGCCTTGAGTAGTAATTGGGAGATGCATGAACAAGACTGTAAGATCGAATGGCATACCAGGGATACAGGTGGAAGCTGTCAAGGTGCTATTGTGCTTGCAGTTGGAATCTGATTGGTGTAGGGAAGGGAGCATTTTGACTACTGCAAGTTGTGACTTGTTAGGGTGCTTCAGTGAAGATAGAAACCAGGAGGGCTTTGGTAGCAATGAGGCTGCCTGAAGGTATGTCCAGTTGGAGGGCTTAGATTTTTGTTTGTGGATGGGAAGTTTCTTGGATGGGTGTATGGATGATGCAAAGAGAACCAGGGAAGAGCTTGTGGTAATGTGCAGGGTGTGGGTGTTGCTGGGATAGTCATTATTTCCATTGGCAGGGAGACACTTTTGATTGTGTGTGGGTATAGGTGTAGGCACTGCTGGTTTAGGGCATAGAGGTCTTCTGATGGAGGTGATGTAAAGGGGGAGGAAGCACGTTGGGGGACTGGGGTAATTTCAATGGCATGCGGGGTGTGTGCTCAGTGATCTTATGTCAGGGAGTAAAGCGGTGCACACAGCAGCGAACAGAGCAATGAAGCGCATTACCTTGCACAGGCGGGTGGCGCATGTAGAGCAAATTGGTGCCTACGGTTACAGTCTTTGGAGTTCTGAGAGCTTGTAGGTCCAAGGGGACAGCGATGATTGAGAGACAGGCAAGACAGGCATCAGGGCCCTAAAGCGCGGCACTTCGATGCAGATCGATTGCGCCTGCAGGCTTGTTGCTGGACTATCCTTTACCTCCATGGGCAGCTAATCATGCTGCAGGAGGGTGGAGTGTAGAGGAAGGAGCTTCATATCCCTGCAGGCGCACACAGGGTGTGTGGGAGTTGCCCAGGCATACTGTGTCACAGCAGGAGGATGAAGGATGAAGGATAGAGGCCCCTGTGGCACAGGTACTGCAACAGTGCTCTTAATAAAACTGTGTCTCTGAGGATGACTTAAAATAGTTGGCAGTGAGGTAGCTGCTCTGCTACTTACAAACCCCTGACCCAGACCAGGTTGTCCACAAATAACCTTTCACCACATTCCCAACCACGTAGTGCACTATGGGTAAGAGAGGTAGCCCCCTCATGTCCACACTCGAGTCCTGAGGCAAGCAGCTCAATACTCTGGCACACATACCAGCCATCTTAAGCTTACTGAGGTTACACAGTGCTGGGTTACCATCACAGTTTAGGGTGGAGGCTGGCTCAAAGGCATTCAATCATAATCCCACAGATGTCAGCTTTGCCATGTTGGCTCCTTGCCCATATAAAGCACAAGAATGGGTTGAGATTGTTTTGTCACCAATACCACTAATCCTTTGCCTCACCAAACAGGGTAGGAAACTACACACTAGGTGGTTTAATAGGTCATCTGCCCCTGCACCCAGGTTAGACAAATGATATGCATGTAAGGCCCACCCTGGACCCCCACCACAGCACCCTATGGCTTCACTTTGCCCAAGCATACGGCACCATCTCTTGGGTCCTATCACACACGATCATGCAACGCCTCACCAACAAAGTGGATATGTGCTGGTGTTGTGTACAGTGCAATGTGATTACACCTCAGCTGGTGTCCGACGGAACTCACCTCCATAGTGCCACAGGCATCGGGTCAGCTCTCCCACTCATGCACATTGGTCTGTGTCACGAGATGCGGTGGGTTGGTAACCATCATCACTGCAGACCTATGGTGCCCTTTGAGGGCCTCCGCGCCTGGCGCTGTGGCATGGTTGGTGTATACTGAGGACACTCCACCCTAGTTGACAGTTGCACTGGGAGCAGGGGGCCTTATCTTGAATGCAGTCTACCAGCCAATTTGGGCAACGTTCCCAAGCAACAGACTCAGAGAAGACCTGATCCTGACGTGCTGGGGGATGCTACCAACCTGACACCTTCCATGTGGTGTGGCCCAAACAGAAGGGCCTCTGCCCCCTAAGTGATGCTTTGGAGTCTGTCTTTTGCATGCCCCTTTTCCTGCACCTGCATTGGATGGGGATGCACTACTGGACTCTTCCTTTTGCACTCGCCGTTACTGAGGGAATCCTGGTCAGTCACTTTGCCTCGGCTTAGTGAGGTGTTTACATTCTGCAACTCTCCACATCTGATCTGGGCCATACTGAGGGAGCAGAAACTTTGGTGACTGGGCTTAGGCTGTTGTGTTGACCCAGCAGGGCGCCTATGCCATCGTCAAGTGTGCGCTGTCCCAATCTGCAACAAAGCACACTTGGGGATTGGCTGCCTGATGGATGTGGTTGCAAGGATGTTCTGTGCTGGCAGGTGTGGAATATCACAGACCACCACATGTGGCACAGCAAGCTACCCTGTGGCAGGGAAATGTTTGTTGGGATGTTCAGCCTACCACCACCACCACGAGGTGCATTCTGTGTACTTGGCTCACCTCACCCTGTGAGGGGTGAAATGGGAAGGCCAGGAGGTGTCAGAAACAAGTAACTGCACCAGGTCTATGGATCTAGTGACCGTGATGATCAGGGTCTGACCGTAGAGGGACAAAGGGAATAGGGTCCCTGTGACAGCCCCAGTTGCACCCCATGTAGGGCCCTGGGGCAATTGAGGTTAAAGCGACCCTCAGGCATAGCCTCAGGCAGAACCCAAACCACAAGGTGAGATCGAAGTCATAATGACCAATGTCTCCTACAAATCACACTAATAAATCGTAGCCAATGCCTGACGTATGAGCCGAGTGATCGACCGACAAGAGTCACAAACAACTTTCAGCCATCCAGTTGTTGGACTGAACCTGCTGGCGCAGGAGAGGATGGGGGAGGCAGCGTCACTTATCTTGCATGCATGGTGAGACGGACCCATGCTCTTTTCAGCATCCACACCTGGGAATCCAACAAGACCATCGTGGAACATTACGCACTTCATTCACCAAAAGAACATTAGGAAAACAACTCTATTTTGGTGCCACAGTGCTCATTTTCTAGTACATGAGGAGTGATTTCTTGCTCCCCAACCTTCATGCCATTGCCCCTAAATGAAACAGACCAAGCTTCATTTACAGAGTTGCTCAGCGGGATTTTCCCATAGAAAACTGCTTTAAAAAAATCAGGCCCGCCTGGTAGTAGCACTTTATATGACTCAGTTTAATGGCGGTGCCACTCTAGCTGCCAGTCCCATTCAATCATACCACGTGTTCCATTGAAAACGCCCTCTTAGTGTACTGTCAATGATTAGACTTAAAAGTGAAGACTGCAAAGACCCAATGAGTGGTCTATTCATACCTCATAAGAACTACAAGTGCATTACTAATTTTATATAGCTCTTGTTGGAGGAGCTTTCAGGCGCTGCCATCACAGAAGAGATGTGTATCTGTGCTCTGCTTTTGCAATGTCGTTTCCAATGGGTTCAACATGGCGGCTTTACGCCCAGCTCTCAGACATGTTTTTTGCTTTCTTCCATAAATCATTTCATCTGCACTGGTCACGTTCGTGATTCCATGTCATTCCATCGCTCATTTTTATTTCACGTCATTTTTTGCCACCGATTTGTTGCCGCAAGAACTCTTTGAATTCTTTTTTTGAGGGGGTTACCCAACCAAACCCCGCTTCAACCTATTTGCAATCTTGTCCCCGCACCCACCTACACCTTATATCCCTCTACCCACCCACCCCATATTTTTCGATGGATTTTTTGCAGTAAAAATTCAGCATAAAAAAATGCAGGGAAAAAAACCCAGCGTTGAATGTGCGTCGTACCACACTAGTTACCTTTAATGTCTGCCTTAAATATACGCATTTGTGCCTGGATGCCAAAGGGTTTAGTGCGCCTTACAAATGCATAAATAAATTAATAAATCTTATCTCATGTGGTGGCTGCAGTCAAGTTTGTATGCATAATATTCTTCATTCATTGTAAAAATAACATTTTAAAAAATATAGTGTTATTTTAATCCCCCAGCAACTATTTAAAACAAATGTCTATATCTACAACATCCAGAGCATGTGAAAGGAGTCCTGTAGACAGTCAGTACACATCTCTTTGGTGGTGTGGGGGGCGTCAGATTTAGCCCTTTTTCCATCTGCCAAGTCAGGTCCTATTTGTATTTTTATTTAGCTTTCATTTACTTTTTAATAGTCGTTTATTATTTTGGGCAGAATAAAAAAAATAAAATTCAAAAAAGCAGATGAAACAAAACTAAGATGGAAGTGGGGGGCAGGGAGGCAAGCGGTGTGGTAGAGGTTGGGGAGGAGTGAATCTTCCCATCCCAATTATGGCAGCCCCCCCACCCCCGCAGCATGTCTGCTGATGTCTCCCGCCCCCCAACGTGCACGTCAGCCACTGGCAGAGCAAGGGGTGCTTGAGCCGCGTCTTCTCACACCCCTGAGATGTTCACAGGCTACTTGCCAGGCACAATGAGAGAAGTCTGCTGGAGAGGCCGCATTGTCTCGTCGAATGGAGGCAGAGTGTGAAAATACTCCAGCCCTGCAGATGGCTTTGCTCGTTAGCCCCTGGACGCAGGGACTTGGGGCCCATTGTTTTATGCACCCAGAGAAAGACCTATTTTTAGAGGTGCCTGGTTGGGCTACAATAATTAGCCCAGGTTTTCTAAGGAGGAGAGGGAAGAAAGGACGGGCCTTTATTGAATTGAAATGTGCTGAGTGGGTTAATGATGGCACGAGAGAATGGCCCCTTTCAGCGGGGCTGCTAAAACAGTAGGTCATCAGAGCAGGATAACAAGATCTGTTCTATTTAATGAGCCCTCGCTAGGGTTAACCTTTTCCGAAATTAGACCTCTTTAATGCCACGTGGATTACCCCCCACGATCTCACAACTCACCCAGGACAGCGTGACTGTTTGGAGTTCTCTTAGCCAGTCCCAAATTCAATTCTCAGGATCTCAGAAGCAAGCACGCTCTGGAGTTTTCATGTAAGCACAGTGCCGGCAAGTGTCATCGGTCGCCCTTCCTTTAGCTGTGTGCTGCGATTGTGATGCTCCAAGATTGAAAGTTGTTCAACAATGAAATGCATGTCATTAACATTGCCCTGAACACATTCCTCATCTGAAACCTTCATGCAACCTACACCCTACTCAGATTCACCAAAAATGGCAGGGGTACTGGAAATGGCATCACTCATACCTGATGACATCGCAGGAAGTGTCATCACATGACCATTGACCCTTAGGCTCACAGGAAGGGAGATCAAACGGCATTTTGCCCTAGAGCAGAGCTTTGCAAACTTTGGCTCCCAGGATGTTTTGCACTGCAACTCCCATCACACCTGGTCATGAAACATAATGGTATGGCATCATGGGAGTAGTAGTTCAATACATCTGGAGTGGCAAAGGTTGCAGTACACTGCCTAGAGACATCATACACTCCAACAATACAAACTAACAATACGCGCTATACTTACTAAACAAATTGCACTACAGTGAACAAAAGGCTTTTTTCTTTCCCTGCCATATATTAACTATTGTGCTGCACCCACCAATAACCCATGGATGAAGTCATGGTTTGCCAGGGACACACCCAGCAGAGACATCATAGGCCATTAGCCCCGCCTTCTTATGGCATTACAGTTTCAAATGGCTATTTACTTTAATCTGATGCCAGTTAAAGCCTCACAGGGCATTCATAGTCACAATGCCCAATGCATGTAATGATATTACATGGCCTGCGGTAGCGGCCATGTAGTTATGGTTAAGTTGCTAAATCCATAGGAAGAGCACTTTTGGGGCGGCTTATAACTTTGCTCTCCCTTGTCGAATCCTCACCAAACTTTGCAACATAAGTATATGGCCACCTCTTTTTCTTGCAAAGTTTGGTGAGGTTTGGTCAAGGGGGGGGCAGAGTTATAGGGGGGTACCAACATTTTCTTTTTCCCATAGACCGAATGGAGAAAAAACTAGCTCGCGCCTACAGCCCAAACCGCTGGACGGATTTTCACTAAATTTGTGGCAGGGGCGGCGGCTTGGTCCCGAAAGTGTGCTTTTGTAAATTTGGTGGAAATCCGTCCAGTAGTTTTTTAAAAAATGACCAAAAAGTAGGTCACAAAAAATTTGTGATATCTATGTCTGCTCCGTGGACACACTTCCCTGTTTGGACGTGCCCGTTGATTGGATGTTCCCGAACATTCTTGAGAAGTTCGCGGACACCTCAGCATTACGGGGTTGGGGAAAAGCAGTTCTTGGATGGCTTATAACTTTAGCGTCACTTAATGAAACTGTAGGAAATTTTGCAATTATAATTCTGGCCTGATTCTGAATTAGTTTGCGAAGTTTGGTGGGATTCTGTCAAGAGGGGGAAAAATTAGAGGGTGGGGTCCCAAAATAATGTAGATGCTTATAAATGAGGTGCCATTTGACAAATCTACACTTAATTTTGCAAACTGATAATAGATCTAGATATACATGTTTTTCTGAAGTTTGGTGGTATTTTGTCAAGAGGGGGCAAAATTAGAGAGGGAGTCACAGAATATTTTAAAGGCTTATAAATGTGGTGCCATTTGACAAATCTACACAAAGGTTTGCAAAAAGATTATAGATCTAGATATAAATGTTTTCATAAAGTCTGAATGGATTTTGTCAAATGGGGGCTAGGTAATGTGACGATTGTATGTGCATACATTTGACACTTTTGAAAAAATAAAACATGGGTGGATTTCCAGCAAACTTGTGTAAGGAGCATTGGCAAGGACCTGAAAGCATGGTTTTGCAAATGTGACTGTGTTTTGTTTTTTGACGTGTGCAGGTACACAAAATAGTGATATACGTTTGGTGACTGAGGTGTAGCCTGTGGCCAGGGGCAGTGGAGAGATTGTCCGTGTCATGGAATAAGGTAATGATCCAGACAATGTGGCTACTGGTCATGACCACGAGGGACAAAACATGTGGTTACAGTGGCCATGTCCACCTGGACTGGCTTTGTGGTAAAGATATTCAAAATTGGGATAGATTTGAAAGGAAAGAAAAATGTGCTTGTGGTAATGTGGCCTTCTGCAGGCTGCCATGGAAAGTGAAGAGGGGCCCTGAATGGAACCCCGCCTTCCCTTTCCATGGTGGCCATCTTGGAAAAGGATTTTCCTTCCTATGCCGGGACACAGCAGGCGTCCCGGTGTAGGAAGAAAACTCTTTTTTTATAGCACCCCGGGGTTACCGATTTGGGAACCTAGGTTGCTAATGGCCTTCATCCCCCATTTCAGTGGCTGGAATGGGGGGATAATGGTCCAGAGACCTCGTTATCCACCCTTGCTTTGCTTGGGCTGATAACTTGGGCTGCCGGGCCGGTATCCACTGTTCCAGTCCCTGGAACGGAGGATGAACGCCACAATATTCCCGTTAGCATAACACAAAATGCAAAAATGTTGGAAAATCTTATTGAGTCAATGTACTTTACTGAGAAATATAAAGTAGATGGAGTCTATACGGTTTTTTTTAGTTCTATTTTTTAACTGTGATAGGTGGTTCCAAAAGGAACATTTCTTTTGTTGTTTTTGGATGTATTTTCTTTTTTGGCAGGAGAGCTAAGAACACAAGGTGGGGAGTGAAATGAGGGAAGAGGCACCAAACACTAATATAGAGGGGTAGGTGGACAGGGGAAAATGTTGCACGTGTGTTATTTCTAAGGTAGGGGGAAGTGTTTCCCATGCACCTTGATTATAGCAGTGGTAGTGGCTCTTGGGGAGGAGGGGTGGCATTAGCTGATGCCATTTTAAGATAAATAGCAGTTTTGCTAAAAGTATGTACTGTGTACTAGCTTGTTAATGGATACTGAGTAGGAATAGGTGTTGGAGCTGTGCAAGGGAACTGTTGAAGTTGAAAGTTCCTAGATCAGTAGATAATGCAGTTCCGAAATGTCTGTGAAGCAGAGATCTTATCGTGAAGTGCGGACGGGTTCTCGGACACGTAATCATGCCGTGCGTCAGCATATGATCATGTGGCACTGTCTGGAAGGTCCTCAATGGAGTCCGATGTTCGTAGACGTCTACAGATGCAAAACTAGGTGAAATAGTTGCAAAAAGTGTATAGAAGTGTTAAAAATGATTCAAGACGGTGGGAAATGACAGAGTTTTAAGGTGAAACTTTGTAAATTGGACACAAATATTTTTATATTGAGTAAGTATGATATTAGTAAGTTGTATGAAAATAGCATGCACTGGTAAAAACCCATGACATTCACTGAAAAAAAACTTTGTTAAAGGGACGTTATCGTTAAGTTGAACTAATAAATATCTATGAAATTCAATGAAAAAACTTTGTTAAGGGGACGTTATGGTTAAGTTACACTAATAATAACCTTTGAAATTCATTGAACAACCTTTTTTAAAGGGACGTTATGGTTAAGTTGGACCAATAAAACCTATGAAATTCAATGAAAAGACTTTGTTAAAGAGGGAAAGGCAGCTGAGAGAGTGGTTGGTAGTTTCTAAGATTTTTGGATGAAGATATTTATTTTTAAGCGTGGCAGAATTAGAGCTGGCCTTACATATTGAAGGGTGATCCCTGTTTCATAAAAGTGTTTCCAATACACTTCATATCATGGGCTCGAAAAGGAGCAACCACGTTGATCATTTTTACCAAGCAAGTTTCCTTAGGAGATCCATTAGGTCTGTATTCTAAAAGAAAAGCGGCTGCATCTGTTAAAGTAATCAAACAAAATCGTTATGTAATACTGTGATAAATTGAACTCTGCCCTGCAGGAGAACAAGGGTGAGACTAAAATGCCCACTAAGCCCTCATACTTCTTTAAATCAAGAAGCAGCACAATCATGGAGGTAACACAGGGACAGTTAAGAAGGCTGCTGGAAGTTGATGAAACATGACAAGAATGCCAGAAGCCAGCAGAATGCTTCTGGGTGTTCGTCAGCATCGGAGAACAGGGTTTTGCTCACTGGAGTCCCATGCACATCAGACAAGCACAGCGGAAGCCTCAGCAAGCAGGAAAATGCTGGAGAAATGGCCGCAAAGCAGAAAGCAGAAGGAGACTGTAATTGGGCCGCAGAAGACACGAGAAATGCAATCAATAACAAGTCAGTCCAAGGAGGGACAGAGGGAAAACAGAGGCATAATAGAGGTCATGAAAAAAACTGCGATAATTACACATAGTGAAACCAAGCGAAGGAGAGAAAAGAAACGATTTAACCCCTTAAGTGCCAAGGACGAGTATGCTTGTCTTTTTTGCATAGACTTGATTAAAGCTTGATTAAAGCTAAGCAGTTAAGAGGTTAATAAACTGGAGAAAGACTGAAATAAGAGTTTTAAAAGAGGAGAGACTGGCAATTATTAAATGCATGTTGAAAGTATATGTAAAGAGACCATATATAAGAAAGCAAGCATATTAGCCAGTGAGGCTGAAAAGTGGAACCATCAAAGGTGGCGCAGTGGGCAGGAGCTCACATATGAAAGAAGCCCTGGCAGGAGAGTACACCAGGCAACTTTAAGTTTGTGAATTTGAAAGAAGCCCTGGCAGGAGAGTATACAAGGCAATTACAAGTGTGTGCTTTCAAGAAGTCCTGGCAGGAGAGTATACCAGACATCTACAAGTGTGTGTTTTCAAGAAGCCCTGGCAGGAGATTATACCAGGCAATTACAAGTGTGTGTGTTCAAGAAACCATGGCAGGAGAGTATACCAGGTATCCCGAACACACATTAAAAGAAAGACAATCAGTTAGAAGATTATTTTTGTTCTTGATCCAAGGGTACATCAAGAACGGTTCTTTATAACCCAAGAAAGTAAAAAAAGAATCCAGGTAACGGGAAGGACCATTTGGAGCAAGGATACCCATCATTGATATATTTCTTTTTGAGTGAGTTATACATTGTCCTTTCTTTTGAACATTTTCAAAGCACTCAAAGACATACTCTTTTTCACCTTAGAATGTATTTGTTTCCAATGTGATGGTCAGAATAGTACTTTGGACACAGGCCGGTTTTGTTTTGGACATTTTGACACTGACAAATCCTTAGAGTTGAGTTTAGGTAAGGAAACTCTGCTAGTGCAGGAACAACAAGGCCTTTCCCCAACGCCTTCTCTGTTCTAATGGCTCTGTCTTTAGTCGAAATCCTGTCTAACTTGTGTCCAATTATCATTCCTGAGTCATCACACTATTCAAAGTTGCTGTCAGGTGTAGACTGCTGGGAGAGAGGAGGTGAGTGAAGGAAGGGTGGCTTGAGAACTTTAAAAATGGCTGTCATAACAGTCACCAACTTTTAAAGTGTATGTTTGATTAGAGGAAGAAAATGTGACATCGATCATGACAGAGTACCAAACTTTTCACACTTTACAAAGAACGTCAGTGTACTGTATTTCCTTTGACGAGATTATAATGTTAAGAGTGTAATGTTTGTATTTGTCTGTTTGTATTGCTTGTGTGTTATGGTTTGACCTTACAAAAGGAAACAAAATAAAACACATACCAAAAAATAAAAAAAGTCCATTGGTGGGGAATATACTTAGTGAGCCACATTTGGTATTGTACAAAAATAAACCAAAAGCTAAATAAAATCTGTATTTGATGACAAGGGACTTTGAAAAATGGTGAATAGCGTGGAAGGGAAACTGTTTAACGCTTGATCAACTTTTTCCCTAAACCAATAAGCTGCAACATTGGTTGTATACTGCTTTGCCTATGATTCCAATATAACTATTTTAATTCTTTAGTTCTCAGTCAGTCAGACATGTTTATTCGAATTTTTAAACAAATTCATCAAACGATCAATTAATACACAAGTACATACAATCCATAAAAAAATTCACAATTCCTAAAAACTAGTGCTTGGGGTCAAAATGAGATATACAGATAAATTGAACAATAGCAAGTTCACATTCATTACATCGTGGGATCCAATTTGAACAGGGGCACAATAAAAGTCAATATGCGAGGTATATCCATTGTAAAGATGGTTCATAGTTTGCATTCGTCCTCCTGGAGCCTGAGCACATTTTTCCTAAAGTACAATGCTCTTTTTAGGAATGTAAGCAATGCCCCTGCTGTAAAAACGCAGTCAGCACTAAGTAAATAAGTAAGTGCAGCTTTATAATGGTGCACCTTGGTTTTCCTTAGGGCGGGTTTCAAAGTTGCCCATCGGATGCCTGCGTACCCTCGGCAAAAGATCATAAAATGAGCCAGATCTTCCAGCTGATCTCCGCAAACCGGACAGCCGGCCCCGTCTTTGGTTCCCTTCCACCTAGCTGAAGTTGCTTGCAGGAGAAGGGAGTCAAAACATGCCGTTGTGATAAGCCACCTATCCTTTTTATGAGGGCTCTATATTAAATAGGGTTGGATCCCCAAGGGCCTACTAATCATAGTGTGATATTCTTCACATTTGTTGCCGTGTTCCCCAAGTGTTCTTTTCCTTACTATGGCCTCTCCGTCCACAGTTTTATAACTAGATGCCTCACGCTTAATTATGAGTGAGACTGGTGGAAAAAGATCACTAAGGTTTGCCTCCCCGAGTTTAGTTCTATATTAAATAACATTTTAAAACAAATACAAAGCTAATTCCAAAAAGGCATTAGAAGATGTGTTTTATGAATGCAGCACTCACAACTACACCTCAGTCGGAGGACAATGTCGTATCCACTTGTCAATCCAACGCTATACGAGTGAAGCCTGCAGAAGCACAGATTCACTCTTACACATTCCATATGCCATCGCACATTCATCTCAAGCAAACCCTTGCACATGCACACAGCAGTGTCCATCTAGCGACACACCATGGAGAGAGTGGAGAGGTGTGGCTACTCTCTCTTTATGTTAATGGGGGAAAAGAAGTAAATGAGGCAGAGGCCACTCAATGAGAGAGGGCAAAGGTCCGATAGCACGGCAAGTGGAGCGCTCGCTTTGACATCTCTGCAGCGCCTGTTGACGCAGGTTGAAACCCGGCAAGGCTAAACTCAGCCTTTCATCCTTTCCAGGTCGATAAATGAGCGCCACACACCGTGGGAAATAACAACTGCTAAATTATTATTATTATAAAGGGTTCTATATTACAACTGTCAATGTATACAGATCTTTTCTCAAAAAAAACTTTCTTTGATGAAATTATGATGTTGTAGCCATATTTAGAGTTCAAAGTCATAGCTCAAATGGTGTGATATGGAACCAGAAAAAATCTCTGATTAACAATGATCACATTTATCAGATACACTAGGAGAATCTTTTTTGGAAACACGCGAGTCAATTAATAAATCTCATTTTGTAGTTTAAAAAATACCAAGAAAGTTATGGTGGGTTTGAAAAGGTTAAAAAAAAAAACATTCACTTGAAATGTGAAAGCAGAAAAGTCAATGCGAGCCAAGTTACACGTTGCACAAAGCCACCTAGTTGCCATCGTTGGAAGTTCACCTCCATTTCCAAGCCAGATTAGCAAGGCATTGTGGGTTTGCACATTAGACCAAATACAAAACTTTTTCTCAAGTCTATTTTGTAGTTTATACATAGTGTGGGTATCAGGTAGGCTATTAAGACTACTTCCTCAAAGTGCAAAAAGCATAGATCAGAATTATAGATAACAATATCTCACCAAAGTAGAATAAATACAATGTGCATCCAGTGCCAAACAACAACATTTGTCTTCTATTATAATGGAAGAAAGACTTCTGGGATAAACATAGAAATCAGACTTCAAGGGAGGGAAGAACACTGAAGCCTAGTCATGCCCCTGCACTCTCATTGTGCTAAAATGAATTGGTAAGCAGTACCCCAGGAATTCCAGGCACGCTCTGGCCTCACAATGAACCAAAGCACCTGTTAACATAATACAAGTTAAAATAAACGTTTAAATTCAGAATGTTAAGGATGCATGTGAAGCAGGCAGCAGACTCACTTCCCCTCACATCAACACGCCTTTTTCCCTTCTTATATACATGTGGTTGCAAAGGTTATGTAAGACAGGCCCCCAGAATAAGCTATGAAACCAGACTTCAAGGGAATAAAGCATATTTGATCCCAGGGATGTTACTGCAAAGAAATGACACTACAAGGACAGCATGAGAATGAATAGACAGTACTGCTGGGAGTCAGGCACACCCCTGCCTATCAGGAAACAAAATCACAAGTTAACAAACAAAGTTAATATACAAGATGAACATGCAGAGGTTAAAGGGCATGTACAAAATTGGCAGCAGGCTCACCTCACCATCAACAGAGTACAACGGGCATGTGCCAAACTGTCCATCTTCGAATAACTTTCTATAAGAAAATAATATATGGTTGTTCTAGGTTTTGATAGTGTGATTTACACTTTAAGACAAGAGTGAGATTCTTATGGAAGTGACCATTAGAAAAGAACAGCATAGCATTTTAAAAAGGGAGAGCTTGCAACGTGGGTGTGCTTAACTAATATTCTTTTCTTTAGTAGTGCATTTTGACGAGAGCACACACCATTGTGTTTCACAAAATGTCCTTCCTTCTTGGAAAGGGTGGCTCACAGGAAGAACAAAAACAATGATTGGTTTCTGCAGTCCACTGATTGATTATTAGACCCGCTGAACCTTCACTCGTGTTACAGCATGCATACACGCATGCATACACGCTAATATTTAACACAGCATAGAGAGTGACAAACACATGTCACGAAGTGATAGGATATCATGACGTCAGAATGTAATGTCACATTGGGTTCATGCCATGAAGCGATGTCATGATATGATATCATGATGTCAGAATGTAATGTCACATACTCTGAAAAGCATGGCATGGCATGACGTGACAGCATGTAATATCATCTTGCCACTATGCCATGATGTCATATCTTGTACATGTGTATGCCTGGAAGGTGCAAACTGGGAAGACCGTAGGGAGGTCAGATGATTTTGTATTTATTTATTTATAGAGCGCGCATAACCCTAGGCCTAGGGTATCTAGGCTCAATGGGTCTCTGGGTTTGCATTTCAGAGTACATTTATTGAAGAAAGGAGTTCCAGAGCAACAGCACGATTCAGGCTGGTTGCAATAGTGGTTCAATTAAAGCATTTGGCTGAGTGTTAGGGCTGGCTCCATGATCAGATGTGCTTTGGTTTCTGTTTCAGCGAACACTGGTTCGAATGTTGACATTCCACCAAGGCTATGATCAGCCATATGTGGTCATTGTGTCTGGGCTACAATTAGCAACGCAGGTCTAAAGACCCAATGTGTGCTGGCCCAGCAGCAGTTTGAAGATAGTAACAGTGTGTCTGCTTGTGCGAGCAACATGGACAGATGTGTGCTGTTTTTTTTTTTAATCTATGCTAGTGCTTGTGCATATGTGGCTGTCCCACTGGTGCATCCAGCGGTGCAAAACGTGACATTGTGACAGTGCAGAACGTGGCATTATTCAGTTATTTCATAGACACAAATACAGACACCTCGCCAACAATAGCATTGACTTGTGGATACAAGATGTAATGTGCATGTTCTATACAATCACTCTCAGGCACACCACCTGCTTCCAGGTTGTCTAGAGCAGACTGGACCTGGCATTTCAGCCACCTCCAGTCATTATCAAAGCCACTAGCAGGCACAGCTTGGTCCAGTCCTTACCGGTGTCCACGACTGGCTGCAACCTCGCTGTCCGTGAAGGGCTCATGTCATGTTGGGGAGCCTTAGGATCCCCTCTTGAGGGCACTGCCACAGACGGAAAGGCCTGCTGGGAGACAGCAGTTAAGGCAAGGCAGTGATGGGGTAAATGAACATGCTGGGAACTGGCTATTATGTTGGACTCTAAAAACCTTAAAAAATGATGTTCCGAGAGGACATAATGGAACCCATTAAGGGCAAATACTGGGAATTGGCTATTGCGTTCCCGTTCAGGTATAATGGAACCTGGCATTGAACATGTGGAGATAAAGTATCCTGATATCTGGGCATAATTTAGACTGGCGTTGATGTGCTAAGCAGTTTTTCTTGAAACTGGCAATTTTATTTATTTATTTATATTTATATTGCGTGCAAGTAACCCATGGGCATTGAGGCGCTGTTACTTGCAAGAGCTTAGTTACAGGCATAGAGTCATTCAGTGGTACGCAATGATGTAGTAATGAAGCATATTATAAATCAATAATGATGTGCAATATGGGTTCAATTGTTCAAATAAAAAAATAAAACACACAGAGGGAATATTAATTATTCATCAAAATATGAGGTGTCTTGCAGGGACGTTGACTCTTTCATTTTCACATTCCCCATTCACTGGTCAGTTACCGAGCACCGTTCTTTGAATAATAAAAAATAAAAAAAAATAAAAAACTGCAGAGTGCAAGAGCTCGCATACTATTCTCATAGCAAGCCCAGGCATGATCACATTATACAAATCCGCCAAAAGAGCAAAATCGACCACTCATTATTCTTAAAAGAAATGTAAACAAATCCACCTTTACCATGACCCATGTGCTGTTCATTGTGCTTGTAACAAACTATACACGCTATTCTCATTGCACTACCAAAATGTGAGCTTATTTTATTTGAACTGGAAACATGAGTCAACCATTACCGGAAGAGCCCCCGTGACCTGGCATCAATAATAACAGTTGTTGCCTTAACCTTCTGACCATGTTCCCAATACTGAACCCATTCCCCGGGGATCAAATATCCATCTTACAAATAAAAAAAATAAAAATAAAGAAGAATCGGATTCCACAGGGTTTCTCATGAAAACTAAAGTGTCTTCACCACTAATGGGTCATTTTTCCAATGGCAGCTTTGCGGGTGGGACGCGGATCTAAGTCCAAAGGTACAGTCGGCCCATAAGGCAGAGCTGTGCAGGCAGGCGCACCCAGCCCCCAGGTCTGACTAGAGCTGCCTGTGGAAGGGCACGTGGCGGCTTATTTTGGGTTCAAGATCCCACTAATACACAGGGTTGGGCTGAGAATCAAAGGCCCAAACATTTGGGGTAACGATTGACGAGAACATACCTATGCAAGGTTTTTGGCTGAATCGGGGTAGCAGCGTATCCAAGAACACGAGGTGCTCCCACTCTTTAGGCGCAGAACCGTAAATGCTGATCCATTCATTCGTCTGTTCACTTTTATATTTCTATACTGCTTCAGGGCCCCACTCAGACAGTTTACTAGTGGCATAAGGGCTGGCTTACATGCTGTCATGTCTCGTAGTTCGGGGGAATAAGTCTCAACATCTGTGAGAGAGGAAACCAGGTCACATAACTCAGGCTTTGTGTTTATGTATGTTTCATTGGCTTAAATAATAACAACAATAATATGAATTATTATTAATGATTATAATAATAATATTGATATTATTATTATCGATTCTGAAATTGATGAAGAGGGATTGCTGTACAACCATATAGAACGCTGTATGAGGGGGCACGCACGTTTAATGTTTTAATGAATTGTGTGAAACGTTTTAGCACGATTGTGTGTGCATCGCCATGTCTCTGTTCTTGTGATGTGTGTTTGACTTATGAGGAGGACTCCTCTCATAGCTTAACACGGCTCTATTAAAGGCCGAGGCACGCACTGCACATTTCACATAGCGTAACATCACATTTCCTTGCTGAAAACAGTTGTAGCAAAGGCTTGGGAACGGAAATACTGCACTAAAGTGAGGCATGGCTGCCTTCCCTCTGTGACGCCATCGAACCCAGGGAATTGCTCTTCTCTTTCCACGCCCCTTATTACTGCTCCTTCTTAGAATGGATTCAAAGGGCAACACCCAAGTTGGGCATATTCTTGCCAAACACAAGACAAGTAGATCCGATTTCAGTTACAATTCATACTGATCTGATATTGATCACATGTAAACAGTTTTGCAAACACATGCCAGTTTATTCCAGTGTGTAAATATGTTGAGTGTGTCTAATTTTAGCAGTCACTTCATGTTTCTGACGCATGCTCTTTAAAGAGTCTATGGGCCTCATTATGACTCCGTCGGTCCAGAGGTAATGTGCCGGAAATTCATTTACTGGCTCTTTTTCGGACCGGCAGAGTACAGTGCTGGTGGGGTGGCCAGATTTACCTCCAACCAAGAGCTGGAGGTAAATCAGGCACTGCACCGGCAAAAAACAGCCATACCAGTGCCAGTACTATCGGTGCCAGTAATACCGGCAACTCCCCCATGGACTCCATGGAATGTGGATTTACCTACCGTGGCCAGCACCTATAATATGTTGGCAACTTCGTTTGCCGGTATCACACCAGAATTACGGGTGGGATACCGGCAAACTTATAATGAGGGCCAATGGCCCTTATTCCCAGAGCTTTTTCCAATGGGTTTTTGTCATTATAAAACGCTTCTGTGAATTAGTCTCTATATCCGATAAATTCACGCTACAATTGGTTAGTATTCAAAATATCACATCCGGCATAAAGACTGCAGACACAAATAAGCTCTTTAGGTGTGCATAGCAACAAATATCAGCAAGGAGCAAACGTTCAATACTAGTAAAGAATGCGTCAAGATACCGAGTATGTGACACCAGGGCCACTTTTAAGCTAATTTCAAAATCACAGAAAACCGAAGAAGCAAAGGTTGTGCAGAAGGTGTTGGACTTTTCACAAAGGCATTTCAGGTGTACTCCACAATGTAGACATGTAGGACTTGATTCATGGAAAAGGGGGAATAGATCCCTCAAAGACTGCACGCCGAGAATGACTCTGCGTGTCCCGTTGTGCAGAAGAAAATATGTGCGCTACGCATATTCATGGAATTGTTCACACAAATTAACCCTATGCGCAAGTCGAGGCCGGGACGCCCATGACACGCCCACATATAGAGCCATTCCAGCCATGGATACAGACCTTTGCGCACACCTCGCACGTGATGCAATGCACCCCAGCAAAACTGCTTGTGAACCCCCACAACCAAGCCAGCACCCCGGCGGAGGTCCATGGGATCTCTCATATCTATTCCCAGCATCCCTTCAACATGCGTAGCACGTATCGTAAAAGTTGTCATTTACCAGTACACATGCAAGAAAACCCCCTAAACTGTACCTGCTCCCCGCTACACTACTTATGCACACCCTTAAATCCAATGGGGAGCCCGACTGCGTGCACACACCCCTAAATCCAACATCCAATCTTACCTCTGTGCTGAGAATCCTATGCACAAGCGTCTGTACGCCTGCCTTCAGGTGGCAGTTAAATCGAGTGCTTTGCGTGGACAATTCCCGGATGAGAAGTTGCACGTACAGATCCATGAAAAATTGGTTATGCACATTTAGGGGTGTGCAATGGACTGCTAGCGGGCCGTCCCTCGTAACGCCCACATGTTCGCTTGTTCTTCCCCATTTTGCGTGTTCCGCCCCCTACTCCGCTCTATGCACCAACCACACCCACACTCTGCGAGGTGTCCCGTGCAGGGAACTCCCCGCTCGCAGAGGCATACCGTTCCTGTGCGAAGTCCCTGCAAAGCACCAAAAAGTCCTGCGCCGTCGATTCCATGAATCGACAAACCTGTTTTGTTGCGCAGTTTGGTGCGCAAAGACCCTTTTTACTGTTCCAATAATTCCATGAATAGAGTTATAGCAAGATCTGTGAAAGCCATAACTTTATGCTGGATTTCTAGAGCAGTATGTTCTTGTTTCTTTAGTGTTCCCAAGTGTATTCCAGGAACTCATTGTTGCAGTTTATCTAATTTTGTTATGGGGAAACAGGGTCTTCCCCCATTTTGATGCTTCTCTTCTTAGTTTTAGATCTCTTCTGCTCCTGCTTTCGTAGTATCCATTTATGAGGTAGGAATTAACTATGTTCCATGCCCATTTGCACTTACCCCTGCACTTGCCGCTAACTGGCTGCACTTTTGTTCTTATTTATTTATTTATTTCTTGATTTATTTATTTATTTCTTTATTTATGTATTTTACTGTTGATCCTATGTATTGCACTGCCCTTTCCCTCTTCCCCCTAGCACTTTTCCCTTCTTCCTCTCCCCTGCACTTGCGCAATCTCAATGTCACCTGGCCTAGTAAGATTGTTGTCTTTGTCTTCCCTCTGTTCCCCCGTCCCTTGCATCGTCGCGCCTTGAAACACTTGTGCATAGGCGCATTATAAATGCCATATCATATCATATCATTTGCTAGGTGTGGCACGGTATCTGCCTTGCCTCTCTAGTTGTTTTCACCTGGGAATGCTGGATGAATTCCCATCATCGATTCTCAAACCAAACTTATTTTGCTGCACTTAACCACATAACTGCCAAACCCGAAAAACCGCAGTCGCCCCAGACAATTGGGCCAAAGTATGCCACGATTAACTCTGTTTGCACTGCTCAAGGTTCAATCGCTAGTATTTAGGGCGCAAGTTTTTGTGTTATAAATGAAGGATTTTAGAAAGAGGTCTTTGTGGGTGCATGGAGAAATCGTGGGGCTAACAAACTCCACTCCCATCAAAAGCTTTTCTTATAGTCCTTTCTCAAAGCTGCTTCTTTGTGCTAGAGGAATTCACAGAGACACAGCAGGGGCAGGTCTTTGGAGCTAAAGGCGCAGTACATTTTGTTGTAACGTGGCATGCTGTGACGTTCTTGGGATTAGACGCTATCAGGCTGGCCACGATTTGGTTACGGCGGTTGTTAGGGAGATCCTCCGCAATTCTCTGCCATCGAGCCCCTTGACTGTGGGAGGAACGAGAGAGTAGTTGGCCTCATTTGCCGAAAATCTGAAGTTTGTTGAGGATTTGGTCCTTGGCCCCAGACACAATGCATATTAATAGGTGACATGTCATTTATAACGTGCCTGTACACAAGTGTTTGGAGGTGTGACAAGACAAGGGAGGGAAGACAGAGGGAGGACAGAACAAATTATCTTACTAGGCCTTGTGTCAATCAGATCGTGCAAGAGGGCGATCTGCACCGCTAAAGTCACATGAGCAACATTTAAAAAAATATAGGTTTGTTTGATAAATGAACATGTTCGACCAGTCACATCTGGCCTTTATGTGAGGTCACATCACCACTAAGGATTCATATCTCAGACGAAAAAGGTCGATCTGAGGTGCCCACTGGAAAGTGGTGGGTACAGAAGCGCCGTGCATCCCAGCGGTGGACAGCGGCCTTATTTCTCCCCCTGCCTGAGCGGAGCCGCTGGAGAGAGGGGTCTTACCCACTGCTGAAGGAGATAGACACTGCTCCTGGCCATGCAACTCTCTCCCATGGCTGTACCTGAGGCCGGACCTGGCTATTGGAACTAGTAGGAGCATTGGAGTCTAGAGAAACACTTGTGTACAGGCGCATTATAAATGACACATCATATCATATCATATCAGTCATTGATGTTCATATAGCTTTGCCACCGGCTGTTGTGCCTACTTGCCCCGATGCTGGGCGATCACAGAAGAGCCGACAAAGCAGCGAACACGTGCCAGTGGCAGACGCGCCCAAAAGGATCCTGGGAGATTTTTCAATCAGTGCTTGGGAAAATAGGCATCAGATAATGGGGGCAGCCTATTCGCACTATAGGCCTCATTAAGAGTATGGAGGTAGCCATGCCGCTTTTAGCAGCATGGCTACCCCGATACCGGGTATCGGGTCCGGGTTCCAGGAATAGGGAATTACTGGGCCATGCCGACTGCCCATAATTCCCATTCTTGGACCCGGTACATCCCCATTCCCATTTGAGCCCCCATAGGGCTCAATGGGAATGGGGAGGATGCTAACAACAGGCCCGTAAATGACGGGTCTGTTGTTAGCATCCTGGTATGCTAGCGAGTCCCGCTAAGGACGCCTGGTCTTACCAGGCGTTCCAGAGCGGGACCCGCTGCAGACTTCGTAATAGGCCGCCCTCCTCGTAATGAGGCCCTTTGTCTTACGCAGGTTTTCACAGGAAATCCCACCCTGTTCCGGGCTGCACTACAGGTAAGGGGTTTTGCAGAAAGAGCTGCGTGCCCACCCATGATAACACAGGGTGTCAGTGTATGTGTGCCTTCCCTGCGTGTGCACGGGGTTTATGACAGGGAATGGCAGATAGCCTGTTGGGATAGTCGACTTCCATTCATCGCTATGGGTGCTGATGCAAGCGTAGGCTGGAGGTGTCCCAACCTCGCCCTATTAACTGAACTGGCTCACAGGCAACAGCCAGACCAATCGTTAACAAACACAGCATGTGAAAACACATATGACCATTTATAAAACATACAAAGGTCAGGTCACCAACGGCCTCATTGTGTTCCGTAAACTGCTTCGACAGCTTCCCGGGTAAACCTTTGCACACTGGCGTGAGTGGAAAGGAGTTTGATGACAATGCATCTTTGCTCAGTACTGACCCCGCCCTCAATGCAGCTTTCACGCAATTGCAGGCACGTGAGCATTTTGATAAATGTTTAAAGTGCCCCCCCTTGCCCCAATGGGGGATGGTAAACATGCAAATGAAAATAAGCACACGTGCATGTATGTAGATGGTTTGGCATGTGCCGGTGTGTTCTAACACCAGCAATTTTGCACTGGTTTGCAATTTAGGTTACAATGGGCCTCATTACAATACTGGCGGTAGCCTTGCCTGTAATACAGGCACAGCTGCCGCCAGTATCATTTTTTTTCCGGCGCCCGTGAATGGGCAATTACTGGGTCATTACGGCCTTGCCGGACCCGGTAATCGCCCATTCCCAGGCGCCGGAAAATATTCTTCCCCATTACCATTTGAGCCCCATATGGTTCAATGCGAATGGAGAAGCCAGATGCACCGGCACCATTCGTGAACGAACAGTGTATCCGACATGGTCTGCTTGCGTGTGCCGGTATGGCCGCCAGGTCAGACCTGGCAGCTGCAAAGGCACACGCAAGCAGAACTCGTAGTTTGCCGATCCGGTAGTAACGGCGCCGGTAGTTTACCGGCGCCGTTACTGCTGGACCGGCAAACTTGTAATGAGGCCCAATATGTTTTATTTAAACTTTTAAGATTAATGAATTTATTTATTTGTATTTAGTTCTATAATTAACTTTTACAAATCAATTTATAAATACACAATTCCTTCAATCTTTTAAGATTAAGAATCGTGCTGTACGCATTTATGATTAAAGTACAAGGGAGAGATTTACAAAGTGATTTTCATTGGGATTGCACCACCATAAAACACTTTTGTAGGGCCCCAAGTATTTTGATCCCAGATTCTGCATGTTGGAAGCATGTTGTGGCTCAATGATGAAGCACGTTCATCAGGACAGAGTCTGGACGACAAAGGCAGGGATCGAAATTAAGATTGGATAAGCACGAGATAAAAGCAGAAGATCCTGGGTATCTGGCGTTGACCAGTGACCAGGAGCTACCACTGGGGAACGAGAAGTTCATAAATATGGGTCCGCAAACCTAACGTCAATGTAAGATGCAAACTTAACATTGTATCCACTATTTATGGCTCTTTGTGCTTTGAATGCTTTGTAGGTGTGTTCTAATGTGTATTTATACATTGTCCCAAACACACAGCGTTAATGTCATATATGTATGCATCTTCAACTGCAGATGTCAAGCTAACCCGACTTTTCTAGGCTACAAGCAGGAGCTAACTAGCTCCAATGACCTCTCAGTTTCGAACCCTGCAAAGATAATCTCCAAGAATGTTAGATCACTGGTAGTAGAAATGAAAGAAACACTGGCCAAACGGATCCTGTTGCCATAGAAAAGCATAAAATATGTTTAAAGGAGACAAAGCCACGTGGATAGCCTGACACAAAATGCCAATTCCCTTTGGAAACTCAAGATTTTCAAAGAACACCAGGGATACCAGATAATTAAACACCAAAGTGCGCGTACCTGTTCTAATGTGGTTTCTGAATATTTGATGCATTTAGCGACAAAATATTTTCACGCTTTGCATTTCACAATGCCCCAAATCCGAGAGAACTGTGTCAGTTTTTCCACAGAGCACCGTGCAGACAATGGCCATATTCTACTGAGGTGCTAAATGGCTTCAGAAAAATTTGATGCGCTTGCATTTGAATTTTCGCCACCTAACAGTCTGAAGAGCAGTGGGCGTCTATAAAAAGAATTGGATTTTGCACGTTGTTAAAATTCCTGTAGCAATGTGATTCTGCTCTCCGTGTTTCCTTTCTAATATGGTTAGAACTTATTCCCCCGTGGAGTTCCACATAGATAAATGAACCCCCCTGAAACTCTTCAGCGCAGGAATATATTGCGCTAGGACGAAGAAATGGTCTTGCGTCAATTTATTTATGAGCAAGTATGCTCTACTCTGTGCTAGGCTACGTAACATAAGTATCAGACCTTTTTCATCTCAACTTTCCAACCTCCAACATTTTATTTTTAAATATTGAGAGCGATCCTGAACAATTTCTACAATTGGGAAAATGTGAAAATCCAAATGTTCAAATTTGATAGACAGTGACTTTAGCATACAGAAGGAAAAAGGTATACGAACCCTGAATTTTTATCTGACAAACGCCCCACTTCTCTCTTCCCCACAGGACCTTACCAACTGAGTCGCCAACAAGAAGTGGCCAAGGGGGGCCACAGCCACCCTTATAAAAACGCTGGCACCCCCACCGGCCCGCCTGCCTCTTATGAATGCAACTTCGCGTGCCACCCCAAGATTTCCAGTGACCTGATCAGGCCACCCCTATGAAAAATGTCTGGGGACACCACTGCTTGCCAAGTGTTGTCACTGTGCCAGCATCAACACCTTGATTCTGGGATAGAACTCATTATAACAAACTGGGCCTGATTCACAAAGTGCTTTTCAATGGCATGTTACTGTTGAAAAATGGCATTGTTAATCAGGCCCACTTAGTCCACACAAAGTCCTGCAGAGTGGAGGTCTAGATGTCAACAGTGAAGCCACCGATTACCCCGCTATGAAACAACCCCACTGATGCACAGGAGTGCTGGAGAATGGAGCATGCCACATGATCACAACGGTAGATTAATGTGCAATTATTCAATACATGCATAACATGCATGACGCAAAAGCAGCAGATACCATGACAATTGTGAACATGGACAAAGGAGGTGCTTTGGAACAGAACTTACTTGCTGTATAAGCGCCTAACAAGCAAACAATGAATAAATAAATAAATATGATCAGTGGTATCTGAGAACACACACAACCTGGCATTCTATGAGTTCATTGATGATTATTTTGAGTGATCAAGCAAAACCAAACCTGGATTGAAAAAAGTGCACTTCCCATGAGCCCGACATATTTTGAGCGGGATTAAGCACCTGCTTAATTAACAGATAAAGGGGAGCCCTTGTCGCCCATGTTTCTTACAAAGCAATGTATCCCAAAGTTCTGAGAAGTTGTTTGATGGACACTAGCCCTGCAATTCTCTCATGTGTGGCCCGATTGCTATAACTTGCCTCTGCTCCACTAAGATATTCTCGTACATCAAATCAAAGACAGGTGACAGGGTGCCATTTAACTGTGTAGGGAGGAGATTTAGGGCCTGATTTACAGAAGTGTTTTATAATGGCACAATCCCAAAGGAATACGCCCTGAGTTGCAATAATGATCTCCTGTTTAAATACAGCATTTCATGACAGATTGCTCAAGGTTCTAAGTACGTGATTGATAAGTATCATATGCTCTGGTATTAAAGATATCACCATAAGAAAAAAAGGACTGAGTCATAAAAGGTGGGATTCGAACCTGGGACTCTAAGGTCCACCCAAAGATCTAGGTGATGTGATGCAGGAGTGAAGACAAGGAAGTGCAGGTACAAGCATGAGATAAAAGAATACAAGCTGGTCCCATTCCCCCACACACATTTCAATGTAGTTTCCAGGTGAGACTTGAGCAGGAACCCAGAAGTTTCAGTGCTGCCCTCCAGACTCAAGGACTATTGCAAAATAGTATTATCAGTTCAATAAAGTAGGGAAACCTGGCAAACAAACCTGGCAAGCAAACCTGGCGAACAAACAGATTGTAGCTCACACAATGTCAATGCATTTCATTTTCACAAACGGTTTTATACCTCGACATACGTCAGCTATGATGTCATTCTAAGTGGCTAACAGTAAAAACCTACTAGGCACAGGGACTGGTTAGGGGAAACCTATACATATAGTTTGTATAAATGTTAGTATCACTATTAGATGCCCCTTATCTGGTAGTCAAGCATTAAACTACCTCTAACTACATATAATCCAGATAATAATGCAATAACAGTAGCATATAGGACCGTGCAGCAATGTATGGTCCATCATTACATAGACCCTCATGATTGGTTGGCACTCTCTTACCAACCTTGTGCATTCGGTTCATTAACAGCACATAAACAATGAATCCAAGGTGCTAGCGAACAACATCAGACAACTGCCTTTCGTAGCTAATTAGCCTACCATATCTCATCAGTTAGGCCCTAAGACAATTCTTCTTCTTTGTAGTTGACTTTGCTGACTGTTTTTCTCCTCTGAACTTTAAAGGGAATGAAGGTAAATTGCTATCTTCATCTGGCGCTTTATGAATAGACCTTGTCTTCTGCTCTTATACCACATGTGAGGAGACCACGATTCTGTCCATTCTATCTTTCTATTTACTGCTACTTGATTCAATAATATTGGGTGCTATTACTTTTCTTGTCCTCTGGAGACTCGGTTGCTCTGTCCTGCATGTACTTACTACGTCTTTAATTGTAATACTTGGCGCTCGCAACTGTTCACTTCTTTACTTAAGATAAGAGAAATATGTCCTAAGTACATGGATTATCTGCTTGGACTCCTTTCAAGCCTTGCAGTTGCTTCTTGATGGGCATCATTAATTCTGAGCCATCCAAATATCAGTTTTTCTTACATGAATTTGTATTTCAGTGCCTGTCAGCATAGCAGACTTGCTTCCCTTTCTTGAAGCTTGTTGTTTACTATTATACAATGCTAACATTCATTTTCCCAACATGGCTGCTTTACTTGCATTCTATTTCCTACTTTAGCAAGATTCCATGGTGTCTTATCTACCTTGCGTTTCTGTGTATATACATTGATTAGATCTCTTGTCACTTATCTTCCTAGTGTATATGGTTTTGCTTTTCATGTATGTTTACTGTGTTGCTTCAATTACATCTTCATGCTTTAGATATCCAAACATCGAGTTCAGTGTGTCCATGTATCTGATCTCTTTAGTGGCATCACTTTTTCTTCTATCAGACTTTACTTATAGTTCTTCTGTATCCAGTGGTGTCTGCAGGCTCATGTCTACTGCATCAGTTCGAAGGTACATTCAGTACGGTTATCTGTGTGCAAAATGTCTCTCATACCTTTGATGTGGTATTGGGATTATACCAGGTGTCAAACACAGTGCTTTCCTACTGTTCTTCCAATATGATGGAGGTGAGGGGGCAGTGTACATCTGCCTCTCTAAATTCCCCCCTCTGGACGAGTCCTCATCCACCGCCTCAATTTTCTCACCTTTTTCTTCACACTGTGGTTTCTTCCGAACCTATATCTTTGTCACCCCACTCAGATCACCTGCATTCATTATGGGTTCAACCACGCTCAAGTTCATATGGCACCACTCCCCAGTTGGTGTAAGAGAACACACATTGTCCCGCATAGTTCTTATGATCCTTGGGGTAATACAATGTTGTTCCTGGGGGTGCCATAGGGCTTCCTTTCAGGTGCTCATGGGTGTGTTTTTTGGTCTATGTGTGCTCCTCAGCCACAGCATTTACATCAATAATTATCTTAATACCAACAGCTGTCTTCACTGTCTTCTTACATTGTCCTATGATTATTATTATAAGACAGAATTTCAGCAACACTAACCCTAGTATTGCTCCCAATGTTTTGAAGGCATTCTCCAACCAGGTTGGAACTCATGAGAACAGAAATGAAAAATAAATGTTGTCTTCACTTTCATCTACTTCTTCCACCATTTTCATATGCAGGGTTGACAGCAGATTTATAGCTTCTGCCAGGGTTCGATTTTCCAGACCGAAACACGTGTCTGGGGATGCTGTTGGTACTCTTGTTCAGAGGAGAATTGCCTAGCATTTCGGTGCTGGACTGCCCCAGGGCAGGACAAAGACTGATATGTTTGGGATATTTCTTCTCTGTGAAAGATAGTGAGCTAAAGACTCTGGGTAAGTCCCTCGTAACCAGGACTAATGTCTGGCAGAGAGACTCCCAGGACCCCCGTGTTAATTTGCATATGCAAGTAACTTTGGGTCTCACCCTAAGTTACTAGGGGAATCCAGACGTGGACCCCTTGCTCACTATTCTTAGAGAGGCACAGCTCCTCCCTACTGATGAGGTCCAACCAGACCGAAACACGTGTCTGGGGATGCTGTTGGTACTCTTGTTCAGAGGAGAATTGCCTAGCATTTCGGTGCTGGACTGCCCCAGGGCAGGACAAAGACTGATATGTTTAGGATATTTCTTCTCTGTGAAAGATAGTGAGCTAAAGACTCTGGGTAAGTCTCTTGCAACCAGGACTAATGTCTGGCAGAGAGACTCCCAGGACCCCCGTGTTAATTTGCATATGCAAGTAACTTTGGGTCTCACCCTAAGTTACTAGGGGAATCCAGACGTGGACCCCTTGCTCACTATTCTTAGAGAGGCACAGCTCCTCCCTACTGATGAGGTCCAACCAGACCGAAACACGTGTCTGGGGATGCTGTTGGTACTCTTGTTCAGAGGAGAATTGCCTAGCATTTCGGTGCTGGACTGCCCCAGGGCAGGACAAAGACTGATATGTTTAGGATATTTCTTCTCTGTGAAAGATAGTGAGCTAAAGACTCTGGGTAAGTCTCTTGCAACCAGGACTAATGTCTGGCAGAGAGACTCCCAGGACCCCCGTGTTAATTTGCATATGCAAGTAACTTTGGGTCTCACCCTAAGTTACTAGGGGAATCCAGACGTGGACCCCTTGCCCACTATTCTTAGAGAGGCACAGCTCCTCCCTACTGATGAGGTCCAACCAGACCGAAACACGTGTCTGGGGATGCTGTTGGTACTCTTGTTCAGAGGAGAATTGCCTAGCATTTCGGTGCTGGACTGCCCCAGGGCAGGACAAAGACTGATATGTTTAGGATATTTCTTCTCTGTGAAATATAGTGAGCTAAAGACTCTGGGTAAGTCTCTTGCAACCAGGACTAATGTCTGGCAGAGAGACTCCCAGGACCCCCGTGTTAATTTGCATATGCAAGTAACTTTGGGTCTCACCCTAAGTTACTAGGGGAATCCAGACGTGGACCCCTTGCTCACTATTCTTAGAGAGGCACAGCTCCTCCCTACTGATGAGGTCCAACCAGACCGAAACACGTGTCTGTGGATGCTGTTGGTACTCTTGTTCAGAGGAGAATTGCCTAGCAGTTCGGTGCTGGACTGCCCCAGGGCAGGACAAAGACTGATATGTTTAGGATATTTCTTCTCTGTGAAAGATAGTGAGCTAAAGACTCTGGGTAAGTCTCTTGCAACCAGGACTAATGTCTGGCAGAGAGACTCCCAGGACCCCCGTGTTAATTTGTATAGCAAGGAGGCCCGATCATTGTGCATACTCCTCCTTCCATTGATGTAATTATGTCCAGGACATACCTGTTTTAGAGGGTCATAGGTCGGATGGCCCTCAATTCTTTTTCAATCACATTAAATCCTTTTATTGTCATGTGAATTGTTTGTAGCAGCTCCCACGTTGTGATTTGTAATCACTTGGCATTTGTTGCGGCTTGAATACCTGACCTACATATAGCTGTAAATATCACTGCCACCCTACTGAACATTTGTGCTTGTCTGGAATGTCATGATAAGCTTCTATTGTTTTTTACAAAAAGTAATGTTCTCTCTTTTGTCAGGTGAGGTTAAGCGACCTCTTCGTCCTTTGATGTGCATCCATTTTTAAAAGTTGGCTATGTGGAGATCTCTTTGGGAGATCACCAACGCAGGGACATGTATTACCACAATAGAACACATTCCTCCCCAATGTATAGGCAGCTTCATATAAGCTTTGGGTCCACAGGCCAAATAGTGACCCATTAGCACAGTAGTTCCTCCTTTCATTCCTGCAACACTCATTATGTGTTTGCATCCATTATTTCTCCAACTTTGGTCTGACCACTGTTTCTGAAACACAGTATCACATTCTTCATTGGCAATATGCATACAGGTCCTGCTTCATCTTCAACCCAAGTTATTAACTTTGTATACTTGGTCCATTCGTTAAGGCATTCATCATTCACTACTTACACTATCTTTACAGGTGCTGTCATCAATAAGTGCACTTCATCCAAACATTCCTTCTTCCCATTCTGTACTGGTGACTACTTGTCCATATACCAATAGCTGAGGTCTCCTCCAGCATTCTGGCAATCCTGGAGTTTCCCATGCACAATCCAATATTTTTCCGTTCCACAATCATCATCTCTCCTCTATTCCTACCATTCAATGAGTACAGGATCATTTTGCTCTTCCATCTTGGGTCTTTTATCATCTTCTGTGTTTTTATGTAAGCATCTTCATATGGGAACGTTATATTTGACATCCAACATAGGGTTGCCCACTTCCCTTTAAATTGTCCTCTTGTTATTCACTCTGCTAGATGGCTGAGATACTTCGCATCATGTCTAGGTATTTCTCTTGCTATAAATGTTCTGGCTGCGCTCATGGCATAAGGGATGAGAGAACATACATAACAGCTCTCATCTGACATTCCTCTCTCCCCAATACTCATGTGCTAATACCATAGATTATATTTTAAATTGGCTGGATTATCAAGGTATATATTTATAACCTGATACTCTTCGCTAACATCCCTCTTTAGTTGGTTAATTTGTTTGGCAATATAGGTGAAAATGTCACTTGTGCTTTTGTTAGAGAGAGAAACATATGCCACATTATTGGACACTCCATCTGTGTTATAAAACATAATTTGACTAAATGCTATAACAATAAGGAAATAAAGACAACATATTGCACAGAATGGAGCTATAAGAAATATTGCCGTATTACTCTTCCTTTTTGTTAGCAAAGTGTGTCTCACGAAATGCAAAATCCCCATCCCTTCTTATCAACATGTTTTTTTCTGTTACTCTTTATAATAACTACACATTTTTATAGCAAAAATTCTAATAGTATTGGAATGATGATCGTGCAGATAATGGGGCTGCCTTAGGATTTCCCAAAAAGGTGACAATATAAATGTTTTGTCTCAATAGAGCTGGATAGGCTCGAAGTATATATGTAAAAACAGCGTATCAGAATGTATGCAACGTTATAGGCAACATAAAGTGTCGTGTGCTCTTCTTTTCTTCCCAACATTTCTCTTTTAACTAACAAAGTTAGTTCTGTGAACACTTGAAAGGTTCATTTGTTTTCCTTTAAACTCTGAGATTAATGAAAGTCTGAAGTGTTTTTATTTTGATGAGTCCTGTTGGCTCTTGCTAGCTTATCTGGTCTGCAGACGTGGAACTTCTTTTCTTGCTTCACTGCCAATCATTGCTGGAGGGTTTCAGGTCTCTCCTTTGCAGAGCTTTTTGTCATTCAGATGCAGCCAAGCACGTCTACCTTGAATCTTTACGGCATTGAGGGTGACCGTAAATTAGGTACAGTCCTTCAAAATGGGGCTTATTCTAAGTCCAGAAAACATTTTTAATGAGCAATTGATCGCCAGGATACAAGCTGAGTGGATTCAAAAGTTCACTAGGATTGATCATTTGACTGTCTTCTTGAATCTTCTTGGACCCTTCCCTCTGATTTTTGATCTACTGGGTTATAAAAGAAACACTAAAGGTCATATTTTTCAAATAATCATGCATTTCAACCCCTAATCTTTTCACTACACTGTGGGCATCAGTTTTTATTCGAGTGGGAGGTGCAAGTGGTACTCTCATTTGGTGTCCAGTCATCGACTCATGAGGAGTCAGGTGGTGATCTGAGCCAGATTGGTTTCTTAATGTAAATAGGAAAAAGGGTAGGCAATTTAGCTATCCCTTCTTTAAAGTCATCTTTATCTTTGCTATCCTCTCTTTGAGGAGTCACATACACTATTCGTCGGTGGGTGATAAGCAGATGAAAATGCATGTTTTATGCCTAATAGAAGAGTTACTTGCTCAAACCTCATTTACAAAATGTGGCCCATTATCAGAGCGTAAAACTTCGCATACACCCCATCTAGGAAACACCTCACGTATGAGAAATTTGGCAGCACATGTGGCATCGGGGTGTGAAATTGCATGTTTGTAACATATCCACATAACCTATATGTAGAGGTTTGAAGGGACCATTAGTTCCTGGGTTTTGCTCCTCTCACTTTTCGCAAGTTGTGCCCTGCTGAGAAATTCTGACTAACAATACAATTCACAATAAACTGTGCAATGGGTTCTAATAAATTTGGTGAAAACCAGTCTTCTGCAATCATGACAGCAATACTCTCTCTGGTTATATGCACAGGATAGTGAAGCTGATCCAGCGCAACTTTCAATAATATAATGCTAGAGGCATAGCTGGCTTTCCAGTACTATCTTTTCTCCATACAGCCTAGGTTTGGGATAAAGAAGACCCCTGTCTTTGCCATAAACCTTGTTCTTCTTGCAGAGCTCGACCTTGCAACTCAATTAACTGTACATTATAAAACATATTAAAGCCTTCTTTCATCATCATGCATCATTATGACATTTGCTTAACACTTTCTACTTCAAAATTAGAAATATTGGGAAACTATGCTGCTCTTTTTGCTTCAATGTCTGTAGCTTTGCTACTGTGAGAAATCATGTCTGCCATCTTAGTATGGGCTGCGCACTTCCCCACAGCAAAAGCCAATGGGAGCTTTAAGTAACTTAATAAGTTTGTCCAATATCGATGCATGTTGTACTGGTCGCTTGCATGGAGGAATCCCTCCTTTTCCAGCGTGACAATCCTGCATGTACGGATGACATCAGATAGGCGGAGTAAGATTACACTGTCACTTCCTCCTCCTCTTATCTGTGAAGTGCTGCGATATATGCCACCAATTCTGCAGCCTGTGCTGAACAATGTGCAGGCAATCTTGCACTTGTCACTACTTCAAATTCACTACTTGCTGAACCAGTTTGTCTTACTCCTGTTATATGATCAATTTTCGAAGAACCATCCATGAATAGATTTCCCTCCTCCGTCAGCGTTTTCTAAAACGTGGGGAATATCATAATAAATCTCAGTATATATTCTGCAATCATGTAGTTAATCCTCTTTTTCCACTGGTTCTGCTATAAATGTTGCTGGATTCATTGCTCTACATCTAACTATGTTAATCGCTGCATTTGAAATTATCACCTCATATCCTGACACTCTTTTTGTAGTCAAAATCCATTTAGGTGTTTCTAAAATGGCGAATAAATAATGCTCGACGAATAATGTCATTGAGCAACTCCTCGTAATACTTGCAGCTATTTCAATTTCAAAAGCAACAGCAGGTAATGCTTGTACACAGGGGTAATGCACTCTCATTACTGGGACTAAAATCCCACTGTAATAAGCCAATGATGTATGTTCATGTCCTAATGTTGTCTTATACGTAAGGACTTCTGTCATCACCACTCCATTTGAATGCAAAAATAAGTCGGGGAGTGTAAGGGTGTGCAGCTCAGAGCAGAAAATCCTGATGCTGTATTACCAAGTAACAAGCAACAGAGCACCTGTAAGCTACCCCCTGCTTAAATAAAGCAACTGCGGCCTGTACATCCACAAACCAAGTCATTGTTTTCTTTCTGGGGGGATTGCAGGGAGGTAGGCCAAGGGAGAATTGTGTGGTGGGTGCCTGAATGTAGACAAAATTAATTGGTAACAAGGTAAACCAAATGCAGGACCCCAGGGAAGGCCAGTGGGGGGTGTTTCGGCTAATCCAGTGGACGCACAGAGCAAAGGGAGGCCTGTGGCATATGCTGCTATAGCCGCTTCGCCCAACAGGCCTCCCTGGGTCCTCTGTACCCCATCCCCATCCTACAATAGGATCCGGCTCGTGCTGGGGGGGCTTCACAGACTAGCTGTCCCCAGGCCCAGGAGTAAGGGAGGGAACACAAAAGCAGTGAAAAACGGGTTTGGGGGGATAGAGGTAGACCATCTCCTAATATGTGCTTATAAGCACTGTAACGTGAAAAAGCATCCTCATTTCCAGCTATCTCATCTTTACCTATCTGTGCTTCATGGAGTCCTTTCAAAAGTGGTCTAATATATGCACTGTCATCAAAAACCCCAGCCCTAAAATAATTACACAGGCCTACATATTACTGCATTTCCCTCAGTCTCCAGGCTCTCTCAGGTGTCTCTTTTCTCCCCTCTTGAAAGATTAGCTGTCCTATGTAGAGGTCCTCTTCCCTGCAATACTGCAGTTTCTCCTTTTTTTCAACTTGTTATCCATTTTCTGCCAGTACTGTCATTAAAGAACTGAATTTTCTCTGCATTTTTCTTCTATTTCACTGCTCGCTAGTATGTCATCTACATACTGAACTGTTGTGCTCTCAAGTTGTATGTTACCGAAGTCCATCTGAAGGACCCGATTAAAGATCTATGCAGACTAACAGTACCCCTGTGGTAAACATGTATGTTTCCACAGCTCATTTCAATATGAAAATGAGGTCAAATCTTGGGAATCCTCATGAAGGGGAATTGTAAAGAAAGCATTTTTTAAATCTACTACTGTAAAATATTTAGCTGTAGCTGGGATGTTACTTAATATAGTAGCTGGATTCAGAACTCACAGAAATTCGGTTTCAACAATATTATTTAGGGGCATAGATCCTGAATAAATCTCCATGACCCCCTGTTGATTTCTTAACTGTATTCCCTGCTGTATTAAAGCAGAACTAGTCTCAAATATACCTTCATCTGCTTCTCTGGACATGGGAAACTGTTCTGACCATGGTAAAAGTGCTCCTGGCTTCAGGTTTTTTAACCAATCCTGGTCCACTCAATAGACCCACGTCGTATGGACTATTTGGTCCATAAGATGCTTGGCACCTTTTCTAAATCCTCCTGAAGAAATGACAGTTTCTTTTTTACCAATGCCATTCTCTGTGGCATTTCCTTATTCTCAATTTGTATCCAATTAGTAAGACTTACAAAAAATACAAATGCATCATTTATGCTCTCATCTTTAAACAATTACTCGTCTGTCAAGTCTGTTAGTCTATATCCTTCATCAAGAGCTAATATTGTTCTCTACGCTCCTCCTTCATCATCCATCCCATGAACAATCCCCCTTTCCTCTCCTACGACTGCAGCTCCAGTTCTATGATATTGATATTGATATGTTATTTGTATCGCGCTCGTACACAAGTGTTTCAGAGCACGACAAGGCAAGGGAGGGGAAGAGAACAAACAGCGATCTTACTAGGCACAGTGACATTGGGAACGCGCAAGTGCATGGGAGAGGTGGAGGGGAAAAGTGCATGGAAGGGGGGAGAAATGGAACGTGCGAAGCAGAGGAGAAACAGATAAATAACAATTAATAAATAATAAAAAAGGCAACAAACAGTTTTAGTGCAGCCAGCAATTTGCAAGTGCTAGGTTTAAGGCAGCAGGGTAGGTTTGATAAGTGCAGGAAGAAAAAGGGGGGCTGTATGGGTATAGATGCAGACACGAGTGCAAGGGTTGGGCCGGAGGCAGTGCTATGGGAATAACATGTCATTTGTCATCATCCATAGGTGTTTCTGGTCGAAACATAAATGTGTTAAGTATCCTCAGGATTTCACCTATCAATCCAGGAAGCCATGTCAATAAAATATTTACTTCATACAAAAATACTTCTGAATCTAAAGGAACTCCTTGCAATGCCTTTTGGCCAGAAAATTCTAATATAATTTATGTTACATTCATATAATGTATCCCTGCAGTGGAACATATTATCCCCTTGTCGGTAAAATATATGATCATGTTAAGCCTTGTCTTCAAATTGCATCCCAATATATCAATTGGTGTCTGTTGAGAATATAATAGTGGCATAGACACGTCATGTCCCCCTATTGAAATTGGTGATTCATCAGTAAAAGGAACCAAACTCATAGCCGCAGAGAATCCCTGCTCATTCATGGAGATGCCAGACATTGGATCCTTTCCTTCTCAAACACAGGAACGAGTCACTACTTTCTCTACAAGAATCAAAAATGTCTTGCCTCCTATCGTTACCCTGACACTCGGTTCCTCTTGGGGGTCTGGTGTCTCAGATAGTACTGAACACATCAGGCCACCCTGTGGGCTTTCCTATTGTGGGTATAGATTCATTTCTGTACCTATAAAAGGATTTCCTCCCACTACAGTCCCACCCCTTATCCTGGGTGTAGGTGTTTGTGAGGATCCTGAATTTGCCTTCCATTGTGGAATCACCTCCTGTTGTGTCTGTACTTGTTGTGTTTGCACAGGTACTTGCTGTGGTTGCCCTTGTAGTGCCTGTGATTGCAGCAGAATCGGCTGCATTTGCTGCATTTGCAGCACACATATCCGATACTGTGTGTGGTCTTGGACATAATGCTCTAATTGTTCTGAATTATATGGTGGAAAATAGCCCATCCCCCTCTTGAATTTTGCCAATTCTGCTGCATGCCCTCTCTACATCTGCATGCTCAGCAATATGTGCTGTCCTCCAACAATTTCAGCTCTGTTGCAGCTGTCCTCCATTAAATCCTCCCCCCCCTTGATGGTTCTGAAATCCACCTCCACATCCTCTAAATCCATTTCCTCTACCACGTGGCCAAAGTTTCAACCCACCTGATCTATGGGGTACACTACATTGACTGGCTTTGTAGGCGGTAACTCATTTGTGACCACTCCTCCACCACTCGTCAGTACTGCTCCTTCTAGAGCAAATTTCAACAACTTTTTCTGGACTAACTTTACTTCCTCAAGCTTCCGATTCTTGGCTTTTTTATTATTTTTATTTTGTAACAATCAACAATAATGTATGATAGTTAACTGTATTTCTGCCCATGGCTTTGCTTCCATCCCTACTTGTATTTTTTTATCTGCCTTTGCACTGGCTTGGGCAGTCCTTGACATGAAACATGATAAAATAATGCTTTGATTTTATCCCATGGTTCCCTCATCTCAAAACGCCAATGATCTTTAATCTCCTGAACATAAGCAACAGGATCTTTGGTCTCACCCCTTTTCCATGTCATAATTGCACCAACATCTGACATATCAGGATACCATACTATAAGTGCCCTCCATACGTCTGCTCTACAATTATTAAATGGTGCTCCATCAGGTGTTGTGGTTTGTGCTGTTACACTTGCATATCCCGCTCATCTCCCAATGTGCTTGTCTACCAATGTCATCAGCTCTCGCCCCTAGAAAAGCTGCTAGTAGGCCTTTTACATCACCCATTAATAATGTAATTCCCACTGTCATTCTTTCTAACTCATAAATGCATTTACCCGCTCCTGAAGTTAAACTAGGTAGTTTGCATTTTAAATGATCTTTATCTGTCTGCCTCCATGGAACATATTCTGGCCATCCACCCCCTTTCTCTAATAACATGAATTGTGTAAATCCTGTTCTACAGTTGTAACCACTGATGCTTATTGTCTTCCAAGTTGAGCTTGTTTCACCCGCTTGTCTTCGTCTTGGCAATTACCTCAATCTACTTACATAAGGCAGGGACATTTCCCCTGTGCTATGCGACCATCCTTGTGGTTGTTCAGGATATAATAGGTTCTGGTATTTTTTTCAGTTCTCCTAAATCTGACCATTTCACTCCTTTTCCTATGTTTGGATCTATCAAAGAGCCACATGCATCCTCTCCTCATGCACTCTTGTTTTCTTCTCTTTCTTCATTTGGCATCATTATACCCCAACTGGTATGGCTGGTATCCCTTTCCCAATTCTCAAGATACAGTCTACTTAGGGACAGTGTTCTATGCGTGTCCATCATTACATCATCCAATCTAACTCTTGATTCTCTCGGGGAGGGGGTCCTTTGATATTCCCTTGGGTCTCATAACCATCTTTTTTCTCATCTGCCTGTGTAATTCCTCAATCCTTTTGCCTATGCCTGCTGCCTCATGCTCATCGGCCCACGTTGGTGCTATACATATCTTGTGCAGCTCCCTACAGGGTTAGTGCTACCTTCTCTCTTCCTTCCATTGTTCTCGTTCTTTAACTGGTATTACACATCTGTTAATGATGTGATCTATTTTGTCTTTCCTTTGCTCTCTGCTCCTTCTCATTGCCTTCAGTTCTTCTTCTTACTGTCTTCGAATCTCCCTCTTCGCTTCCTCTTCTCGCCTTGTCTGCAACCTTTATTTTTTCAGTCTTTGTGTTTCTATTTCCTCATGTTTCTTTTCCTCCCCATCTTTTCTCTCTCTCTCTCTTTTACCTGCTCTTCATACCGTCTGCATTCTTCCTTTCACTTCCTCTCCTTTTCCTTCTCATCTTTATAAGACCTTTGTCATTCCTCTTCCTTTATTTCCTTTTCCTCATTTCTTCTCTTTCCTTAACTTCATCGATACAGTTTACATCTAATTTGAGTAACATTTGTCCTCCCATCCACTCATTCTGTACAATGCTACTTCACTGACTCTATCTTTCCCTCTTTTTTTTCTCTTGGTCTCTTCTTCTATCTCTATCAGTCTGTCCCTTATCTTGTTACGCTCCTCATATTTACTATGCTCGGATATATATTTGCATTTTTTAACCTTAATTTCTTCTGTACTATCTGCACTACTATAAGCGTGGGTACATATATCAGATTAATATACCCCACCACTGCTTTAAACTCCTTCAACTATAGAATCCCTGTTTCTCAGTGGTTGTGCTCTTGTCTTCAGAAGGAGAAAGAGGAGCCGAAGGTGTTGTGCACTCCACCTCATGCAGATTAAGCATCCACTCCTTCTTGGGTGGGTCTTCTTTCTTGGTTTGATACATTTTCCATAGTTCTAAAATGGCTAACCTTTCCCCTTTATACACAGCAATTGTCATATGTTGCAATACTGTTCTTGATAGGGAACCCTCTTGAGGCATGAACATTTTGTCAGCTGTGCCTCTTACTCATTCAGCATATTTCCTAATCTTAGGTGTGTACCTCAGTAATGTTTTGCACAAGTGTAGAAGAGGAGTGTCCTCCATGATGACAAGTCATTATTACCTGTCAATACTTACCAGACCTTTTATTCTGCTATTACTTTAACTAATTCAGATTATATGAATGTTATTATTTCCTTCTTTCATAATAATTTATGTACCACAACAATCAATTCGGGCAAGCACCATCAATCGCCGCCCATTTCTGAAAAAAGCGATTCTTCAAACAATTTCCAAGCCTACACAATAATATACCCTTTACTTTTTTGTTACAGTTTCATCGATTCTCACTGTCCTGCTGTTTTTTTATTGAGAATCTAAGACTCTTGTTTTGCTATATGTCTTCCCTCAACTGTTACTCTCTGTTAATTGGTGCCAATCGCTTGTTTTTAGGGTCTGACAAACAGTCAAATTATTACTATTGTTCTATATTTTCAGTCTACAACCTAAATTATGTCAACTAATAAAAACAAGTGTCTTTTTTTAAACAAATCAAATTGTTACACTGGCATATGCATAACCCCAAACAAAAATGTGTACAGCAATTTCTACGATCGTCTTTTACCCCATTTTGGACGGTGAAACACATTCTTTAGTTGGCCTTGACGCAGAAAGCCTCTCTCTCTTAATACCCCATTTTGGAGTATGATGCGTTCTCTTCTGCCTTCGTGAGAATTGGTATTGAAGCAATCCATCTCTTCAATCAAATCCTATTACTTTTCCATACTATATATATAGCTACACATGTAATACAATCCCTTCAATTTTATTTGCCACTTTTGATGTTCTGCTAACGTCCATTGCTCAGTTTCACCCTTCGGTATCTACTCTTCCCCAATCGACCACTTCACCTTCAGATTGCAGGGCACCCAACGGAACCGGATAGGAATTTCTTCAAAGAGGCACATTCAGACCATCTCGATTTACACATGTGATTCTTCGGCTATCCACATGAAACTCTGTGATCTACCAGCTGATGCGGAAACATATCAAGAATGCAAGAGTCTCAAACTGAACCATCTACACCGCTATCAAATGTGCAAAAGCACCTGGAGCGTTCCAAGTGCTGAATGGGATTACCACAATAAATTATCTCAAGCCCATATAACCGGACAGACTCAAGGAATGTGGCAAAATAATACTTTGTTATCAGTTCAATAAAGTAGGGAAACCTGGTGAACAGATTGTAGCTCACACACTCTCAATGCATTTCCGTTTCTCAAAAGGTTTCATACCTCGCCAATCGTCAGCTATGACATCATCCTATGTAGCTAACAGTAAAACCTATATACATATAGTTTGTATAAATGTTAGTATCATTATTGGATGCCCCTTATGTGGTAGGCACGCCTTGAAGTACCTCTAACTACATAAAATACAGATAATAATACAATAACAGTAGCGGATAGGCCAGTGCAACAATCTATGATCCACCATTACATAGATGCTCATGAATGGTTGGCACTCTCTTATCAACCTTGGACCTTCGACTCGTTAGCAGCATGTAAACCTACCATCTCGCATCAATTAGGCCCTAAGCCAAGGCTTCTTCTTTGTTGTTGACCTTGCTAACTGTTCTCTTCCTGTGGACATTTAAGGGAGTGAAGGTACATCGCTATCTTCATCTGGAGCTTTATGAACAGGCCTTGTCTTCTGGTCTTATACCATGTGTGAGGAGACCATGATTTTGTGCATTCTGTTATTCTATTTTGTGCTATTTGATTCAATTATATTGGTGCTATTACTTTTCTTGTCCTCTGGTGACTTGGTTGCTCTATCCTGCATGCACTTTCTGCATCTTTAATTGTACAATACTTGGCACTCGCAACTGTTCATTCCTTTACTTAACATAAGAGAAATATATCACACGTACATGGCTTATCGCCTTCGACTCCTTTCCAGCCTTGCAGTTGCTTCTTGATGTGACATCTTTGATTCTGAGCCAACCAAATATCCTTTGTTCTTGAACAAATTTGTATTCAGTGCCTGTCAGCACTGCATCCTTGGTTTCCCTTCTCGAATCTTATCGTTTTCTATGTGTGATGCTGACATCCATTTTCTCAACATGGCTGCTTTACTCGCATTGTATTCCTACTTTAGCAAGCATCTACGTTGTCTTATCTACCTTGAGCTTCTGCGTATATACATTTATTACTTCTCTTCTCACTTATCTTCCTAGTGTATATGGGATTCCTTTTCATGCGCATATATGTTTACTTCTTTGCTTCAATTACATCTTCATTCTTTAGATATCCGTACATCAATTTCAGTGCGTTCACATATCTTCTTTCGTCAGTGCCATCACCTTTCTTCTGTCAAACTTTACTTATAGTTCTTCTACATCCAGGGGTGTCTGCAGGCTCATGTATACCGCATTTCTTCTAGGGTATATTTGGTACGGTTGTCTGAGCACATAACGTCTCTCATACCTTCAATGTGGTATTGGGATGATACCAGGTGTCAAACACAGTGCTTTCTTACAGTTCTTCCAATATGACATAGGTGAGGGGTTGGGCTCTATAGATGACATGTAGATGCAGTGCCTGTGCAAACATGAGATACAACAAAACAAGCTGGTTCCATTTCCTCACACTCTTTTTCCAGGTAAATTATATTCGAGAAAACCAGGGGTTTCAGTTCTGCCTTCAACTGCTTAGCCAAATTAATTAACGAAAAATTCAGTTTTTCTGCTTACTCGTACTGTCCAACCAGAGGTGTTAATGTGCAGCATAATATTATTTCATGAAAGAAATCACGGATAATCACCTAGGCTTGGGAGAGGTGCGAGGTGCTTCAGCATAGTTTAGGAGTAGTATTAGCAGCAGCAGTAGCAGCAAATAGTAGCAGTAGTAGACATCACCCGCTGAGGCAGCCATCTCTGACTAAACACAAAAGCAACCACACATATTCACTGTAAACCAGGTGAGTGAAGAACACTTTGCTACTCCAAAGACTGGGCCAAAGATAATAGAAATCAAAAGCCCCAATGATTGTCCGTTCTCCAATGGTTTGTAATGGTTCTTAAACAATGTCTAATTAAGAACAATCAAGTCCTGAATCAAAAGAAATGCAATTGCAAAGTTCCAGGCTTCTTACTGCCCCATTGCCCTTGACATGAAAATAGTGTATCACAAAGAACAAAACAAGTGGTGTGAAATTTCTGACTATGCGTAGTTTCGTTGGGTGTGCAAAACAAGTCAAAGAGGCAAGCCATGGATTAGGTGTACGAAGTGCTCTCAGTTTGCAGAATGGATGAAAGAGGTACGCAAGCACTATCCTTTCCAAAGAGGGAGGATGCGAAAATTGGTGCAAATTGCACAAGTTCCTTTTTCATCATCAAAATACATTTTATTCGGTGTAAGCCATATCGGTTAACATCACATCAATACTAAGTTCACAAAACATCCAAACAATACATATTGTTAACATCATCCTCAATTCATGAGCTCTAAAAAACATTTGCAACAAATGGATAACAATACGTCATACAGTAAACAGTTTATCAACAAGGGATCTCTGAAGACCAAGTCAATAGCCCTCTATTGAGGGCTGCAACTTTACACGTGGGGGTTAGTTAGTTTCAAAACCTTCACGGGATACACACCAGGGCCTTAATTCTCCTTAGCCAGGCTCTATGATTATACCTAGACACCAAATGAGCCACGGTCAAGTCCACAGAGTCCTTACATAGGTGGACAGCTTTGCTAACAGTTTGAACACCGTGCAATCTGAACAAGGGTATCAATACAATACTCTAAGATCTTCCAATGTGTCACAAAATAATAGAAAGCGTGCCATTGTTTCCACCGTATCTTCACACAGCGGACACACAGGATTTAGTGGCCAACCCACTTTTTAGTTGTGTCTCGTAGGGGCAGAGATCCCAGGTGTAGGTCATGTATAACGCCTGAGAAAATGCTGGTTTGAGAATGTTCAAATATTTTGAATCCCTGGGACTCTTTTATGGCAAGATACACCAGACCCATGGCCAGGGCAAGGGTGAGGGTCCTAGCTCTTATGTCCTTGTATCTATTGAAGGCACCCTTCACTCTATTTTTGGCATTGTGCTCCATCGCCAGTAGATAGAGAGACCCAGCTGGGCCAGGCAATTTTGACGTGCACCAGCCAGGAATTCCTCTGCCAAACACTCAAAGATAGCACACATTCCAAGGTCTGGCGGTATTCCTCAAGTTCCCGAGTACCCCAAATCCTAACCCAATATAAAACTGGTCTGATTGCTAGTTCCTCATCAATTGGCGGGAGATTACATTCCATACGAGAGGAGCTAGTTGGGCTATTTTGTGGGAGCAATAGGATGGCTTTCAGGAATTTGTTTTCTGTCATTCTCATTGCTGATGTATCAGCATAGCCCCAAACCTCTGCCCCATAAATAGCAGCTGCTTTGGTGTGCGCCTGATAAAGGCTCAAAGCCGGTCCCAAAGGCCCCCTGTCAGTTCTTGTGTAATATGCTTTGACAGCCCCACTGGCTTTCTTTAGAAAAGTATTGGCCTTGAACACCTGGTCCTCCCACCATATCCCTTTGAAAAACGGATCCCCAGGTAGTCGTACCAACCCACCTGCTCTAAGGTACTGCCATTTGCCATAAGTTTAAGAGCTTTAACCTTCCAGTTTTTGCTGTTCCTTTCTACTCGTAGAAATTTTGCACAACCTCAGTTCAAAGCACATTCTTGAAGTGCCATTTAACTTAAAGAGTCCTCTGACCCGCTCTAAACCAACTAGGGAGAAACATCTACTCAAAATGATTGCATCTTACGTCTAAGACCACCCCTTCCTTCAAAAGAGCCAATCCATATTAGTTTGCATTGAACATTAAGATATATTTTGTGTGAATATAAAATAACTTATATATGCTCTTGTTTTCTGGAGCATTCCATATGAACTTCTAATTTCCATTTTTTTGATTTTAATGAAAGGATCATTTTTGTCTGCTTGAATTCATACTTGTGCTATGTTGCCATATATGTTTGTACTCTGCATGCTGTGTTTTCATCATCGTTATCTGTGAAATAAATAAGTGAATATATAATGGAGGAATATGATTTTGGGCTGTGCCTGTTCATTGAAACAAATACAAAAGCCCAGTCCAGTCATACAATTGACCATCATATTTGTTAACAATTTCCAATTGATTTCACTATATCCAAATTTTCTGCATGCATATTAATTGTGGGATCCCTGAAAACCCACAATGAATGTTGGACTATGGGAGTCCTGATTCCTCTTTTTCTGCCACAGGTTTGTACCACAGGATCTTAGGTAGACATCTACATACCTTGTTCTGCACATTTCATTGTAGATGAGCATTTACCTCTAGGTGCAAAATAAAAAAGAACTAGATACAATAATAACCACTGCACGCTTTCACTGTTTTGCACTTTTGTATTCAAACTCATCAGAAAGAACAACTAGACAATCAAACCAGTTCTTATTTGGTGAACATGGAAATATTTGTAGTACGCATTTGCATTGCGCACATGTGAGAATAAAGAAATACACTTTATATCAATAAGCACTTTGCATTGGGTAAGCATAGCAATTCAAATGTATGTGATTTTCCCTCTAACCTGGGCCATCCCTTCTTTGTGAATGAAGAAGCCCCCCAGATAATATTTTGGAATCTGGCTGCTTTGTTAATCCTTTCTTACCAAAAGGATTCATGACGTTCTGCCTTACGAGTCCACTCTAACACCTTGCGCATTAAAATACTGTGCAGAAGGAATGATCGCCTCGTCCTTGACTCACCAGGCCCTTCTTGCAGCCAAGTACAGCTCAGCTGGTTTCTACTTGGACACTGACCGGGAATCGAATTCTGGCTTTCAAAGAACTCCCTCTACTGCAGCACCGTTCTCCAGCCCAGACGAGAAACCTCACCAGAGACAGCTACACAGGACATCCCTCTCCTTCCAGGCAGCCAGCAGCAGCACCTCACTCTCATCAGGAAGCTCAACCCCTCCTTCCTCCTTTCTCCCACTTTTAAACCTCTCAGTGAAGATGGCCTCTTAAGCTATGAATGCATGCATTTTCTTTACCATTTTCCAGCCTCTTACCTGGTGCCATCTGTTGTCACTTGTCACAACACAGTCCAGAACCTTCCAGCACCCATCCTGACTCCTATGCATCAGCTCATGTCATTTTCCAGCCCCTGGCTTAAACAAAGAATGGACAGTATTCTGCATAACACAAACTCCCAATAATGTTGCATTTTACATTTTATCCTTCCTTCCTCTCTTCCTGGTCTGCACAATGAACGTGTATTTTCAAGGCCTTTCCCACTGTTGCACTGCATTCTCTTTTTTATGAAGCACTGCTGTTCAGCTTTTAATTTTGCATTATTTTTGGAAACTGACGATGTTAGTGTGCCTGCCGCTATGCCATCACTTTTGCAGCCTATGGCCTAACATCTAGCCCACTCAATTCACCCCAATACAAAGTGTTAGTAAGCTATTTCACCCCAATTGCTGTCCCCAATACTAAATGTTAGTATCAATGCGACCTAACTACAGACAGAATATACTGCATAAATCCTTTAGCTCATATCATGTCCTACATGTACCCTCCTTTTTTCCAGAGGACACTGATTAAACATGGGAATTCTGCAGAACAACTAACCAGGGCGTAAAATCACATGCCCCATTCAGATGTATTTTCTTCCTTATTATGGTTGCCAACCCAACTGAATTATTATGTAACTTTATTGTAAGTCCCACGAACAATAACAAGATGGCAACTACAGACATGTCTACAATCATCAATCCCTTCTTCGTCCACTGCAACATCCCCCTTGTGTGTTCTTCTCCTTCTGCCAAACCAAGATCACTCACTGTGATATTATCTTTTGTATATTCAACTTGATTAGATGTGCTTCCTTATGTTTCAGGAGATATTCTAGATTGGGAGCCATATGAAATGTGTTTCTTTGGAATAACTCACGGTTGTATAGTCTCCCTTCCCATAGATCACCATCCAAATCAAACAATGTTAGACCACCAACTGTTACCACTCTATCCTTAGACACTGATGTGTTGCAATGGCCTGACAAAAAACGAACCATGAGTGAGGTGTCTGACTGTTTAATTCACTGCACATGTACTGTCCTGCGTTCAATTAATTTGGCATGTGCTAATTCTTCAGATTACTGATTACTTATAGATACCACACATCCCTCTGTAACACTCTGCAACCCAACACTCTGCAACCCACATAACACATTGTCCCATCAGGCAAGAAGGGTTTCCCTGGGAATATGTAGTTTTGCTACTTGAATTTAACACAAGTATCTAACTTCGGAATGAGGTACAAACCCGTCCTCCCATGTCCGAAAGGCCACCTTTTCATGAGTCACGATGCTGACAAATGTAACATTCTGCCATAATCCTACATTATGTACTATTTTGTTCTGATATATCAATTCTGGTGTGACTTAGGAAATACACAAGGGAAATCCAATCTCGGTCTGCTCTACATCTATATACAGGGGAATCACGCGTCCCATTTCAAATGCAAACTTTTCCTACATTGTCTCAAACTCTCTTTGAGTTATCCGTGTAATCATTTACCGGATGATATCAGATGAAACAAAATACAATGGAATGTGACCCAGAATCATCTGGGATACCCCATCCTGAAACTACCCACACACATTTAGTGAGTATCAGCTCCACTGGATTCCCAAAATTCAGAATATCCTCTAATATCCATCTTTCTCAACAATGACATTTATAATATGCTTTAACAGTGTTGGTTGATCATTCAGGGTTCCAATAGTCTGATTCACATACTGAACCAGTACCTTCTCTTCCGCTCTAACCTTGTCCACTCTTTGTTGTATCATTTTCAAATCCTAACCTTATTCTTAGGCTTTGTCTCACAATGTGTTCAATGACACCATATTTGCTGTTGACACAGTTGTACCCACAATAGCCCCAATTATTGTAACAATGATAGTTGCAGTAAAATATTCTGCCATTCTGTGTTCCCTTTTTCGCTGAATACTTAATGTGTTCATAAATGTCTTCTCCAGCGGCATTAAAATTCCATTCACCGCTCTTTGAGCCCCTGCGTATTTAAACCGATTGTCTTACTTGAGTGGATTTAATTTCCATAAAATTGAAATTCTTTTCTAAAGCCCTATCTGGATCCACACTAATTTAAATGTTTTGATTTAAGAGCCGTCTATTCCCTAATATGAATCCAGGGGCATCCTACATACCAATTGCTGATGCTGGCTTTGCTCGATCAGAACTTTACCATTTGCTGGTGTGGCACGTGACCTTGTCACCAGATGCCCTATAACTGACACATTTATGAGGAGATCAATGTGATTCTTGGTTCTCTTCTTCCTCCCACGTATCATGGACCACCATGTTGTCATCAAGATTTCCCTTCTGCATCCCTCAGTCTCTTTCAGCCTTCCGACTCTTCCTCTTTTCCTCCTGGGGACTCCACCATGGACTCTGGTCTCCAAGAAACCTTTCTGAAGGAAAACAAGTTAACCATTTCTAAAACAGAGGAGAGGGAGACAAACAGGTTAAATACCAAGCGCCAATAATTATTTATTAAGATGTTTGTTTTAATTTTAATTTCCTTCTTATTTATTTATTCATGATTTTTCTTTTACATTTTCAATACTGCCACCTTTCATTCATTCTTGCACCAAACACATATTTTCCTCACTCTCCTAAGTAGAGCCCACTGCATACCATCAGGAACCAATTTACTCACCAAGGTAATGGTACTTCCTTGCCTCTAGAATAACCATTGCACCTCTCAATCATTGTTGTTTTCTCTTGCTTGTTCTACACTTTGCACCTCATGATTTGGGTGGAACTGTTTTATTTGGTTCATGTGGACTAACTGTTCCAGAGCCAAATCACCTTCCTTTATCAGTATTCTATATGCCACAGATGAAACATTGTCCACAATTATGAATCAGCCACACCAGTACACTGTGAATTTAGCATTCTTGCTTTTTCCTTTTGCAGAATTGGATTTGTTTGCCTGGTCTCCTATTTCATACTTCCTAACAGATGACTTCCTATCATAGTATGGTTTGGCACTCTCAGCTGCTCTTTCTAAATTCCTTTGCACACATGCAAATGCGAGTTGCAAATGCTTTCTTAACTCTTCCACATACTCATGAATTGTCTATGCCTTTACTAAGACTTGCACATTGGTCCTGACAACAAATGTTGGGGACATACCACCATTCTACCTGTGATCATCTCATGTGGGCTGAGATTTGTAGACTTTGATGGTGACACTCTAATAGCCATGAGCACTAAAGGGTGTTGAAAATCCCAACTAGCCCCTGCTTCAGCCAAAGCCTTTTAAGCCTGTAAATTCCTGATCTGTTGCATCTTTTCAAAACACCACTGGAGGATGGCTGGTACAAAACATGTAACTTCCCTAGAATTTGCCACAACGTTGTCATTACTTCATTTGTAAAATGGCTTCCATGGTCTGATTCTATTCCTTGAGGCAAACCGAATATAGAAAATATGCGATTCACTGCAACGTAGCTGCTGTCTGTGCACTACAATCAGGAGCAGGTATACATTCCAACCATTTCGATATTAAACAGTTCACTGTCAGCATATACTTGCTTCCCCCTGATGATCTTTGGACCAGGCCAATGAAATCTATTTGCAAATCTGACCAGGGAAGTGTCAAACCTCTCTTCATTAATGGTGCTCTATGTGTTGGGGAGGCGGGCTGGAATTGTGCACATACCAAACACCTTTGGGTGTATAATTCCTCATCCTGGGACATGTGTAGCTAATAAGCATTTTCTCTTAATATTTCTAATGTTTTCTGTGAACCTCTATGCCCCGCTGTTATCACATTATTGGGTGATGTAACATTAGCCCCCAAATCACACAGGGACCACCCATTGGATAGGACCTGAAATGACGTTTTGGACCAAATGTCCGTCTAGCAGGTGAAACTGTTTTTGGTTCATCATCATCACCCTCAATTCGTCTCTTCCCTTGCAGTCCTCCTCTGTTAAGGAGTTATTTTGTGTATCTGATACATGATTTTACAAACATGCCTACGATTGGAACTTCTTATTGTGCTTTACTCAAATCCTGATTGGGAGTGTTGAAGCTCCAATGAACTACTGGTTGATTACTTGTCCCTTGAGATTTGAAATGTGTCACCATGCCTACTTGGCTGTCACTGAGCAAATGATGATTGGGAACAATTCTCCCATTACCATCCCAATTTTGGCCAACTGATCAGCCTTATCATTACCTTCCCTTTCTTCTCCTGTTGTTTTGGAGTGTCCCCTTACTTGTCTCCTATGAATTTATATCTCATTCTTGAAACAATATTGTCAAAAGCCTCAATCAACTTCTCATGCTTGAGTTTTATTTTGTTAAAAGTCACCCTCCCTCTCAGCTTCCATCCCAGTATGTATTCAACAAAACTATTCCGGGGATATTCAAAGTCGGTAAGCAACACTATTTCTCTTAATTTGTTTTCTACTGCTGTGGATATTGCTTTGTAACTTGCCGCCAACTTTGCTACCTGACTACTACTGGGACATATCCTCACACTCACTGATGGGATGCCTTCAGATATGACCTATACATTCCTGATTCCTGCCACCAACTCCTTTTTCAGGGTTATTACTCATGTGGTATGCACACCCATCCACATATATAAGGTTAGGATAATTCTACATTTGTCTTCATCAAACAAGCTGTGTGGTGATTGGTCTAAATCATTCGTATCTGTTTCTAACTCTTTATAATTTATAGAACCTACAAATTAACAGTCATGTAAATGTGCCAGCTCCTAAGCCACTGGATATATTTATTCTGCCCATATCTTACTTCTGCGGTTAATCCTTGCAGCGCCAATATCCACAATGTAATTTTCGCTACGGCTAAATTTCCTGATCTGATCCTTTTACTATGCAACAATTGCAGGGGTGGATGAGCAGTTTCAACAATCACCAAATCTCCTTGAATAATGGGGTGGAAATGTTGCAATGCTCAAACAGCTGGCAATAGTGCTTTTTCACATTCATTAACTTTAGTTTCCACATGTGACCATGCTTTTCTAGGATACACAATGATTTTGTTGCTCAAATGATGCTGTTGACACAAGAACACTGACATGCATAGGTGAACCCTATTTCTAGGAAGGCATACTGATTCTTATTTGGATAGGACAAACATGGGGCCTTTACCAAACACTCATTCAACTTGAATACCACCTCACGCTGTTCCTGTCCCCATTTCCTGGGCATAGCCTGTTTCAGTTATTTAATCAATAGTTATGTGATTGCTGTGTATCCTTCAATGTATTTCCTATTGTAATTTATCATCCCTAACATCCTCCTCAAACCCTTTCCCATTCGTGGGATCCTTCAACTTTTGAATGGCTTAAACGTTTTTCTTCTCTGGGTTCAATCCCTGGTCTTTGTTTTCAAGTCCCAAGAAATGCACTCTTTTTCTGTACCATTGCACCTTCTGCAATGATACCTTTGCCCCAGCCTTTTTCAATTGGCTGAGTACATGTCTTATTTCACTGAAATGTCTATGTATTCTTGACCAGGATTTCATCCACAGAAACCACAGTTCCTCTCTTGGCTGCATCCGGAAGTGCTCTATTTAGAACAATTCCAAACTCACACCCACTATTGACAAAGCCAAAGGGGGTTCTTTCCCATGCATTGTTTCCCTTGGAAGGTAAATACAAATAGGTTGAGTATGTCCTTTGCTAATGACACACACCATTACCGAGCTTTCAGTTGTAAAGTGGTCAAAACATTTGACCCTTGGATTTGTGTGATGCCATGGCCAATGCCAGTGAATGGGAGAGGCCACCTTGACACAGATACCTTCTTATTTAGTTCTCTCAAATATGCACAAAATCACCACTGACGATTGGGCTTCAACATACCTAATATATGCCTGTTTGAGGTACTGTTAATCGGTATAATGATTCCTCTGCACTCTAGGTTTTGGATTATTTCTGCTAAAGACAGGCTAAGTGTAGCTTATATTGTCCCACAAAGACAGGTTCCCTACCATAGCCTTATGGCAATTTAGCAACATGAAGGTCAGTATGTCCACAATCATATTCATCTCTAGCAAATACATCCTTAAATTCTAAAAATATTTTTGTCAACTGGTCTTTCTCCAAGTCATTTGTGCATGCATCCATATATCCAATCTGGGGCTTGTTCCTCTACCATTTTGGAAAATTCTGGAAAATCCCCCCTAGGAGGAATCTTTTTGCTTTCTTCTAATTGTGTAGCAATATTGCGTTGGACAGCCGCTACTCTTAAGTGCAGTGGTACCTTAGCCTCCACCTCAATTTGCTGTTTTTCTCCTCCTGCCTCATTTTTATCCACCTGGAATATAATGCAATCATCCTGGTGATTACAATTCCCATCTTTTAGTTCATAAGGATTCATTGACTGAATTCTGAAGATCCCTTTTGACTTGTAGACTAAAGACAGAGGCAGTCCACCTTGTGAAGTGAAATAGCTTCCAGGAATATTCCCAATAACTGGGTTGTTAAAATCTGCAGTGTAATATGATTTTTGCATTACCATCCCTAATGGTCTACCTTCCTCTAAGTAAATCTCATGACATCCTTTATTATTCACTAGTATCCACATGCCCCTTCCCCAACCTCCATCAATGGTGTGTATTCACATTGTAGCCCCTTTTGTCTCATGGTTACATTGATGCACACAAACCTATCAGACTCCATAATCTTCTGGATTTTAATGATACTGTAAACTGTCTTGTGAATGCAGGGATGGTAACATCCTTTTTCACTTAGAGTTCAACTGCATATGGCATCATCTGGGAACAATGGTATGCTTGCCTTTCATTCTCAAGTTCTGGGGGTGTCACACCCAGTCTGGACCACAACTTTTGATTTAAAAATTCTAAAACCATACTCATTCTGTCATGATATCATTTCCCAGATAGAATTTGGTTTTACTTCCACTTTCATTCCATATATTGTGATGGATGCTTTTGGGTCCTATTTTTATTTTCATCTTGCATTCCCAACAATTATATGTCCCAAATCAGGACTGTCTAATTTGAATATTTGCTGTCTTTTTATTGTAAACGTTGGTATTTCTTTTCTGTCAAGAATTTGATAGAACACTTTCTCATTAATAAAACCCTCTCCTTTTCTAGGGCCAATACTACCTTACGCATGTCTGGATGCCCATCCATGTACACTGGTATCCATGCCTGAGCTTCATTCATAAGTATCTCTGAAATGGTTGAAATGTATTTTTCCTGATCTGTCATAGAAGTGTCACATTGTTTAAAATCATCATCACTTAGATAGAACTGTGTGTCTTAAACCCCTTTTTTTGCAAGTTTTTCTTTGGATCTAGATGAATCTCTATTGACTGCTTTTCTTTTTCCCCCAGCATTTCATCCTGGCCTATTAGAATGACATTGGGCCTCACTACGAGGTTGGAGTAGCCTTGCCGGTTTTACCGGCAAGGCTACCTCCATACCTGCATGAAAATCGGCACCCGCAAATGGGCAACTACAGGGGTATTCCGGCCCCGCTGGACCCGGTAATTGCCCTTGGGCGGGTGCCGGTGCCGGGATATCCCCATTCCCATTTCAGCCCTATAGTGCTCAATGGGAATGGGGATGCCTGTAGCACCGGCATCGTTCATAACGATGCCGGTGCTACAGGCTTGCTGTGCTTGCGGGTGCCTTTCATTCCATCAGGGCAGACCTGGCGGAATGAAAGGCACCGGCGAGCACAACTCAGAGTTTGCCGGTATAGTAGCAATGGTACCAGCAAGCATAATGGTACTGTTGTTAATGGGCCGGCAACCTCGTAATGAGGCCCAGTGACACTAGGTACACAGCTATTTTGAAGATATACCTCTGACCTGGCAATGGTGTGGCATTGTTTTGCACTGATAACCTGACTCGCAACCTTTTGAGGTTTCGGGGCTTTTTTGGCCAGAGACAACTGAACACCATTTACCCTATCAATTAGCAGCACAAGGCGCTTCAGACAATGTGTGTCTAATAGGAATGATGTCTCCCTAATTGGCGTGACCACCACTTCTTGTCTCAGTCTATGTTTCCCAACTTTGATGTTAAATTCAGTCGCACCTTCCACCGGTATCTGGTCACCATTGAAATTAAGGACAGGGCTCTCAATCTGTCATAATTTCTAAACGCTCTGTTGTGGTCTTGTGTCATTTATGTATCCAGCATTTTCCTTGGCATTACAGTATAACCTGTGCACCTGTATCCACCATTGCAAGCATATTGCATTGCTCTTCCACTCTGATAGGGGCATAATATCTATCTTCACATTCTTGAAGTATACATAGGAAATGTGCATTGTTACTGATCCCAGGGCTTATTTGTGTTAAGCCTGCCTAGCTTCTTGCTAAAGAAAGAGACGTGGAATAATACCTTACCCCTCTTTGACCATTTCATTTTCAACTTCCCTGTTTGTTTTTCTGTCTTCAGATTCGATTTGAAGATTTCCTATTGAATGGCGTACCTGCAGAGTAGGCCTACCTGAGTTCTCACCCAATTCCTTAGCTGCCTTTTCCACATTGTTTTGATTATCTTCACCTACCTTCCCTTTGGTGCATGACTCTGTGTTCTCACAAGCATATTCATTGTGCAGTGATATATCAAAATGTTGTGCTTGGAACTCCCCTGGTACTTGTACTTTACCTGTTGACTGCACCTCATTGAACATCTGTGGCTGGAAATATTCGTCTAAGGACTTACCTGCAAGTGTTCTTAGAGACGTTTTTATCTCTGTTGAAATATGAAAATGATCAGATCGATCGGGTAAAGAAATCCTTTTACTTGTTTTTGTATTCTTTCTATTCTCACTAGTCATTTCATGTTTTATTCTACATGCTTTTGCTTGTACGTTTTGAACTGAATTACCCAAGTCATTAAATAAGTGATGGTTCTCTTTCACATCACCCATTAATTGTTCATTTATAAGCTCCTCATTCTTTTCATTTGCACCATGCTTCTTTTAATCTGTCTTCTTTCCTGCTGTTCTTAGGGTCCGGCACATGTGTTTTTTCTTTTACCTTTCCTTGTCTTCACACACCTGAATGTAGTCAATACTTTGATTTAACTCTAGGTTAAACCACACTCCTTCATTTTGTGTATTTTTATTTCCTATGTCATCACCACTGCTTCCCCCACAAATCTAAGTTACTATGCAGCTCTGTGTGTTCAGGCAATGGTAAGTCATTTGAGACTCTGGTGTGGGATGTTTGCCTGATTAGTCATTTGCTGGTTCCTGGAGTCTTACACCCTTCATTCTGACTTGTCACCTGTTGCTTACTTTTTTTGGCCAGCTCACAGCCTTCCTATTTGCTCAGCCAAGATTTTCATTTGTGTTTCGAGGCTCTGAAACCTTTCTAGATCCCTATAATCATCTCTCTCTATTCTGGGCCTGTACTGATTGGATTCAAATGTCCCTGGTTTATTTTGGTTACCTCAGGTGACTAAATTCTGTTATTATTTCCCCTGAACTCCTGTGACAGATGAAGTGGAGAGCGTGGTGCTATTCCTTGTCCAAAACTCTCCTGCACTGTAGTCTGAGCATTGGAACATGGGCTATATGTTGTATTCTGTCTCTCATTTGATTGAAACTGTTCCCTACGATGAGTGTGTGGTTCAATAAATGTATCTACATATCTTGGTTCCATTTGATTTCTGTTCCCATATGTCCTTGTCACATGGTTAAATTTACTCTGTACTCCCACCACCTTGTATGGCCCAGTATATGATTGATTTGGGTATTATGTAATTCTGCCACACTGTACCAAATCATACCCAGGGCAAATTGCAAAGAACCGGGGACTGATGTGTGTATCCCTGTGACCATGATCTGTCCATAAAATACTGGTATTTGTGATGTTTCCCTTTCTTGTATCGCCACACTTTTCTGATTGAATTGTGTCCTTCTATATTTGGCCTGTCCCCGCTGCCATATTTCTTCCTTACCTAATTTCTGAAACTGCCAGAAACATTATTGACTTGTTTTGCTCTACGCTCTGACTCCTTGCATTTATTTTCAGTGTGAGAAATAACCTCCCAAATGTTGATGGATTTTTCTAAGATCCAATGTATACTCCTTTTATTTGTGAATTCATGGGCTAACTGTGATATTACCTCTTTATGAAGGCCATGGAAAAATGTGCTTTTGAACTTAAACGAGGTAACATCACAACATGCCTCAAACCTCAAGAATGCCCATTCAATGTTTGTAGGAATCGTCTAGGTGACTCATCAGGGCCTGCAGATAATATATAGGCAATCATTTTATCACCATGCACCGACTTATAGGGCAAAAAGAATCTCCTCACCTGTTGCTGATAATCATCCCATACCAAAATGTTGTGCTCACTGAGACTATGCAGAAAGCCAGTATGCGCTTGGTCAATTGTTAAATGGAAGAAACAGATGTACCATTCCTTTGGGATTTTTAATGTCTGGTGTATTTGTACAACCTCATCCATATGTTCTTCTATTGATACATTTGAATCCTTTTAAGGGGCTTCACCAGTCCTTTTAGTGATTTCATACACTTAAATGGGTAAAAAAACTAATTTTTGTTTGTGAATGATCATTATTTTGTGTGCCTTCTATTGGCTCTCTCCTTGCAGTGCAAAAAGTCCTCTGTTTCTCTTGCATGGCTTGTTTCTCCCTCTATATATCATTGTTTGTCCCCTCAGATACTGGAAGCTGGCAAGTTCCTAGAAAGCATGCCTCACCTTGCCCAGTTTCTAGACTGTGACTTGGCGCAGATCCACTAAGTGACATATTCTGCAATTCAAAAATCTCTGAATGAACTTGCCTTCTTAAATCTGTGTTTGATAGGTGTCAGGGTTATGTTGTTAAATTTGCAGAGCCCTTTAGTTAGTCTTGCTGCAGCCTGCAGGACACATTTCGGGAATTGCCAGGTTAGTTGCCGAAAGGTCTTCAAGTCTAAGTCCTCCATGAAAGTTAAATGTTATATAATGTTTATTGTTAGATGTGTGAATTAATTCTTTTTATTATAACTTCTATCGTTTTAGAACCTTTGTTGGACATTGTTTTATTTTGGTACCACAATACTATTGATATTTGTTTTTCAACTGTATTAAATCACACCCCTCTTGAAAATATAGCCAACCCTTAGGCTGCACTACCAAACAGGTGAAAGGGCTGTTGGGGTCATGACTGTTTCATCTTTATAATTGGGATCACTTATAGTTATGAAGTATTGTGGGGTTGAGCAGGTGGTTTATGAACCACTCACCCACATTTTGCTGCAGAGCGGTAATCATTTCCTCACCCAAGACCAATCAGGGAAGAAATACAGAAGGCTATGCTGATAGAAGGCTTAAAATCCATCCTTTGCGATTTGCTGAGTAAGGCCATCAGACCCATGGCCTGTCATTCCTATGTATCAATATTCACTTCTAGTCCACTATAGTGAGGGCATTAACTAAGATCCTGTGATCCTTTCTGGTCCCCCCGGCAACTGGAAAGTTCTATCTCTCTGGGATATTGCATGGGTAGTGACTATAATACTGGATAACACTTAGTAGGTGGACATTTAGAGAAAAAGCAAATTAGGGCAAATTAATAAACTGCACGCTACCCTCAAAGGTAGACTGGCATCCATTGCAGCAGAAGGTCAGGGAAAATGTACCATGAATGTGAAGACATATATGGCTAAAATCAGATTGAACACATGTTCCAAGCCCCATGGTGAGCCCAATATTTTCATGGCCAAGTTATTTGTTTATTTGTCATGCACCACATTTCTTGATATGGACTACATATGTCTAAATGCTCTTCTAACCTATTTTTGGCAAACATCTGCAGGACATTCTTAGGATTACTTGAACTCCCAGGACCCTGTCAGAATCAACATGCCAAAATGCAAAAGTGATAGCAAGAACAGAAATTCTTTGGTTGAATTGGTCGCAAAGCAAAAACTTTGTCACAGGGATCTATGAAACCTTACCCCCTCTCACCCCAACCAATGCCCCGGAAAGTCACCCTCCCATCTCCTGTTACATTAATAATGAAAAACATTGGAAAGAGAGAAAAGAAAAGGATGATGTTACTGTTCACTGAAGCCCTTCTCCTTGAAAAACAGAATCATGTTTTTCAAATTCTTTATTAAAGACCAGCAAAGAAGGGAAAAGGCACAGGGAAGTAATAAGGGAGTTCTCGTACCAAGGCCCTGCCATGGAAAAAGCATGGTTAGGTGAAGATGTTGGTTTGATTCAGGAGGTCTGTGAATAAGGCGGAAATTCCCAAAGGTACTAGCTACGTACCTAGATGTTATAGTGGTTTAAGTCTACTTGGTCGAAAATAATTGACCTTTTCACATTTGATCGAAATTGTTTTGCTTGTTTTTTCTTCAAAAATGCAGAGGGGAGACCCCCGCAAACCCTGCCTATTTACCCAACCCATATATATATATAGTTAAAGTTGACCGAATTTCAACCAAGAAAACCATCAAAACAATTAGGTCAAAAGTAAAAGGTCAAATGTTTTTCTAACAAGTAGGCTAATACTGTTATGGTTGCATGAGTCGGAAAGGTTATGCATTTGATAGAGCTAGTTCTGAATGTGATCTGAGCCTCAAGTGGAAAACAGTGGAGCTCAGAAAGGATGTGAGCAATGTGACCTGAATTCGTAGGTCCATGAATCAGCCTTGCTGTTGAGTGGAGAAGAAACTTGTTTGTGCCCTACCTGTCTTATACGTGCAAAAGAATAAAACAAACACTCCCCGGACAGGGAATAAGGCAAAGAGAGCAGGCTGCGAGAGTTCAAGGAAAAGTTTATCTAGATCTTTGAGAGCACTCTGACATATTATCGTTACATTACATTTTTATACAGTAGTATGACGCAATTAACATAGGATACTATGTCGATCCCAGATTGGTCAGTTGCACGCTGTCTCAGGTGTGGGTGGCATCTCTTCCTCTGGATTGGTTGCTTGGTTGGCGGGAGGATTGACGTCAGACATCTGTGCTCCGGATGGGTGGAGCTCAGGTTGCTGTGAAACATGGTGGTCACTATCTAAGCTAATATAATTCATTCTCTATAATGCATGCACTAAATATTAGTGGTTCAAAAAAAAGACTGTCAGTACTTTATCATGTCGTCTATAAAAGTCATTCAGGCGCCTATATTATCTATGGTATTTAGATTACACAAGTCATAGGTTAAGGGTCTTGAGCACTATAATACAATGACCAGAGTGTATCGTATACGTGCAAGAATCTTAGGTATGTGGCATTTGTTAGTACTGGGCACGATATACTGCAGCAGGGGTCTAATGTTAGTTAAAGGTTTGCCACATGGGCATCACGGCATGGTCAGTGGTCTGGCACATGAAAGGAATATCTTACAGGGACACTGGGCTAGAATGGCAATAAGATTCCACTGGCGAGAGTAAGAGGGCAAGGACACTTTTGTGGAGATAGACGAGCTATGTGCTTAGCTCGTGTTGGTTCACATGCAGGATAGTGATCTCAGAGGAAAAGAGATGTGTTACATTTATTATTTGTTGCAAGCACCTCCGGCTTCAGCATGTGAATGGAGCTGTGGAGTTTTCCAGTCAGAGTTGGAACAAAGGTGGGGGCCATGTGCCCCGAGCTGCTGCTGCGAGGAAAGGGAGAGAAGCATTTTGTACTATCGCAGTGAGGCCTGGTCACCAAGATGGAATCGAAAGGGGGTACAAAAATGGATGCCCTGTGTCCTGCTCAGTGGTCCCATCTACGCAAATGTCACCCAAAGTTAACATTGCATAAGGGCGAGGGGCGTACCCACTACTGGAGGCACTTGGTCCGAGTTTTGTACTGAGAAGTGAAGGCTGCCCTCGCTCCCACACATTCCCCCCTTTCGTTACATCTAAATTAACATATATTTATTTTGTATTCTTTTCATTCTCCCTTCGGTAGTACTCGGCTTCTGCAACTGCTTCGTCCCATGCTGGGGTACCCTTTATTGGCATCCATGCCCTGCATAAGCTTCTTAGGCTAGTCCCTCTTCTTGCATATTCATCTGGTGTACATGTCATGTAGATTCCACCATATCCATCCAAATCCACCCATACCTCTCTGTACTATTGTAGCTCTCTTGGTTCTTTTATTGTTGTGTGGTGCAAATTATTAACCCTATCTCTGTATTGCCTGTAAATGGCTGTCATCCGGCATTGTGGTGTAGTGTATTCCCCAGTTTGCATTTGTGCATCTATCATAGTGGCTACCGTTGTCGGTCGGCCCATTGTTACCATCATCATAGTTGAGGCAGGCATACTCTTTTCACAGCACCGGAGTCCCAGTTGGCACACACAGAAGAATAGGAGCACAAAGATGATGATGGGGATGAGTATTTTCATTGCCACGTTTACCCATGATGGTATCCAGCTGAACAGATTGTCGAACCATGTGCTTTTCCTCTGCACCTCCTTCCGTTCTCATCCTCTCTCCTAGATTGTGCACTGCTGTTATCACATGTGAGAGTGTCCCGTTATCAGCATCCTCAGTTGGCTCGAATGTGCAACAGGTCCCCCTATTTTTTGGCGAACACCACCGTCCATCGCTGTGAGGAGATCTAAGACATATCTGTTCTGCATTGTCATCAGGCGTAGTGCATGGAGCTCTATTTTTATCACGTTGAACCCTTCTTCAGTGTCGTTAGCCAGTTGGATGAGCTCCCAGTGCACTATCTGCAACCATTTGCCGTTTGTTCGTGCTTGCAAACCCGGGACAAGAAGTGAGGCGAAGAATGTCTCTGCTGATGAGTAGAGCTTGTACCTTTGCGGGATCTCAGCAAGGAGTTTTGAGGATTCTGATGAGATGTAATTGGAGGACCTCTTACTTCGTCTTAGTTTTTTCTTTAGTTCATATTCTGACAATAGTTCATACGCTGGAGCTTCTGTTATCATTAGATGGGGCGCTGTCGATGATTCAGCCGATTGGCCTGCTGCCGATATGCCAGCCGATTCTCCTGCTGCTCCTTGGATAGGACTTTCTGGTATTACCATCAGGGCTGTATGAAGGGTGGCTAAGGCACATGTACCTTTCCATGCTGCTGGGAGCTGTAGATAGGCTTGTTTGCCACAAATCCATTACATGTCCATAAGTGCAGCGGTGCCTTTCTTCATGTCAGGTATGATTACCGTCTTGTTGCATTTCCTTGTTTCCCCCATGTTCACCCTTCCTTCTCCATGGAAACAAAGTTCGTGTGGCACCTCTTTCTGTATTTTGATAGGTTTCTCCAGCGCTGTAACCCATGTTAGCTTTGTCACATGTTGCGACCAGATGGGGGCACATACTTCTTTTATCCATTGGAAGGTGTTGTTGGATAGCCCTCGGAGCGCATCTGCTTTACATTCAATAGTTTCCTTGTGCCATTTATTTTCTGCATACCTCGCCCCCCTGATAACAAGAAACAGTTCCTTAAGGCAAACTACTCCTTGGCACTTGCTGGTGCAGGTTTTCTCATTTTCCAGTTTTTCCATTGTGACGGTGTGCGCTTGGAAGGTGCTTTTTATCCTGCACAGAACTAGATGAATTAAACATTGGGCCTCCGACAAGGGCACTTCCTGGGGTATTAACATTTTCGGTGTTCCTGATGCATGCAGAATGAGTGAACAGACGTAGCAGCTTTAATTTGTTACTTGCTTCGCTGTGGCACTCATGTCCAAGTACCATTTATTTGATTGATCAGGGTGGCGGGGATCTTATGTTTCGTCTAGCCCCAAGTCATAATAAATGTCGTATCTTTTCTCTCCCGCCCCCCTTTTTCTTCTCCTTCTTTCTTTTTCCCCATTTGTTCTCACCTTTTTGTAATGTATTGGAAACATTCCAGCCCAGGTTGTATCATTGCTATTCAATATGGCATGTGTATTTTCATCAGTAGCAGCACTGTCATATGAGGTAGGGTGTATGGTTGTCTGTCAACGTGTGCAGTGTTAGTTAAATCATTTGGCCAGTAATAATCGCCATCGTATTCATTAAGTTCATAAGCATCACTCATGTTTATATTAGGAAGTAGCAAAGAGACACTTGTTGGGCCTGCGGTGGTGTGTACTGAAAGTTGTATTACAATTGTACCATTGGCATTAATGTCATACGTTTCTTTCCACATCGTCTTTACCCCAGTCCATATCAAGTGCGACCCTTCTCGTATCAAGTTTGCCCTGCTACCCGCCTTGTGCATGATAGAAGGGTATAATACCATGCCATAAAGAACAACATTACTGACAACAAAACTGCAGCACATTTTAGAACACATTCAACATTACTGAACCTATTAGCCCTAATGGCATCCCTATCACTATCTAGCATTAATTGGTTCTCCGCGATTGTGGTTCATTGGGCCATTTGTCACCTGGAGGGGCGATATAAATTTGTTAAGTCACAACAATATATACATGTATTTACATTTCTGTTTCAACTTCATATTTAATCATCATTTTTATTCATGTTTGCTCATTTCTCCATTACACATTTATTTTTACTATGGAGAGAAGGAGAGTTTAAGAGTGATGGAGAAAAGCGAGAAATAATAATGGAGAGGAAGAAGAGAGAGAGTGAGAGGGAGAGAGAGAGGGGGGAGAGAGAGAGAGAGAGAGAGAGAGAGAGAGAGAGAGAGAGAAATAAAAATAAAAACGCATGTCATAACTTTTTCCTTTGCAGATACCTTTTCATCAGACATTCTATGTTCTACTTTTCAATTTCACTTGCAGTATTACTAGAATGTTCTTGTTCACTCTGTGTGATTGCACTATCGCGCGCCCTTCTCACATCTGAGAGGTGCACCCAATATTTCAATCCTTTGACCTTCACTGCAGTGGGTGTACTATATATAACCTCGTAAGGGCCGTGAAACCTGGGTGAATTCCATCTCCTTACAAAACTGCAAACGTAGACCTGTGCTCCTGGCATCAGTGGCCCACTTGGACTGTCTATGGCTGATGTGGTAGTATCAGTTGCCACATTTTCAGTAAATGGTGGTGCTATTTGTCGCGCTATGCTTCGCAATGCGCGTGTCAACTGGGTTAAGTATTCCTTGAACTCTTCCCCCAGCACTGTGGCAGCCCTGTGCGCATCCGATGCTCTCCTAATCGGAGATATTGGCGTGTGTATACGCCTCCCAGTTACAATTTCATGGGGGCTCAGATGGTGGTCCTTACATGGCTGCATCCTGAGTTGGAACTGTGCTAGGGGTAAGCAATATACCCAGTTTTTTTCAGTGTATTAGACAATTTTGATAGCTTACTCTTCAGTAATCCGTTGATCTTTTCTACCACTCCATTCGCCATCGGATGATAAATGGAACATAGTTTGTGCTTTACCCCCAAGAGTGACGTCACTTCCTTAAAGAGGTCATTCACGAAGTGCGTACCGTTGTCTGATCTTATCACATCGCATATTCCCCATCGGGAGAACACTTCCCGAATAAGGAATTTCGCCGCACACTTCGCGTCTGGGTGGGGACATGGGCCCGCTTCCACCCATCTTGAAAAGGGGCACACCACCACAATCAAATATCTTGCTCCATTACATCGCTCTCCCATATCAGCATAGTCTATATGGAGCTCTCTAAATGGTCCTGTTGGTTGGGACAGGGTACCGGGCAGTGTTCTCAATGTCATCTCTGAATTATATGTTTGGCATATTATGCATTCTACAATCAATTTTGACAGGTGCTCCTGTAAATTAGGGACAAACCAATGTTATTGGATGTCTGTGGCAATGTGTTGTTTTGCTACATGGCCGGAGAAATGCAGCTGTTGGAATGCTATTTCTAGTAATTCTACGGGCATTACTACCTTTCCTGTTGTCTCCTGCCTCCAAATAAGGTCTGTGGCTGATTGTTTACATCCCCGTTTGTTCCACAATTCTTGCTCCTCTTGTGGTGCTCTTCTTTGTAACTCTATTATCTGCGCTATTGGTGTGTTACTGTAGGCTTCTTCTAGTGGTTTTGTAATGGTTGCCTTTATAACACATTCGAGTGTTGGCGTTACATTGAAATACGAGGCCTTCTTCGCTGCTGCGTCGGCTGCCGCGTTTCCCAATGAGATTGCATCTTTGTTGTTGGTATGGGCTTGGCATTACACCACTGCCACTACCGATGGTACTGCTAGTGTGTCTATCAGCTCATTCAATAGTTTGGCGTGCTGTACTGGAGAGCCATCCGCTCGTCTGAACCCCCTTCTACGCCACCGGGACAGCCCTAAATGTACTGCCGTAGTTGCATATGCTGAATCTGAGTATATTGTTACTGTGCATCCTTTAGCTGTGTGCAATGCCTCAATCAGTGCAGTTAGTTCAGCTGCCTGTGCTGAGTAATGGGATGGGAGGCGCTTTTGGACAATCTTTTCATAGCCATCTTCCTCCATGCGCACTACCGCCATCCCTACGTGTTTTTCCCCTGTTTCTGGGTTTATTGATGCTGACCCATCTATGAAATATATTTCTCCCTCCTTCAGGGCGTTTTCACTTGCTTTTGGGATGTCATCACCTTCCCCCTCATAGGTGGCACAATCGTGTTCCTATATGTCCTCTGTCGTGCATGGCTCTGTGATGAGTGTTGCTGGGTTCACTGTTTTGCATCTGACCACGTGTACATTGGGGCTAGAAATTATTATCTCATATGCAGTTGCCCTCTGGGTTGTCAATGTTGATTTTGATCGCTCAAGAATCGCAAATAAGGAATGCTCCGCATATAGCGTTACTGAACATCCCATCACAATGATGGCGGTCTTTTCAATCGCGAAAGCCGCAGCTGCGAGAGCCTGTTCGCACACGAAGTGGCCTTGCATTACTGGATCTAGTGTCCCACTGTAATAAGCCAATGGTTTGTGACCTAGTGATGTTTTTTTGTGTCAGTACTGCTGTCATCAGTGTTCCATTACTGTGTGAGAACAAGAAAAACTCCCTCTCATAATCTGGGTTCGCGAGAACTGGGGCATCAGCAATGAGGTCTTTTAATTTAAAATACTGTGTCATCATTTCATGTGTACATTTTATTGTGGCTCTATTCTTCTGTGCTTCTTTTAATGCTTGTAGCAAGGGACGTGTGTATGCAGTGTAATCGAGGATCCATGCTCGGCAATAGCTACAAATGCCAAGAAACTTTTGCATGTCTTTCACTGTTTTTGGGATGATTATGTTGCGGATGGCAGCTGCTCTGTCTGGGAGTATCCTTTTCCCATATTTTGATGTTAACTGTCCGAGGTATACAACCTTGGCGAGGCAGTATTGCAATTTTCCTTTGTCCACCTTGTACCCCTTGGTAGCTAACACATTCAGTAGTGCTATCGAGTCTTCCCTTCACTTTTCTTCTGTGTGGCTGCAGACGAGTAAATCATCTACGTATTGAATAATGGTGCTTTCTACATCTATATTCCCAATGTCTTCACGCAGCACTCTGTTAAAGATGCTAGGGCTCTCGCAATACCCCTGTGGTAGTCTGCGATGTTCCTACCTGTTGTTCCCTAATGTGAATGCTGTCAGATTTTGAGATCCTGGGTCGAGTGGTATGGAGAAAAAAGCATTCTTCAAATCAATTACAGTAAAACATGTTGATTCTTTTGGTATACTACACAATATTGATGCCGGGTTAGGCACTAATGGGAACTCTTTTTGAGTGACGTCATTGAGTGGGCGGAGATCTTGGATCATCCTTCACGCCCCTCCGTTTGCATTTTTGATCGGGAAAATTGCCGTGTTACACGGGGAGTTCGATGGCACTATGATACCTTGTTTTAGGAGTGCATTTATTGTCTCCCTAATTCCCTCCTCTGCTTCTCTAGATATGGGATATTGTTTTGCTCTCGGCGGTATGGCACCTGGCTTGAGTTTTATTTTTATTGGTGTCACTTGATGTAGTAACCCTACATCGTGGGGCCCTGTAGTCCAAATTTCAGGTGCTACCTTTGCCATGTCCTCCTCAAATATGGTCGGTGGGGCATTGACACTAGCCATGAGTGGGTTGTGTACCTCTCTGTACGGGATCATGATGTCACATGGTATGCTTATTTCCATTAATATTTCTCCTTCATCTTCGTTATCAGTGAATAATTCCTCGTCTGTTATGTCTCTTAGCATTATGTTTGGGTCTATTCATAACACAGTTCTCCACTCACACCCATGTGCATCCAATCCTATGACCACAATGCGTTTGCTTGATACCTGAACTGCCTAGATGTCTGTGTGTAACGCTCACCTGATTCCTGTAGAGGCGCCGGTCTTGACTGGGCGTATACCGTATCTTCAAAGGTGATGTGTAACACACGGCTGGCTCTTTGGGCTGGACCTCTGTGCACTGTATGTCTGACTCGAAGGGTAAGATGTCTGCAGATAGAAAATATGGGATTAAGGAACTGGGTTATTGAATGTCTCTCTCTTCTTCCCTTTCTCTTCTCCTGTAGAACCCCAAAGGTTAACGCTCTCACCTTAGGTAAGTGAGGCTGTGCTCTCCATCTGCCTCGGGGCAGGGTGCTGTAACCAGTTTCTTCACTGGATAAGGGGAGCAGGCCTCTTGACTTCAGAGGACTGCTGCCCGTCGTTTACTGCACGAACTGTAAGTTTCGAGTAATTCTAATTTCTTTAAAGTCTTTAGTAATGATGTCTCTTGTTTTGCAGGGTTCCGGCGATGGCGGATGACGGGCTGAAGAGAGTTGAAGATGGAGCCCGTGTGATGAATAGAAGCGCCTGGAAGCACGTAAGTAAGCGCTTGTTGCCTGCTTCACGATGCGCTCTAACTGTCTTTTTATTTTGCAGGTACAAGTTCGGAGCGGCTGCAGGGTGCCGGAATACCCACTGGGTTAGATGTGGAAAGGAGTAATGGCACGTGAGTATTAAAGTTCCCCAATGTCTTTAAACGCACCTTGTTTTGTCTTTCAGATGCGGGATGCAGCGCCGAAGGCCTCCGGAGCGTGCGAAGAGTTGGTAAGCTTTTGTCTTTCAGATGCCGGAATGCAGTGTGAAGACCTCCGGAGCGCACGAAGAGTAGGTAAGCCTTTGTCTTTCAGATGCCGGAATGCAGCGCGAGGCGTTGGTGACAGCCGATGGACCAGGTAAGTGAAGAGCTGTCACTGAAGACCGTAATGCTAACCTGTTCTTTCTTGTCTTTATAGGTGTTGCTGAAGACTGGATTCAGGATGGTAAGCCTTTTTCCTTAGGCCCAGGATCAGATGCAGAAGACACGATGAGCGTTCTGCTGCAGAGGATGCAGAATAACGCAAAGGAAGATTCATCCATCGGGTGTGGTTTAAATAGCCTCCTGTAGTGCTTAGGTGTCTCCTTCCACAGCCACGCCTAGGTAAGAAAAGAGTTCCTGCTTTCCAGAAGAGTTCCAGTGTTCAGAATCTAGGGAGTGGCTCCTGCCCCACCCAACAGGAAAAGTAGTTCCAAACAGAAGAGGATCAGAGGCTCAACTGGCAGGCAAGTAAGCAGCATGGTCTGCTGCAGGTAAGTCCACCCAAGCATTATGAGCCCGGCGCTTCCAGCGCTGGGACTGGGCATATTTATGAGCCTGGTGCCACTGGTGCCAGGACTTGGTCCAAAAGGTCCCAATTGGGACTGGTTGGCACTCGGAACCTGGGTTATGGATCTGCTTCCAAGGGAGTTGGGAAAACCCTGACCTTTTGGAAGCAGAGATCATGACAGTACCCCCCCCCCCTCAAGGCCCCTCCCAAACCGGGCTTCTCCGGGGGTTTTGGCTTGTCAGGAAATGTTCGGTGAAATCTTTTGATTAGGCGAGGAGCGTGGACATATTCAGCAGGTTCCCAGGATCTCTCTTGGGGGCCGTAGCCTTTCCAGTCAATTAGGTAAAATAGTTTAGATTTGGAGATCTTGGAGTCCAGAATGCTTTTGACTTCAAACTCGAGTTCTCCATCAACTAGGATAGGTTTTGGAGATTTAGTTAGTCGGGTTTGAGGTTGCACGGGTTTTAATAGAGAGACGTGGAAGACCGGATGTATCTTCATGTGCGGGGGCAAGTCCAACTTGACCGCTACTGGGTTTACTATGGTAGTGATGGAATAGGGACCAAGGTATCTTGGGTTGAATGTGCGTGGCCCTTTTAGAGGTAGATATTTGGTGGATAACCAGACTTGATCCCCTACTTGATATTGAGGGGCTTCCTTCCGATGTTGATCTGCTCCTTTCTTGTATTGTTCTTTAGCCCTTTGAAGGTGAGAAACAGCTTCCTTAAAGGCTTGGGTGATTGTAGAATGCAGGTAGTATACTGCTGGTGTTTCAAGATCTTGGAGGGGATCCAACTCCGAGGTTCGAGGGTGACTGCCGTACAAAAGAAAAAACGGGGTTTTCCCAGTTCCCGAATGGACAGAGTTATTGTAGGCATATTCGGCTATCCAAAGGATGTCTTTCCAAGTTTTTTCAGTTTGTTGCAGCATGCAGAGTATATACTGTTCCAGAGTTTGATTGGTCCTCTCGGTTTGTCCGTCGGTCTGAGGGTGGTGACTGGTCGATAGTCTCACATCAATTTGAGCCGACCGACAGCAACTTCGCCAAAAATGAGAAATAAATTGACTACCTCGATCCGAAATTAGAACCGAATGAAAACCGTGCAGTCGGACGATGTTTTCGAGAAATTCTCGGGCCAGAGTTGCTGCTGTTGGCAAGCCTTTGAGCGGAATGAAATGCGCCATCTTGGAGAATAAGTCCACGATTACTAGAATCGTATTGTATCCGGAGCATGGAGGTAGATCGGTGATGAAGTCCATAGAAAGCGTATGCCAAGGGCGAGGTGGGATGTCAATAGGGCGTAAGAGGCCTGCTGGTCTTTCCTTTTGACTCTTGTTTTGGGCGCATACTCCACAGGACATTATAAAGTCTCTGATATCTTTTTTCCAAGACGGCCACCAGAAGTAGCGCTTGATCTTTTCTGAGGTCTTGGCCATACCGGGATGTCCTTCCATTAAAGAATCGTGATAACAAGAGATTACTTTTTTCTGTAAATCTGTGCTGGGTAGGTATAATCGTTCTTGGAAATACAATAAGTTGTCCTTTACTGCAAAGTCCTTTCCCTGCAGATGCCAATTCTGTATGTCTGCTGGAGTTACAAGTTGCCTGGCTTTATCCTTAACTTCCTCTATGGATTCTGTGGTGATTACACCCAGAATTCTTTGTTCGGGAATGATTGGTACAGGTTTAGGGTTGATCAAGTGTTCTTCCACTCCCAATCCGAGAAAGGGCATCAGCTTTACCGTTCTTTGTACCAGCTCGATAGGTAATTATGAAGTCAAACTCGGCAAAGAATAATGCCCAACGGAGTTGTCTAGAGGATTGGGCTTTTGCGGTTTTCAAATATTGCAGGTTTCGGTGATCCGTAATCACAGTAACGGTGTGTCGGGCCCCCAGCAGATAATGCCGCCAAGCCTTAAAGGCAGACTTGATAGCCAGAAGTTCCTTGTCAGTAATCGTGTAATTGATTTCAGGAGGCGAGAATTTGCGGGACCAAAATGCCACGGGATGCAACTGATTGGTTACCGGGTCCTTTTGTGATAGAACTGCCCCCATGGCAAGGCTTGAAGCATCAGTTTCCACGATGTAGGGGAGTTCGGGGCGAGGGTGTTTTAAGATTGGTGCAGAGATAAATTTAGTCTTCAAATCCTGGAAAGCTTGTTCCGCCTCGGTAGACCATTCAAAACGTTTGTTTTTCTTTAACAAGGCAGTGATGGGCTGGACTATTCGAGAGAATTCGGGGATAAACCTGCGGTAAAAGTTAGCGAAGCCTAACATGCTTTGCACACCTTTTACGGAGGATGGTGATGGCCATTTGAGAACTGCATGGACCTTCTTTGAATCCATACGCACTCCGCCAGGTGATAATATGAATCCCAAGAATTCAACTTCAGTCACGTTGAAAACACATTTTTCCAACTTAGTGAAAAGTTTGTGTTGACGCAATCTTTCGAGGACCATTTTCACGTGTTTCCGATGTTCAGATTCCGATGAAGAATAAATGAGGATGTCGTCAATGTAAACAACAACACACACATCCATGAGCTCTCTGAGGACATCGTTCATAAAATATTGAAAGGCGGCCGGGGCATTGCAAAGTCCGAAGGGCATGACCTGATATTCAAATAGCCCATACTTGGTGCGGAAGGCCGTCTTCCATTCATCGCCCTCTTTTACTCGTACCAAGTGGTAAGCTCCTCTAAGATCCAGCTTTGTATATATGCATGCTTTTCTGACTTGGTCCAGGAGTTCAGGGATCAAAGGTAACGGATATCTATTCTTAACGGTGATCTGGTTCAGGGAGCGATAATCTATACAAGTTCTAAGGTCTCCTTCCTTTTTTGGAACGAAGAACAAAGCTGAAGAAGCAGGGGACTTGGAAGGACGAATAAACCCATTTGCCAGGTATTGATCCAGGTATTGTCGAAGGTGAAGGTTCTCAGGCTCAGTGAGGGCATAAATTCTACTACAAGGAGGAGTAGATCCAGGTATCAGGTCTATCTGGCAGTCATAAGACCTATGAGGAGGTAGAGAGTTAGCCTGATCCTTCCGGAAAACATCTTGGTATTCTAGGTATTCGGGAGGTAACTGGGGAGTCTCTGAAGAAATTGCTGCCAGTGCAACACCAGGTGGAGGGTGACAAGTAGAGACACATTCTGGAAACTGGACCGTTCTTGCTCGCCAATCGATCAGAGGATTGTGTTTCTCTAACCAAGGTATTCCTAGAATAATCTGAAACTGAGGGGCCTTGATCACATCGAACACGATCTTCTCATGGTGTCCATCTTGACTTACTAGCGTCACCTCTTGAGTGGTATGCGTTACTGGCCCGGAGGCTATCTCCGTACCATCCACCGTAGTAATGACGTCCTTTACAGCCTTGGGACAAAGAGTTAGATTCATCCTCAAAACCATTTCATGATCCACATAATTGCCGATGGCACCGCTGTCGACGTAAGTTTCAATTGCATGTAATCGATCCGGATTATCAGGGCTAATGAGGACCATAGGTATCACGAAATGCGAGGTCACGGAACTGGTTTTCATGCTCGGCAAGAGGACCTCTATTCTTGTCGGGCGAGGTCGTTTCCCTGCTCAGAGTTTGTAACTTTGGTAACTGCAGCTCCTACTGCCTTCTTGGCAGGTTTCACCGGACAGTCTCGAAGAAAGTGCCCTGAGTTTCCGCAATAGAGGCATAATTGCAACTGTTTTCTCCTTTCCCGCTCCTTTTGTGTTTGAGGACCTTTCAGACCCCCTATTTGCATGGGTTCCCCGGAGTTTACTCCTTTGGAAGGAGTTGGCGGTTTGGAAAATACTCGAGCATCAAACTTGGAACGATCGGCCTTCCTGTTCTGCAGTCTGTGATCTATTTGAACGACTAAGTCTATATAGTCCGAACAATCTTGTGGGGGATTCACTACTTGGGCTAACACATCTTTGAGCTCTCCACGTAGACCTCTATAAAACAGTGTAATCCTTTTGTCCTCAGGCCATTGAGTTTCCACTATCAGTCTGTTGAAAGACGCAATATAAGCCAAAAGGTCTTGATTACCTTGTCGCAACGAAAGAAGCTCATTGTCCAAGGCCTGCCCCTGTGAATGTCTTGCGAACAGTTTTTCCATACTGAGCTGAAAAGCTTGAAAATCATGGAGGACCGGATCATCTTGATTTACTAGAGGGATCGACCAGTCTGCCGCATTGCCACTAAGGTACGAAAGCACGAAAGCTACTTTAGCTTGATCAGTTGGAAAGGCTGCTGGCCGGCATAAGAAATGCAACCGGCACTGATTGATAAATACTGCAAACCTCTTTGGGTCACCAGAAAATCGTTCGGGCGGAGCCAGAGGTACATTCCCAGGTAGGTTGATCTGCACTGGATTCATAGAGGATGTAGAAGGAAGATTTCCCCCAGATGCGGGTAACGGGGTCTGTCCGGCTTGTGACTGTAGCAATTGTCTAGCGAGATCATCTGTTCGCTCCTTGGAAATAATCAGTTCCCTTCTTAGAGCGTTTGTTTCCTGACGGGCTGCATGCACTTCTGCCCTTAGTTCCCCAAGTAACTGGGCTAGCTGTTCGGTATCCGAGGTTTCCATAGCGCCTGGACGGGAGTTTTGTGGTAGGCTTTGCGTTCTGTAACGCTCACCTGATTCCCGTAGAGGCGCCGGTCTTGACTGGGCGTATACCGTATCTTCAAAGGTGATGTGTAACACACGGCTGGCTCTTTGGGCTGGACCTCTGTGCACTGTATGTCTGACTCGAAGGGTAAGATGTCTGCAGATAGAAAATATGGGATTAAGGAACTGGGTTATTGAATGTCTCTCTCTTCTTCCCTTTCTCTTCTCCTGTAGAACCCCAAAGGTTAACGCTCTCACCTTAGGTAAGTGAACGCTGTGCTCTCCATCTGCCTCGGGGCAGGGTGCTGTAACCAGTTTCTTCACTGGATAAGGGGAGCAGGCCTCTTGACTTCAGAGGACTGCTGTCCGTCGTTTACTGCACGAACGGTAAGTTTCGAGTAATTCTAATGTCTTTAAAGTCTTTAGTAATGATGTCTCTTGTTTTGCAGGGTTCCGGCGATGGCGGATGACGGGCTGAAGAGAGTTGAAGATGGAGCCCGTGTGATGAATAGAAGCGCCTGGAAGCACGTAAGTAAGCGCTTGTTGCCTGCTTCACGATGCGCTCTAACTGTCTTTTTATTTTGCAGGTACAAGTTCGGAGCGGCTGCAGGGTGCCGGAATACCCACTGGGTTAGATGTGGAAAGGAGTAATGGCACGTGAGTATTAAAGTTCCCCAATGTCTTTAAACGCACCTTGATTTGTCTTTCAGATGCGGGATGCAGCGCCGAAGGCCTCCGGAGTGTGCGAAGAGTTGGTAAGCTTTTGTCTTTCAGATGCCGGAATGCAGTGTGAAGACCTCCGGAGCGCACGAAGAGTAGGTAAGCCTTTGTCTTTCAGATGCCGGAATGCAGCGCGAGGCGTTGGTGACAGCCGATGGACCATGTAAGTGAAGAGCTGTCACTGAAGACCGTAATGCTAACCTGTTCTTTCTTGTCTTTATAGGTGTTGCTGAAGACTGGATTCAGGATGGTAAGCCTTTTTTCTTAGGCCCAGGATCAGATGCAGAAGACACGATGAGCGTTCTGCTGCAGAGGATGCAGAATAACGCAAAGCAAGATTCATCCATCGGGTGTGGTTTAAATAGCCTCCTGTAGTGCTTAGATGTCTCCTTCCACAGCCACGCCTAGGTAAGAAAAGAGTTCCTGCTTTCCAGAAGAGTTCCAGTGTTCAGAATCTAGGGAGTGGCTCCTGCCCCACCCAACAGGAAAAGTAGTTCCAAACAGAAGAGGATCAGAGGCTCAACTGGCAGGCAAGTAAGCAGCATGGTCTGCTGCAGGTAAGTCCACCCAAGCATTATGAGCCCGGCGCTTCCAGCGCTGGGACTGGGCATATTTATGAGCCTGGTGCCACTGGCGCCAGGACTGGGTCCAAAAGGTCCCAATTGGGACTGGTTGGCACTCGGAACCTGGGTTATGGATCTGCTTCCAAGGGAGTTGGGAAAACCCTGACCTTTTTGAAGCAGAGATCATGACACTGTGGACATGATCGTACCTGGCACAACATCTGTGTGTGCAATTGGGCGGAATATAAAATCTGATGGTGTTCTCCATTCTTTTCTCATTATCTCTGGTACCACTCGGGCTAATACTTTGATGCCATAAATAAACATGTCTATGTCAATGGGTATTCCTCGCACCACAACTTCATTCATCACTGTGCTGATCTTTAACATGGCTCGTACTGGGCACACTCCCGTGGTTGAACATACTATTCCTCGTTCTGTAAACGAGATGGTCATATTCAATTTGCTTAACAAATCACTCCCCAGCAAATTGATTGGCGCGTCTTCGTGGTACAGTAAGGGTGCGCGCACGGTTTTCCCTCCCCACCGTTATATCAAGATCTTTAGTGTAAGGAAACTTTTAAAATAGCCCCAGAGAACCCCTGCGTTTCCAAATTCCTGCCTGAGAGCAGAAAACGCCCTTCCATAAGACATGATTTCTCTGCTCCTGAGTCTACCATAAAGATAAACTGCTTGTTTCCCATCTCTGCCCCCACTAGTGGTTCCTCTTCTGCACGTAGGGTGGTGGATAGGACTGGGCATGTAAGTGTTCCCTGTGGGCTGTCCTAATCTGAATGTCTTTCTTGTCCTGGTACTGAAAAGCCATGGTCTCCAACCACTGTCACGCCGCGGAATGGTGCGGGTGCACCATTTGTAGCGGCTGACAAACAATTGTTGTTTGCGTTTCCTACCGTGTTTTGTCTTGCCATAGGTTGTGGCGCTGGCTGCTGTCTTTGCTGCATTTGAGGTTTGTCATAGCACTGATCCTGCTGTCTTCCTCCTCCCATCGGTAGTCCATAAGGGCTACCTGTGTGTGGGCACCCCCATCCTTGTTCGTTCTCTATGGCCTGCTGCCCTTGGAAATACCCTGAAGGTCGCATTCTGCAATCTCTTGAATAGTGTCCTCATCTCCCACAGTTCCAGCATGACCCTTGTGGTCTGCCTCTCATTCCTTGCCCACTAAATCCTCTACTCCCCATACCTCCAAGCCCCCCTCTCTGGCCATGGTACCCACCTCTTCCTCTTGCCGGTCTTTCTTGCCACTGTTGTCCACCGTATTGCTCTTCTCCGTTCCACGGTCCTTGTCCTCCTGTTGCCCACAGTGCTGCTATTGTAACTGGTCTGTTTCCCGCTCCTTCATCCCCCTCGTTTTCTCTATCTGTGGCTACACTGGCGTTGATGGCGGCGACCTTCACTAATTTGTTCTGTACCAGCTTCGCCTCGTCTGCCAGCCTTTTTTGTGCTATCTCCTTTTCTCTCTCTTTGATCCTCCTGCAGTGGTGCACAATTGTACTCTGAATTTCAGGCCAACCCTTGGCTTCTATCCCAGATATTTTATCCAAGGCCTTCTGTACCTCCTTCGGGAGGCCTTTTTTGATGATAAAATAGAACAAGGCGGTGGACTGGTTCCACGCCGTGCCAGTTTCGCTTCTCCACAAATCCTGCACCCCTAGTATGAATTGCGTAGGATCCTCGTTCTCCTCCATTGTACACTGCATCACTAAATGTAAATCTGGAATATCTGGAAACATGCGCCGCAATGCATCCCATACTTGTGCTCGAGCGTTGTTAAACGCCGACCCATCCTGGCGGTCATAACTCATTGTTACTCTGGGGAATCCGGCCTTTTCCCACACTGCGTCTGCTTGGTCACCAATTGCTGACACTAATAAACTTTTCACATCTCCTATTGCTAGTGGCACTCCTGCCGTGTTCTTATCAAAAGCATGTATCCATTTCCCAGACCTTCCCGATAGTGGGGGGAGGACTTTCAGCAAGTTGTTTTTATCCATTTGAGCCCACGGGATGTAGTGTGGCCTACCCGCTCTTTTATGTATTAATGGCATCTGTAACTTGTGTTTCTTTCGCACTTTACTTACCGTACCTTTCTTTATTTTACTTACCATCATATTCCCCCCTGGCTGTCTTAATCTACCCTGCCATAGTGGTGGTGATGGTGTATCTGGGTAACGGCGGTTTGGCAGTGGGGACTGTGCCACGGCAGCTGCCTCTTCATATTCGTCTAAGTCACTCCATACTTCTTCTATTTCTGATTCTTGCTCATTGTTTTCTTCGGTTCTACGTTATTTCGTCGACCACTTTTTCATCGTGGGACTTTTCATCGCCGACCCTTTCATCGCCAATATTTGTATTTATTTATTTATTTTTATTTATGGGGGCTGCAGCCCCCCAAACCCCTCCTTACTTTAATAATCGTACCCCAACCCGCACAAACACCCCCCCTAAAATATTTTCTTTTTTTTAAATGTTTGCGAATGAAAGGGTCGGCGATGAAAAGTCCCACGATGAAAAAGTGGTCGACGAAATGCGTGTATACCGTTTTCTCCGTGTCCTTACCCTTTTGTGACTTTCCGTGGTGGGTGGTCATATAATCCTCGCAGGCTTGTCATTTAGATGGAACAGGAACTCCCCTGACTGCCACTCTTTCTCTCGCCCTTGTGGTATGCGTGTCCCCTGGGATGATATTGATCGTGCTGGCTCTGAGATTGCTGGCGCCACTTCCCCTGCTGTGCTTAATGATGGCGTTAGATCTGCCATGGACTATCTGCGCGCTTTTACTTCCCGTTTGTTCTTGTTACCAACCCTTCCCCGTTTCACCTACTCTTCTCATTCACTCCCCACCTCTTACACCCTCTTTCTCCTTTCCAAGAATTTTTTTGTACCCAGAAAAAGAATATTCTAAATAACTTCTCTGAGTCTACTCAATATACGAGACTCCTACTATTTTCTCTATATCATCACTTATTTATTCTGCACTGGACGAGACAATGCTACGCGGCGCCGCCTTCTACCCCGTCCGGGCTAGGATACCTCTTCTCTTCTTCTCTTCACTTCTCACAAAACCTAATGGCCATATACAGGACAGATCAGAAAAGCCTCATCATCACTCACACAGACCCTACTCTTCCCTATAACCCATTACCACCTGTTCCCTCCTATTTCCCCCTTGCCTTTCCTTGGTAACCTTCTGAACCGGCACTCACGTGTTCAGTCAGGTGACTCGCGGGTCACCACTTGCGGTCTGACCCCAGCCAGGTCCGCACCCCAACCAAGCCGCTGCCCACCTCGGCGAGCAGCTTTTCAGTTGGGTATTCGCCAACCGGGAACCCTTGACCGGAGGCAATGGTTTTGCTGGGGAGCGTCCTTGATCTCGCCGCACGGCACCGGCCTCGAGGCACCTCTCCGAATTACGTCGCAGGGGGTCACCAAATGTTTGTGCCCTCCCAGTCTTATACGTGCAAAAGAATAAAACAAACACTCCCCAGACAGGGAATAAGGCAAAGAGAGCAGGCTGCGAGAGTTTAAGGAAAAGTTTATCTAGATCTCTGAGAGCACTCTGACAAATTATCATTACATTACATTTACAAGGGTTCCAACCGGGAACCCTTGACCGGAGGCAATGGTTTTGCTGGGGGGCGTCCTTGATCTCGCCGCACGGCACCGGCCTGGAGGCACCTCTCCGAATCACGTCGCAGGGGGTCACCAAATGTTTGTGCCCTCCCAGTCTTATACATGCAAAAGAATAAAATAAACACTCCCCAGACAGGGAATAAGGCAAAGAGAGCAGGCTGCAAGAGTTTAAGGAAAAGTTTATCTAGATCTCTGAGAGCACTCTGACAAATTATCGTTACATTACATTTTTATACAGTAGTATGACGTAATTAACATAGGATACTATGTCGATCCCAGATTGGTCAGTTGCACGCTGTCTCAGGTGTGGGTGGCATCTCTTCCTCCGGGTTAGTTGCTTGGTTGGCTGGAGGATTGACGTCAGACATCTGTGCTCCGGATGGGTGAAGGTCAGGTCGCTGTGAAACACGGTGGTCACTATCTAAGCTAATATAATTCATTCTCTATAATGCATGCACTAAATATTAGTGGTTCAAAAAGATTGTCAGTAGTTTATCATGTCTTCTATAAAAGTCATTCAGGTGCCTATATTATCTATGGTATTTAGATTACACAAGTCATAGGTTAAGGGTCTTGACCACTATAATACAATGACCAGAGTGTATCTTATACGTGCAAGAATCTCAGGTATGTGGCGTTTGTTAGTTCTGGGCATGATATACTGCAGCAGGGCTCTAATGTTAGTTAAAGGTTTGCCGCATGGGCATCACGGCATGGTCAGTGGTCTGGCACATGATAGGAATATCTTACAGGGACACAGGGTTAGAATGGCAATACGTTTCCACTGGCGAGGGTAAGTGGAGATGGACAAGCTATGTGCTTAGCTCATGTTGGTTCACATGCAGAATAGTGATCTCAGAGGAAAAGAGATGTGTTACATTTATTATTTGTTGCAAGCACCTCCGGCTTCAGCGTGAGAATGGAGCTGCAGAGTTTTCCAGTCAGAGTGGGAACAAAGGTGGGGGCCATGTGCTCCGACCTGCTGCTGCGAGGAAAGGGAGAGAAGCATTTTGTACTATCACAGTGAGACCTGGTCCACAAGATGGAGTCGAAAGGGTGTACAAAAATGGATGCCCTGTGTCCTGCTCAGTGGTCCCATCTACGCAAATGTCACCGAAAGTTAACATCACATAAGGGCAAGGGGCGTACCCGCTACTGGAGGCACTTGGTCCGAGTTTTGTACTGAGAAGTGAAGGCTGCGAGGGGCCTACTGGCCCCTCACTCTCACACAAACTTCAGGGTGAAATGGCAGATTTAGGCAAATCATTGAGGCACACTTTGACAATACCAATGTGAAGCCCATATAGAACGTCAAGGTAGGACTATGGGGTAAACTCCCAGTCCATTTGGGTGTAGAGAAGCAATTTCTTCGGATATCAGAAGCCATCAAGGTCTGGATCTTCAATATTCAACTGTCCAGATGGTGGATGGCAGCTTCTGCACCTCAAAACCTTTCTCTTTGCTTCTGCTTTTTCTCCTCCTCTCCTCTGCTGACTTCCTGGCTGAAACTGCACTGGTTACCTGGCCACCCTCTGATCTCGGGCCCAGGTCCCCAACCCCGCCAGTCACACACCTGCACTGCCTTCCTGGCAACCTCTAACTTTGGGAATTTTTTCTGTATCCCTACAGTTCTACTACCAGCACCTGACACCTGATGTCGGCACTTGCACTTGCCACCAGCTGGCTGTACTTTACGTATTGTTTATTATTCCTTATCCAATGTACTGCACTTTCCCCCATCCCCCTTCCCATGCACTTGCACAATCTGAAAGACACCTGGCCTAGCAGGATCGTTGTCTGTCTTCCCTCTGTTCCCCCTCCCTTGCCTTGTCATACCTTGAAACACTTGTGTATAGGTGCGTTATAAATGACACATCATATCATATCATATCAAGATGTCAGGGGTGATCAGGAGACCTCTCATAAACTACGTAATGTAATAAATAATGTGATCATCTAAATAAAGCATTATATTGGACTGTTGTTCTTAATACAGGAATCTAATAATACATATGCATAGGCAATGGGTGCAGCAGGCACCATACAAGTACAGTAGTTTAATCTTGTAATATTTTCCAGTACAATAATAAATGCAAACCTACCAGAATCGTGACTTATTTCAAACTTGAAATTAATAGCTAGCAATACAAGACTTACTACTCACTTGTGTTAGTACTAACAATAAATGTGCAGAGGCACTGTGCACAGAAATCTGAGGCACATTCAAAAAAACTCCATTATGATGGAGAGAAACAATAGCACTACAAAATAACAATAACATCAGAGTTCATCATTATGTGGACACATGAATTGTGTGTTTCAAGCCTGCTTATTGTCACATGTATAAGCACCATAAGCTAAGATCAAACTCTAAGGAAAGTAATTTAAGAACACATGACAAGGTTAATGTCTAGATATATAGCACCATTTGAAATTTGCAAAATGCTTACTGTTTTACTTGTAACCATAACATTGCTTTAACAATGTTTTTTTCACTGAATTTAATAGGTGTTTATTAGTGCAACCTAATCATAATGTTATTTAACAACGTTTTTCAATGAATTTGATAGATATTTATTAATACAACATAACCATAACATACCTTTCACAATGTTTTTCACTGAATTGCATAGCCTTTTAATTAGTGAAACTTAACCATAACACCCCTTTAGCAAAGTTTTTCTCCTCCTTAATTTGTTACAAGTGCTTTGTATCATACTCATCCCAATGCAAACGCCATAGAGTCTGTGGACAGCACGAATGTCCGCGGGTGTTAGGTAGCATCAAGAAAACCCAGAAGCACAGAGGACAACACAAAATGATGTGCTCATCAACCAACATAAACATATACATAAATCAAGATTACTTATATTTACTACACCCTAGTTTACCTTTTTGTACAATTTATCATTTTAAATGTCAAAAATATATTTCTTCTAGCAAACAATATAATAGAATGCACCAAACACAAACCATAACTGTACACCTCATATTATCACTTAAGTACTCCTCTTCATACAGCCGCAGATAAAGCAGGAGCTCATTCTAAAACAACCCCGTACCAAATAGTAAGTACACTGTATTTATTTCTCTATTATTACCATGTATTATGTAAACATTTCATGTAAGCAAATACCACTGTTGTTTTATTCTAATGGGAATGGCAAACACACCTGATTGGTTGTAAGACAACTTTCCAAAAGAAGAAATGAGTGATGATAACAACTCTAATGGTAAACAGTACATCTTTCAATATAAACAAATAATGCAATTTATACACAGCTCATTAAAATAATAACTTCTTCTTTGCTTATACTACATATTTTATATGAAGACACAACACCCCAATTTAATTATGGAGAATCCCAAGTATCACAAAGACAGTCGCTATATTGAGCTGTACATAATTAAATCATGATTGTTTCTGCAAAATTAGATCAACTTAGTAATAACTTTAAGAAACTTTTAAATTATTTTAAAAATCATGTTATTTGAAATGTTGTTTATCAATGTCCTTCTTGTACCTGTCTCCCTTAAACCCAGCAATCACCCCCATCAAATTTCCAAAATATAAATGAAAGATGCTTTGATGAAACTTCTCTTCCTTCCTCCCTTGATGATCAGTGTATAGAAATTCAAAATGCTACCATTTATGTTTCCCATTCTGATACCCCATCCCATTACTTCATTGCCTTGTTGTACTCCATCTGCAATATAAATGCCTCTCCACTTGGAGAATTGGAACACTTCTTTTGGAGAAAAGAATATCAATCCAGAGGAGCACCACACATCCACATGCTTTTGTGGATTAACAGTGATCCATAATTTGGCCAGGACAGCGATGCCACTGTTTCACAATTTCTTCAAAATTACATTGCATGTGACATCCCTTCAGAACCACAGATCGTGCCCTAGATACACAAATCCTAATCTTCCAAAAACATAAGTGTGACAAATACTGCCGACGTCAATATAAAAACAAAGGTAAATACTATATCAAATGTCACTTTGGTTTCCGAAGACTAGTTTGCACAACAGGACAAGTAAATAGGTAAATGTCTTCTGTTAGACACAGTGTAAAAGGGAATGTGTCCCCTAAAACACATACACATTGAAAGGGATGAAACATCCAACTACATCAATGATTACAATGCAATCATTGCCCTCTTGTGGAATGCAAATATAGCCATCCAATTCATTGCAGACAATTCCACTGCAGTTGCAAGATATGTCTCAGCCTATCCCACCAGAGCTGAGAAAACAGAGCTAAAAGACCTCGGGGATGACATATCATCTGACAAAACACTGTCACAAAATGTACACAGTTTCTGTATAAAATTGCTCTCCCATAGAGAATGCGGGTGCTAGAAAACTGCAGACGGTTTAACAAGTACATCCTTATATAGCAAATCTAAACACATTATCTGGCTAAACATTGGCCCAGCTTCATCCCGAAAAAGAGTACTAAAATCCTACCAAGTGATAGAAACAATAGCCACATATCATACTAACAACCAGGACACTTTAAAAAACAATGTATTTGACATATACTACCCAAACAGGAGTACTAGTTTGGAAAATATGTGTTTATATGACATAGCCTAAAAGTACTCCTACAAAAGCAGTGTCACACCAGATGAGACAACTGACAAATATTCTGTCTCAATTTGAGAAGAAAGCCTAGTAAAACTTACAAAACCCAGCCTAATTAATCATATAATGTTATCATTTAAACCTCTGCAACATAGACAGCTGGATTACATGACCCTATAGTAATTTTTTAAACCTTGGAGAAAAGAAGAAGAATTATTAGCTGATAATGACTCATTTAAAGCTGCAGTCAAAGCAAATGAAAGAAGTATAACAAATGACAATTTCAAACAATACAAACAGATGTTGGACAATGAACACCAACAAGAAGAAGAAATGGAAGCTATACTAGATAAAAACACTCCTGAGGGCAGTCAACCTTCACTTACAGGAAGCCAAGAACTAATTGGAGAACCGCTCATTCTAAATGAAGCAGACATAGCCATGACCGAGGTAGAAAATACCATGTATCAATCTGAACAATCTGCTCCTGTATGTAAGTGGTGAAGCTGGTTCTGGTCAAACGTTCTTAATTAAAATAATCAGCACATGTCTACAATACTCAACAGGTTTAGCTGCCTGCAATGTAGGAGGTGTAACTTAAAATGCAAGATGTCCTAAAAAACGACTATGAAGAACTGGTTGGAGGAAAACACATCATTTTCTTCGGAGACCTTCTACAGTTTAAACCAGTAAAAGATGAACACAAACAATCCCGTAACACACTTAGCAGCATTGGAAAAGTAAATCACTAGCAACATTTGTTACAGAAAACTAATTCAAAACATATGCCAGTCTGCAGATCTCACCTATGCTAACATTTTAAAAAATCATTAAAAGTGGTCTGCTTACTAAAGATGCAAAATCCATCTTAAAGACTAGGCTAATCCAGGAACCATAAGGGCAAAACACATCTGTCCCTGATGTCATGGAACAATTAACTCAACAAAATATAAAATGCATGTCCTTAATGCCAACCCTTGCAAGCTGCAGTCAATTCAACAACACAATGTTGAAAAAAGAAATGCAATCAATAGTGCATATCAGTTCCACAAACAAACTTGAAGTGCAAGGTATGACACTCACTATGTGTCAACAAGCAACAGCACAAATAAATAGCCTAGAAAAATGTATCTCAAACACAGCTGGATTAGAATAAGTATTAACACTGTGGGCCTTATCACGAGTCTGGCGGTAACCCTTAAATGCGGCGGTAGCGCTATTACCGCTGCATATAAGGTCCGCCAGATCATGGCCTTGGCGGATTTCCCCCCAGCTCTGAGCTGGGTGGAAATCCTCTGCAAATTTGCCAATTTTCAGCGCTATTACCGCCGGCGGGAAATCCGCTGGCGGTAATAGCGCACATTTTCCTCATTGGGCCCAATGGGGAATGAGGAATTCCCAAATGGGTCCAATGGGGAATGGGCACTAACCGTTCCGCCAAACCCATGATCCGGCGCTAATAGCGCCGGGGGGTTTGGCAGTAGGGCTAATAGCGCCGACGGTAATAGTGCCGGCATTACCGCCCAACTCGTGATGAGGCCCTGTGTCTAAACTGCAGAGTAATCCTAAAACATAACCTTGATGTAGAACAAGGTTTAGTCAAAGGAGCAATTGGTACAGTTGTTGGCTTCCAAACATATCCACATGACAAAACGTGCAGAAGTGAAGAAAATAGGCTGCACGGTAGCAAATAGCATGTTTTCTTCTTTTCAAAGACATGTACATATGCAGAAAAAAAAATCTCTCTATCTCTTGCATTTGCTGTCATTATTCACAAATTGCAAGATCTAACCCTAGATCATGTTTTGATTGACATTGGCAGCAGAGTCTTTCAAGAACGTATGAGTTACCTAGCACTTTCATGTCTGCGTACACTTGATGGTCTAAGTGTGATGCAACCAAAGTCAATGCTGACATTCCTTGCATCCTAGAATACAACCAGCTATGTGCACTGTACACCCCCACCCAGCTATGTACCCTGTACCTGAAAATAGAAAATCTTTAAAGACTAAAGTAATACAAACAGAATGTATACAAGATCTCTCAGCAATACCACTGAAAGAACAAACAAACAATACAACCACAAATCACTCTAGTCAAAAAGCAACTGTAGATCCATCAGAAGAGAAAGAGGCAAATTTCTCTTCTCAAAAAAACAACTACAGGCCCATCAAAAAATACAAAAGCAGAACTATCAGGTCCGTTTAAATTCAGAAACGCAGCAACTTGCTATGCAAATGTAGCAACCATTCTTCTCTTCCAATAGCCACAATGGTTACACAATATTTACTTAAACGGCTCCAACCAGTTGTGCTTGAAAATGGTCCTCATTCATACAAGTGTCACAAATAATCCTAACAACACTTACAGTGTCTCGGGCATAAGGCAATAAGTACACTTAAAATTCACCTTAAACAGGCAGAAAGATCCACAAGTATGCCTTATTTACATACTACAAGTACCAGAAACCAAAAACGTCCCTATAAATGAAATCTTCCAGATTTCATACATGTGGAAACATATATGCACTCTGAAACCTTGTTGGGGCATGCAGCATGGCCAAAGCCCTAGGTTTAAATGGGAGAACAGAATTCTGCTTGCGGCTGCAGCCGAACTGCTGATTGCGATTGCAGCAAACTTGTCTTAGAAGCATCAGCTAGGACCTGAAAGCACGCTTTTTTAAAGGTGTCCTGTGTTTTGCTATTTTGAAAGTGTCAAAAAGTAAGTACAAAAAATAGTGGTATAAATGTGCTGCCTGGGCAGTGGGTCTGGCCCTCGGCAAGGACAATATGTCTACTCTGATTTTCCTATTGGGGAATGCGGCATGGCCGATGCAAATGCCCCCTGGATTGAGGAGACTGGCCATGGCTGCAAGCCATGAGCACTGGCTATTGGTCACATTATGAGCGTATAGTGTACACTGAACTAGGATGCAGGTTAGGTTCAGTGGATAATTGGGGTTGTTTGGTGGGGCTGGGGTCATGGTCAAGCCTCGTGCCATAGGTAATTCAACCATGACTTTGACACACATCAGTATGTATTGCAAAAAATATATTTGTTAAAGGTTGTTACCAGTTCTTTCATGTATGTTAAAAAAATATATATGAATAACGTATATACAGTTATACAATACAGGCTAGTTGCCATTATCTTTGGCTGTGCCCACTATATATTCTAACATATAAATGGGCCACTAGCCATGGCCTTTGACATTGAGGAGTTTGTACATCTGTTGGCCATGTCCACTGTATATTTTAAAATAATACAATGCAATAAGCGATGGCCTTCATCCGCACCACACAGTACTAGCAGTGGCCACAGCCTTTGGCTGTGCCGTCTGTATATTCTGACATATTAATGGGCACTAGCTATGGCGTTTAGCCACTGGCCACAGACTACAGCTTTCAACATTGCACACTGTATATTTTAAAACAGTGATGGGCTACTAGGCATCACTTGTAACCATGCGCATTGGTATTTTTTAACACTAACCAACTACTAGCTATGACCTTTGGTGCTGGCCAGTGACACTGGCTTTTGTCATGACCAAGTCCATGGCCTAAATAGTTATTAAGGTAGTCAAAGTTTAATTGGGCTAACTTATAAATAATGTTATGTCTAATTCCATTATTAATGTAATCAGTTATATTGAATGGAATTGGTTTTGTCACCAGTGATGGCATCAGTGATGTGATTTGTAATGTCATCTGTGTGCTCAAACATGTAATTAGTGATTTTTTCAGTGATGTGATCTGTGATGTCATCATTGTGGCCATAGGCTGCGCAACAGGGGTGCAAAGTTAAGGCGGTTTATCTGAATTTCAGGGGTTATGATGTGTTAAGTTCTCACTTTAACATCCCTGCAAAGAAAGTTTTTTCCTTGTATATATATATATATTTTTTTTTTTATTTAATTTAATATTTATTGTGCTATAGTTTAAATTATAAACTTTACACAAATTTAGCATTAAATAACATAGTAAAATACTAACATAATTCAAATACAATTTTTAAATACACATAATTTGCAATACAAAATACTATTTTAAAACAAATGGTTCATATTATTCACAGATATATATACATTTCATACCTTCTATATAAGAATTACCTTCCTAGAACCTATTCCTCTACAGAGTTATACCCAATCTTATTTCAATTCGCAACCAAATAGTATACAGAGCTATTAAGAGACGTAGACTATTAGAGTTGAGGCAATGGTGCCAAAACAAGGCTTTCCCCAATATATGTTGTTTCATGCACATAGCTACCAAGAAGGGGAAGAAAAGTACCAGCCATCTCCAAACACTCGGTCAGCAAATGTTTTGCCGTCTCCAACTGCTTATGTGCTTTACATAGTCGGCAGATACGTTCCTCAACAGCCATCCTGTCTTTTCTCCCCGTATTGCTTAGGGTAGGTAGTTGTTCTAGGCGAAGCAATAATATAAACCGTCTAAGTCTGATGGATGGGCAGATATTCAAGTATCTCTGGGGTTTCCTAAATTCAAATAATCTATATTGCACAAAATGGTAGCTGCTCAAACTCTTAAGATGTTCAAAATTCTCCAGCCAATCCCAGAGATCAATGCGTTTACTCAATGCTCTATTTACTTTCTCTGAATATTTACCATCTCTGGATTGCCAGACTATTTCGGAGAACAGATCGTTCATCTGATCTACAATTGAAGAAGTCGAGCCTTCCTTTTTTATTTCTTGATGTACCGCTTTTAATAGTTCATTACTTGTATCTCGAGTCATTCTGAGATATAACGCGGCTCTCTTCTTTAACACTAATGCCTTTAGAGAGGTTAGACCCAATTCTAATCTGATGATAGCCATAGGAATAGAGGGAGTTAGACCAAGCACACGTTGCCAAAATGTACCCTCTAATATCTGTAGCCATCTCAGATCAGACTCTAATAGTGCTTCCAGGCCGTATATTATCGCCGGGGCAAACACCTGTATATAGAGTTGCCTTGTACCCCAAAAAGTGAAACCGCCTTGGCTGATCGTGAATCTATAAAATAAGGTGGTCAGCTGTGCAGCTTTAATACAGCGTGTTTGTTTACATGCCAAATAATCCCCAGTATTTTCAAAGTCAATGCCTAAATAGCAATACCGAGGGACATATGCGATATTCGCTACCCCTACTATGAGTTGCACGCGGGAGACCTTTTTTTTTGTATATCTCATAATCTTTGTTTTTCCTAAATTAACGCTCAGGCCATTCTCTTCGGCATATTCCCATAATGCAACCGCAGATCTTCGCATCCCGCTAATGGTGTGATCAAATATCGCCAAATCATTGGCGTATGCTAGTACTGGGCAGCTAGCTTTCCCAATTTTCGGCGGGCAATTGCTAACCTTATTTAATGCATCAGGGATGTCATAGACATATAGATTGTAGATTAAAGGAGCCGTTACGCATCCTTGCTTCACACCCCTATTTTGTATGACATTTTGAGTTGTATGGCCTTCTTGGTCTAATTTCAATTTAACTGAATTGTTTGAATGCAAGAGTCTTAGATAGTATATTAGACCATCAGGGCAGCCCATTGAATACAGTTTGTTCCACAACCGACTACGAGGTATGGAATCGAACGCCGCTGAAAAGTCTATGTATAATGCGTAGAGCGGAACCGATCCAGTTCGTAAGGCTCTGGTTCGCAGAATATCCATAATCATGATGTTATGGGTAATGGAGTAGCCTTGTCTAAATCCACTTTGAAATCTAGACAATACTCCTTTGCCCTCTGCCCAGGATTGTAACTCATTGAGCAAAAGTGAGGCAAATATCTTTCCAGTGGCATCAAGCATGGAAAGCAACCTATAGTTGCCTGGGTCGAGTCTATTGCCCTTTTTAAAAACTGGAATTAATATTGCCGTCTGCCAAGAGCAGGGTATTTTACCTGTCTTTAATATTTTCTGAAACAGGATGTTTAGCAAACTTGCCCAAAACTCTGGGTACGCTTTCATGACAATATTAGCCAGACCGTTGGGTCCCGGTGCTCTTGATGATTTTATCTCTTTGATTTTATTCAAAATGAGCTTGTGCGTTACGGAAAATGGGGCCTCAAAAGGCGGTCTGCCCAGTATTGTTGTTTCCTCACCCTCCATATTTCTGTTTTCTAGAAATTTAACCCACACTCTCGCTTCAATAGGTTAACTAATACCCCCCTCTGTGTACCCTGAGCCTCGCTCAAGAGAGACCAGACGTTACGGTTCTTCTTTTCACATATGGTCTTCACTAATTTTTGCCAGGAAAGAACCTTGTCCACCCTTTTTTTCTCCTTAATGGTCGATCTATATCTATTTTTAATCACTCTAATTGTCCGATAGTGGGCTTCCCCGGGGGCCATTGATCTCTTGGCTCTGCGAAGCTCAGCTCTAAGGTTACGCTTCATGTCTCTGATTATTTTATCGAATGGTAGCTTATTCCCCACACTACTTATCATACACCCCATAGGGGCCGCTGCATGTTTGCCTGAAAAAGCACTAATCCAGTCTTCTATGGAGTTGATGGACATGTCATTAAATTTGTGCAGCTCTTTAAGCGCTACTATTCCCAGAGTTTCTGCCGCAAGTGCGATATTCTTGTCTGACCAGGAAATCCTGGTACCTGTCTTATTGACTTTTACAATACCCATATTGCTAACTGAGGGCTGTTGTCGGGGAATACTCATCATACATTTTAATGCGGCATGATCACTCCAAACATTGGGCATAACTGTCAGATCTTCAATCTGCTCTTGAAGCCCTGGACATATATATATATATGTAGTCCAACGTGCTATTAGAAGCACCGTTGGACCAAGTATATTGTCCAGGGTGATCACTAGCTGTTCTGCCATTAAGCATTATCATATCCCAAAATTCAAACAGGGATACCCAGGCGCTGCCCTCAGTATCTTTTTTGTTATGAACCATAATACCCTTCTCTTTCAGTTTAGGATTCTGCATTTTGCACACCCGTCCTCTCATATGGCAATTGAAATCACCCACAACCATTACTCCCGAATTAGTAGCTGCAGGTGTCCAATTTGCCAGCACATCCTGCAATGAGTCTTGCAAATGTTCACTTAATATTGCTCCAGGTGGATTGTAAAGGTTTACCAACAAGAAAGAACCCATAGAATCTATGTCATCAAATATCACTTCGACTGCAAGTAAGTTGTTTTCACAGTTACAGCCAATCTGCCTGGAGCCCAAGGTATTAGCCACTCCTGTCACCAGTCCACCAAAAGGCCTGCCTTTCTCACCTCTTTTGGCAGCTGCGTGGAACAGCGTGTACCCATCTAATACCAAAGGGTCCAATGCCCAAGTCACCTGCAAGCAGAAACAGCTGGATTTGTCAAACAATTTCGTAGAGCCCTCTGGTGTGAGTAAATGCGTAAAACCCCGACAGTTCCAAGATACAACAGATAGATCTCATGGTTTCCTTAAGATCTCAGGAAGGGCGTCGGCCAGTCATTTCAAAACCTGTTGGACATCAGACGCTTCTATTTTCTTATCAGTCTGTATATTTGGGCAGGGTACTGTTTCCACAACAACGGCGACCTCTTCCTCCCGGCAGCTGGGATCTATTTCATTTAGGTCAACATCCACTTCCACGTCTACTGTTTTTAGTTCCTCTTTATACTTTCTTAACAGATCCGTCGTAGCTGCAAATTTACAGTGAAGGGCTGAGACATTAGGATTCGGACCTTTCAGTGGTTCAACAAATTGAAAGTCATCTGAGATTAGTACCCGCAATTGAGGGACAGAATATAATCTTGTCAATAGCTCCGATCGCGATAGCCATTTATTAACCTTACTCTGATAAAGATTTTTGATCAGGCATATTCGACTGCCTTTCTTCTCGTTCTTATTGACCGAAGTGACCGTTACTTCAAGAGATAGATCTTCCTGTGCTGTCGATTGACTTGTTACCATAGCTGTATCTACTGCAATGCTATGGCTCGCCTCCGTCTCTTCCACAGTCTCTGCTCTTTCTTCATGGTCCACTGTCAGTCCCTGTTCGGGGAGTAGCCAGCTAGTCAAATATCCATCGCGAGCTGCCTTTCTTTTCTTGGCTCTTGCGACTCTTTTCCTACTCTTCTTGGTAGTCATTCCCCTCTCATTCTTCTCTGTCGGTGTTAGTTGTGTGGCACTGTCTCTTTTGCCCTTATTTGTTTTTCTTGCTAATCGCTTCTTTTTTTTGGAAAAAAATGGATCGGGTCTGTCTGACTCCTCATTGATCTCCAAATTTTGTTGCTTTTCAATCTCACTTGTTGCATGAATTGCCTCAGATAGATTTGCCTCCACATCTTTGACCGAAATCGTTTTTTCTTCGTTTCCCCTGATGAGGATGTCCATATTGGCTAGGATCCGCCCCGACATTTTCAGCAAGATCTTAAGTGCAAACTGCAGCGAGGCTACCGATGCCTGGATCTCGGCAATTTCGGCTATCCCTGTACTCGATTTATCAATTATTTCATCAGGATCATCTTCCATTGAGGCTAACGCCAAGTTAGGAGATGCAGAGAGTCTCTCTAGTCGATCTCTGACCGTGGAAATCCCTGAAAGTATGATCATAGGTTTATCTATCGGTAGACTGCTGTTATTATTGAATCTTACTTCAGGTTGTGGTGTCATGTTTCTCTGGATATTTAGACATAGGTCTAATAGTGAGTTATTGTCAATATCTTCAAAATTAGATATACTCAATAAAGGATTTTCTTGTTGGTCGGATGTAACTTCTTCAATTGTAGTTGAGTTTATTTCTCGTGGGGGAAAGAAGGAAGTAATCACACCTTGCTTAATCAGAGAGCTTTTTTTTGCTTTTACTTTGGGTATCAGATTATCCATCTCAGCCTTCTTGTTAGCGGGGCCCCAAGCAACTGTTCTTGACTTGGTCTTCCTTAAGTTGTACACAGGGTAATTCAGGTTCTTGTCTGATTGCATTAGAGACGTCTCAAGTGGACTCTCTACGAGTACCAGGACCGCTCGCTTCGGCGACTCACAATTTGCAGGGTTCAGCCCACTTTATTTTCCAGCTAGGGCACTGTTGTTGTTCTATCCCTGGATCAAAGGCATCAGCCCACAGTCTCCAGGTATTATCCACTTGGATTGATAGCAGAGGGCTGACTATTCCGGTAGATCCACCTGGCTTAGCACTGTTAGTGTGTTGCACTGGTTATTTGCTATGCTGGGCAGTGAGCCTCAATGGGCTGAGTTCAGTGTTACTACCGACTCCCTGCTCACCTCCAAGGTTGTGGACAGACAGACCCTATACAACGAGATTTCACCAATGGGAAGTTACTCGAGGCCACCCGCAATCCCTCGACCAACCAGGCACTAGACCAGGACTCGGATCACGTTTTGTAATTGTAGTTGTGCACTTAAGGCTGCGACAAATAATGTTAATCCCAGCACTTGAGTACTCCCTCTCCCATCTCTAGTGTCCATTCTTCATGGCACTGATCAGTTCCTCCTGTAACTCTTGTATAGACAAGACAATACAGAGGAGAACACCGCTTCTAAGTAGGGGCAGGGAGATCAAATAGCCGTGTCAGGCCGCACCTCCACCCAGCGTATGCAATATTGCACTGCGCGAGGCCGCCTCCGGCACCGCAAGGAGTGTACTTATGTGCCAGACAAAAGGTCATAAGGAGCAGTAAACTGTGACCTTGACCGGAGTGGCCTGCAGCAAGACCAGCCACAATCTGGCCACGGGGTTCCGCCCCCAAAGTCAACCCGGGTTTGTAGACTCTCTACGCCCCATCTGACCTGCTACCTAATAAGGCCAGCCACAGCACTGTTCGCCAGTGCGTTCAGTGAACTCACCCACCGCTCGGCTGCGTCCCCGTAGCTCTGCAGCTCCACTCCACTGCAGCATTCACCGAGCGACTAGGGCAGCGCCTCAGAGGATCCACGCGAGACCCGGAACCAAGTTGTATCGGTTATCTGGCCGCTCTCCGCTCTCCGCTCGCTCACTCGCTCGCCACTTCGCTCTGCTGAAGTTAGAGAAAAGAACCTGCAGGGACGTGTCAAACCGCACCTCTCGTACGTGCGCAGAAAGAGGCTGCTTCCGACAATCAGTGATGTGATTTGTAATGTCATCAGTGTGCTCAAAAATGTAATTAGTGATTTTTTCAGTGATGTGATCTGTGATGTCATCATTGTGGCCATAGGCTGCGCAACAGGGGCGCAAAGTTAAGGCGGTTTTATCTGAATTTCAGGGGTTATGATGTGTTAAGTTCTCACTTTAACATCCCGCAATTAACGTTTTTTCCTTGTTTATATATATATATATATATAAATATATATATTTATACATATATATATATATATGTCGAAAATTATCTGGAATTATTTGTACAAATCAAACTGATTTACAGGTAAAAAAGGGCACTGGCCTTGTCATGCAAATCAGAATATCACTTTTTGAAGCAGCTTTGGACCCCTCAATTTCAACCCAAAAAAACAGAAACAAAAGTGACGCAATGGGTGAAAGGAAATCAAGTCTTGGACGCCCAGGTGCAAAAATCAAACCACGGTGGTGGGAGAGGGCGAAAGGAGGGGGCCACTTCATCTTATTAGACCTGCACACCGCGGGGGTGTCAGGTGTGGAAGGAAACGAATGGCCGGGGTTTATCTGAGCTTAACCGCACGCTTCGCCAGAAGTCTCACTCCACGTAGGTATTCCACCCCCCCACTTAAATAAATTGAGCGAGTCAGCCCAGAGCGTCGATAATGAAGTGTGTGCGAGCGGGGTCTGCGGCCCTTTCCCATGTGCTCCGATGCGGCGGCGCCCACCTCCCGTTTCATCACATATGATCGGGATAGCCCTGTACAAAGATGAAGTAGCGAGAAATCAAAATAAATGGATTCTATTAAAACCTGCAATGCATCAACCGCTTGATAAAGTGATTAATACCCAGCCCGGCAGGGTGATTGATTAAACTCCTTAATCAAAGTGTTAAACTGACTTCAGTCTGATAGCGCGCCATGTCCATGCTGGCCGCCCCGGGATCCGCGCAGTTTCTATACCCTTTCAGAGGGGATCTCCCTGGGGGTACACATGGATACAGGGGTAGACGAGGGGAAATCGAAGTCATGTATTTTTGTCAAGCGAAAAAGTTCACAAAGGAAGGGAAGGTGAGTGTCCTTCAGCAGCCTGTGCTTTGCCTCAAGGATGTGTTAACAAAACTACAAATACAAAAGTTGAATTTCGAATCTATAGGATGCTATGTTTCGCATCATTTTCATCTAAACTATAGATTTTGAAAACGTCCAAAGAGAAGTGTGAAAAGGGAATAACAGGAGAATTGACCGTGAGCTTGCATACTTTGCAATGTTACCAAAAGATATAAGGCTATATTTTTATTTCTTTTCTTGAGTTACCATAAATGCTTCAGATACAGTGGGAGACGCAAAGAGCCAGATTCATGGAATATTTGCCCGGTTTAAAGTGAATTTGCACTTCTGAAAAGTAACTTTGCACTGCCGACACACACCGTGATTCATGGAACCGTGCAAAGTCCGGGCAAAGTCATTGTGTACTGCAAAAAATGACTATGCGTGGACATTGAGCACGCTTTGTGCAGCAAAAATTCACTTTGCACGGTTCCATGAATCAGTGTGTGTGTCGGAGGTGCAAAGTCCCTTTTCAGCGGTGCAAATTCACTTTGAACCGGGCAAATATTAAATGAATCGGGCCCATATGTTCATCATTTTCTATCTATAATTCAGTTCAAGTAACGCAGTGGCAAGAAACATGTCTAGATACAAACCTGTCATGCTAAGAGCCTGGAGAACTGCTCTTGACCCCTCCCCCCATGCCCCACAGCCCCCAGAGTCCTAGGACTCTTCTGACACGCCATGTATACTCCTGGACGCCCTGCTGATGTTTTTGGTTGTCCTCTTAATGTTGAGGGTTTTTTGCTTCAAGGAGTTCCGGTAGGAACTTGGATGTGTATGTAGGCCCTAGTGGCAGTGAAAGAGTTAAGCGCTGTGAGGTCCTTGCATGCAATGCGCCATTCCCCAAATCTGAAGTTCATTATTTCCATGGTGAACACAGTGGTCACACATTAAGGAATGGTTATTAATGAAAAGGGGTGCAGGTTTTTGATTGTGTTTGTAGGGAGAGTACTCCACACCTGATAAAACCAATGCATTGATAAAGGTCAGTGTCTGAAACATCCACCATGATGGCCCAGAAGTCGCCGCCCTCCGTAATGGTATTTTCAGTGATAATGTTGTCGAAGTGTGAGGGACGTCATATGGGTGTGGGTACAGAATAAACACATCTCTTAGGTATCACTGTATTTTAGTCCCTGACAGGGGCGTGACTTTGGCCTCCCAGCCAATGCGGAGGATTAGAATGGAGCCTTTACAACACAGTATAGCCCCCACTCCGAGCCTTCTCAGCGCTGGAGGCCGCGATCTTCCCCTGCCGGATCACCAGTAAGTGCGCACTCCTCCCGCATCCCCTTTCCCTACCATACCCCTTTTCCACATCTTCTCCCCCCACCCCACTTACCTGTACTTCTCTGTCCTTCTCCTGCACCAGGAACACTAGTGTTCCTGGCAGGTCACCGACCCATCAAAGGCCACCATGGAAAGGGAGAAGGTACTATGTGGAGTCCCTTCTCCCGGTTTCATGGGTTTCATGGGGGCCATCTTGTTTATTTGTTTCACTTTTCAATGGCAGCCATGGAAAGGGAGAAGAGACTATATAGTCCCTTCTCCGGATCCACAGAAGACACATTTATAAGTTGAGAAACGACTGTGACCTTTCTCAACTTAAAAAAATAAATAACTATTAGTATCCAGTACTTTGTGATGGATCGTAATAGCAACATTACCCTAACGGTAAAGCCCTCACTTTGCTTGGGCTTCTACCTTGCCCAGGGCATTACATGGACTGGTAATGCCCCCTCCAACTCGATTAATATTGTTTAAATAATATTAATTCTGAGCCCAAAATTTCAGCTTGTACCAGAACTCATTAATATTATCATTTTGGAGACTCTCTGAAAATGTGGCAGTATTTGCTCGAAATAGCACAGTGACTGGGATGGATACAATGCCACTCTCTGTATTCAGCCAAAAACTGGTTTGGAAATTAAATCAACATTGGTAGAGGTAATTAAGAACATCCACCATGGGTCCATCAATCCTGGAATTGGTAAGAGTGCTCCCTTGATCTGGCTACCAGCACCCCTCCCAAATCTGCAAAAACTGGGGATCCGCACCAACAGACATCACCAGCTGCTACCTGGCGGCCGAACGATCATCTCCCCTCACCTTCTCCAGACTCCATCCTCAATTCACTGCTGTTCCCTCCTCCATTGATCACAGAGATGACCCGCCCTCTCAGCACCCCACAAACATCTACCCCTCTGCTTGGTTCCTGCATTGGCTGTGCAGCAGCCCAAACAGACATCACCAGCTGCTTCGGAGAAGGCGAGCAAAAGCGTACCTCTTCACCTCTGTGCCCTTTTCACAACAGGAAACATACATCTTGGAGCTGGTGTGAGTGCTTCTATAATCCCAGCCTAAAAGCACCACTCCAATTCGAAGTGCATTATTTAGGTCCTACACTGGATGCAGAGATGCTGTTTTACCACTTGGCTTCTTTGTCACCCCCGGTCCCTGATGGCATCCACACCATACTGTTTATTTGGACCACAATTATAGGAACCTAACAGGGTAAAATGCTCATTCACGGGTCATGCCAAAAAGACTATCTTACCTAAGATCATTCTCCTGTCAATCCTCCCTGTTCTAGATCAATCACCACAATCTTGAGTGATCATTTCTATTCTACTCAGTCACCCGAAATCACGCACATTGTACCTTCGTTCACCATTAAACCTGTCTACTGTACTTCTGGTTACTGGTTATCAGGCACAGTGCACTTCTGATTGCCGGTAAACCTTCACGCCACAGTGATCTTCCTTTTTTTTCCCTGGAAAATTGGAATCATTTCTCCAACCTGCCCTCTGATTTGAAGATGATAGTGGACCATCAATAAACATTTGGTATTCTGCATACCCTCTGGTTTTGTTATGTTTACCCAATATTATGCTTTGTATTGTAGTGTGTCTTGTTCGTGTGCACTGAGGCCTATGGGCATGTTGCGCAATATAAGAATTAAATAAATAAATATAATTTAAAAAAAATAAAGAAATGTACTTTTGGCCATCAGGCAAATGGCACATTGTAATTCTGGTTTCCAGTCCCCCTACATTGTATGCAACAGTTCATCTGATTGACAGTGAAATTCTATTGAGACATTGGTACTCAGCAACCCAGCCCCCCCCCCTCATGTTTAGATTCTACAATCCATCCTCTTACTTACCCCTCTCTCCCTGTTCTTCTCTTGGGGATTCTGCGCTTGTTCCTTCATGAACACATTTAAGCCCGTCTTACTCCCCTTCTCTTTTCTGTCTCAACACAGCAGTTCAAACCTCAAACAAAAGGTACGCTGATTGCTTCTCCAGCTCCAACCTAAGATACCCCCTTCACCTTCCCCTAAGCTGTTCCCGTTCTCTGGCACACCTCTACCCCTTTCCTACTACCCTCATGCTGGTCTCAGGAATAGCCAATCTCTATATAAACATGTTTACCTTGCTGATGACTTTGGATCTCATAACCACCATCTTGGAGTCATGGCTCTTGCTGAGACTTGGATCAACATGCATTGCACAGCCACCCGTCTAGCTCCTCCTCACTGGTGCAGCTACGTTCTCCCTCTTGCCTGAATTATTGACACAAGTGTGGGTTTGAACTCTTGGTCTGCAAGGCTAACGCATCTGTCTCTTTGCTCCCGTTTACTTTAACCACCTCCACTCCGAATCCAGTGCTACCAAGCTCCTGGATCCTGCCTTCACATTATCCTCAATGCCTACAACCCACTACAATCTCCATGTCTTCATTTCACAGTGTTTCTCTTTTTCCATCCTCTACAGACACTATATTGATTACTTTGCATCTGACCTCCCTCGTGTCCACTTAAAAATGATGGCCCCTCCCTCACTCTTCCTCCGCAGATGTTGTTTCCTATGTAAGACATGTGTAATGTTCTGGAATATTTTCTCACTGTGCTGTTCGTGGACTTTGGATATGGGAAATCCAGCAAAGATTTTGTTTAATCATTTTTGACGTACCTTACATATCTCAATTGATCAATCAGCACTTTTACGAGATGTCTGCAAATGTTATGCATGTTCTTGATTGGTCAAGAGTGGTCTTCATGGCATTGTAAGTGGTGTAGGCCAACTTGAAGGTAATGATGGCTTACAGAGGAAGCCAGTGGAGCACTTCAAAATGGGTGCGCTATGGCTCCTTATATGTCCCGTGAAGTGGTGGGCTCAAACATATCGGATGGCCTTCAGCGTGGTCTTGAGTAGGGCAGGGAGACCTTCCATCCAGGAGGGAGGGAACCCAAGCTTGGACAAAGATTCTGAACTTTATCATGGAGACAAAGAAATTGAGTTTTCAGAGCCTGGAGTTCTTGTACCAGGATCTACGTTACAATGCAGAATACAAAAAAAGCTCTTGTTACAAAATTACAAAGGCCACTTGTTTGCATTTTGTGACTCAAGCTTTTTGCATTTTGTTTGTTTGTCCCCCACTTTCCCTTTAAAGAATGCGGGGGACACCCCCGTAAACCCTGAAGCTCATAATGCCGGACTAGAGGAGCAGGAGACAACCCCTGAAACCCTCGCTCACCTATTTTGGCATTAGAAATTTTGTATCATGCCGAATGTGCAGTAAAAACTGTTGTTCCAGGCTGTCTGGATATGCTTTTCAATATTTGATTTGATTGCGAGATTTCAGTCTATAATGAACTCAGGTAGGTCTGTGTGGCAGAAGAACAGCAGCGTGGCTCAGCTGGGGTTCCTTTTTGATAGAGTCTTCTGAACTTGTGCTCACCTCCGTTTTCTGTTGATTGCATTGTGATATTGACAGCCCCAGTTCTTCCTGATTGGTCCAGGCAGATTGTCCAAACAATTGCAATGGAAGCATTGCAAATCATCGGAAGGTCCTCAGGTTGAATCTGGGCAAAAAGAACTTGAAGAGTGACTTCCAAGGTCAGAGATGATGGTGACCGCTTCATATTATATGGAGTGGTTCTCTTTATCTGTATGACTAAAACATCTCTCTTGATAATGAGAACGATCAGTAGACCTTGATGCTACAAATTTGCTAGACCTTTGTACTATGGTAGGCTTTGCACCTATGCTTTCCCTTTTACCTGCTTTCCTAACTGCCTTCATTGCTCAGCTTAATCTACACACAAGCTCGCACTCTAGTTAATTGTCTACCGCACCCTTTGATATAGTCTCAGTCCATTTGTCATGTCATTAGAATGTTGTAATTACTTGTAGCGTCTTCCTGAATGTCCAAATTGCAATAAAGACGAATTTGAAATGAAGGCATTGATCGCATGATACAAAAGATGTTTGTAGATGGGTCTCTTTTATGTGGTTCGGTGTGTGCATTCATGTGTGTGCACACAACACGATACACGCAAAAACACACACACACACACACACACGTACACACATTAAGCACCCTGTAAATGCATAATGAAAGTGGCCAGATGTCCACCTAAATGTCCTAAAAGGAACCGGAATGTCTTATCCTGGCACACTACAAACACACACACGGGCACACACAGACAGACACACATTTAGCTCCCTTTAAATGCATAATGAAGTGGGGCAGATGTCCTCTTACATTTCCTAAAAGGAGCCGGAATATCTTATCCTGTTAGACTACACACACAGACACACACACAGAGGCACACACAAAAACACACACATAAAAGCACCCTGTAAATGAATAATGAAACGGAGCAGATGTCCTCCTACATTTCCTAAAAGGAACTGGAATGTCTTATCCTGGCACTCTACACACACACACAGGCACACAGGCACACAAAAACACATGCACACACATTTATCACCCTGTAAATACATAATGAAAGGGGGTGGATGTCCTCCTACATTTCCTAAAAGGAGTGGAATATCTTATCCTAGCATACTGCACACACATATACACAATGGGCACAAACAGACGCACACACATTTTGCACCCTGTAAATGCATAATGAAAGGGGACAGATGCCCACCTAAATTTCCAAAAAGGAGCTGGAATGTCTTATTCTGGCACACTACATACACACACACACACATTTAGCACACTTTAAAGGCATAATGAAAGGGGGCAGATGTCCACCTACATTTCCTAAAAGGAGCCGGAATGTGTTATCCTGACACATTACACACACACATACATACACAGGCACACACACATTTAGCACCATTATATGCATAATGAAAGAGGACAGATTCCCTCGTACATTTCCTTTAAGAAGCTGGGATGTCTTATCCTGGCACACTACACACACGCACACACACCCACACACACATAAAGCCCCCTATGAATGCAAAATGAAAGGGGACAGATGTCCTCCTACATTTCCTAAAAGGAGATGGAATGTCTTATCCAGACACACTACACACACACACGCACACACACACGCACACAGGCACACACAAACACATACACATTTAGCACCCTGTCATTGCAGAATGAAAGGGGGCTGATGTCTTCCTACATTTCCTAAAAGGAGCTGGAATGTCTTATCATGGCACCCTACACATACACACACGCACACAGGCACACAAAGACACACACACACATTTAGCACTCAGTAAATGCATAATGAAAGTGGCAGATGTCCTCCTACGTTTCCTAAAAGGAGCTGGAATGTCTTATCCTGGCAGACTACACACACACACACATTTAGCACACTTTAAAGGCATAATGAAAGGGGGCAGATGTCCACCTACATTTCCTAAAAGGAGCCGGAATGTATTATCCTGACACACTACATACACACATACATACACAGGCACAAACACATTTAGCACCATCTATATGCATAATGAAAGAGGACAGATGCCCTTGTACATTTCCTTAAAAGAGCTGGGATGTCTTATCCTGGCACACTACACACACACACACACACACACACACCCACACACACACACAAACATAAAGCCCCCTATAAATGCAAAATGAAAGGGGACAGATGTCCTCCTACATTTCCTAAAAGGAGATGGAATGTCTTATCCGGACACACTACACACACACGCGCACACACGTGCACACGGGCACACACAAAAACATACACATTTAGCACCCTGTACATGCATAATGAAAATGGCAGATGTCCTCCTACATTTCCTAAAAGGAGCTGGATTGTCTTATATTGGCACACTACACACACACCCGGGCACACACAGACACACACACACACATTTAGCACCCTGTGAATGCATATTGAAAGGGGGCAGAGGTCCTCTTTCATTTCCTAAAGGAGCTGGGATGTTTTATCATGGCACACCACACACACACACAGACACACACACCCGGGCACACACAGACACACACACACAATTAGCACCCTGTGAATGCATAATGAAAGGGGGCATCGGTCCTCCTACATTTGTAAAAGGAGCTGGAATATCTTATCCTCCTACATTTGTAAAAGGAGCTGGAATATCTTATCCTGGCACCCTAAATACACACACACTCAAACACACGGCCACACACAGACACAAACAGATTTAGCACCCTATAAATGCATAATGAAAGTGGCAGATGTCCTCCTACATTTCCTAAAAGGAGCCGGAATGTATTATCCTGACACACTACATACACACATACATACACAGGCACAAACACATTTAGCACCATCTATATGCATAATGAAAGAGGACAGATGCCCTTGTACATTTCCTTAAAAGAGCTGGGATGTCTTATCCTGGCACACTACACACACACACACACAGACACACACCCACACACACACACAAACATAAAGCCCCCTATAAATGCAAAATGAAAGGGGACAGATGTCCTCCTACATTTCCTAAAAGGAGATGGAATGTCTTATCCGGACACACTACACACACACGCGCACACACGCGCACACGGGCACACACAAAAACATACACCTAAAAGGAGCTGGAATGTGTTATCCTGACACACTACACACACGCATTCATACACGGGCACACACAGGCACACACACATTTAGCACCATTTATATGCATAATGAAAGAGGGCAGATGTCCTCCTACATTTCCTAAAAGGAGATGGAATGTCTTATACTGGCACATTACGCACACACACTCCCACACACACACACACACACACAGGCATATGCAGACACACATTAATTTAGCACCCTGTACATGCATAATGAAAATGGCAGATGTCCTCCTACATTTCCTAAAAGGAGCTGGAATGTCTTATATTGGCACACTACACACACACCCGGGCACACACAGACACACACACACACATTTAGCACCCTGTGAATGCATATTGAAAGGGGGCAGAGGTCCTCTTTCATTTCCTAAAGGAGCTGGGATGTTTTATCATGGCACACCACACACACACACAGACACACACACCCGGGCACACACAGACACACACACACAATTAGCACCCTGTGAATGCATAATGAAAGGGGGCATAGGTCCTCCTACATTTGTAAAAGGAGCTGAAATATCTTATCCTCCTACATTTGTAAAAGGAGCTGGAATATCTTATCCTGGCACCCTAAATACACACACACAAACACACACACTCAAACACACGGCCACACACAGACACACACAGATTTAGCACCCTATAAATGCATAATGAAAGTGGCAGATGTCCTCCTACATTTCCTAAATGGAGCTGGAATGTCTTATCCTGGCACCCTACACACACACACCTGGGCACACACAGGCACATACACAGATTTAGCACCCTGTGAATGCATAATGAAAGGGGGCAGATGTCTTCCTACATTTCCTAAAAGGAGCTGGAATGTCTTATCATGGCACCCTATAAACACACACACACACATACAAACACACACACACACACACACACTCAAACGCACACGGGCATACACAGACACACACACATTTAGCACCCTGTCAATGCACAATGAAAGTGGCAGATGTCCTCCTGCATTTCCTAAAAGGAGCTGGTATGTCTTATCCTGGCACACTACAGACACACCCGGGCACAGACAAACACACACACATTTAGCATCCTGTGAATGCCTAATGAAAGTGGGCAGATGTCCACCTAAATGTCCTAAAAGGAGCCAGAATGCCTTATCCTCGCACACTACACACACACACACACACGGACACACACACACACAGACACACATTTAGCTCCCTGTAAATGCATAACGAAGAGGGGCAGATGTCCTTTAACATTTCCTAAGAGGAGCCGGAATATCTTATCCTGTTAGACTACACACACAGACACACACACACACAGGCACACACAAAAACACACACATATAAGCACCCTGTAAATGCATAATGAAAGGGGGCATATGTCCTCCTATGTTAACTAAAAGGAGCTGGAATGTCTTAGCCTGGCACTCTACACACACGCACACAGGCACCCAGGCACACAAAAACACACACACACATTTATCACCCTGTAAATGCATAATGAAAATGGGCAGATGTCCTCCTACATTTCGTAAAAGGAGCTGGAATATCTTATCCTGGCAAACTGCACACACACATACACACACAAGGGCACAAACAGATGCACACACATTTTGCACCCTGTAAATGCATAATGAAAGGGGACAGATGCCCACCTAAATTTCCAAAAAGGAGCTGGAATGTCTTAACCTGGCACAATACACACACGTGTGCACACGGGCACACACAGACAGACACACATTTAGCACCCTGTAAATTCACAATGAAAGGTGCAGAGGTCCTCCTACATTTCCTAAATTTAGCTGGAATGTCTTATCCTGGCACATTACACACACACACACACACACACACACAGGCACACATGGGCACACATATACACATACAACTGTAAACCCCTGTAAAGACATAATGAAAGGAGGCAGATGTGCTCCTACATTTGCTAAAAGGAGCTGCAATGTCTTATTCTGGCACACTACACACACACACACACACACACACACACACACAGACACACACATTTAGCACCCTGTACATGCATAATGAAAGTGGCAGATGTCCTCCTACATTTCCTAAAAGGAGCTGGAATGTCTTATCCTGGCACACTACACACACACCCGGGCACACACACACACACACACACACACACACACACATTTAGCACCCTTTGAATGCATAATGAAAGGGGGCAGAGGTCCTCTTTCATTTCCTAAAGGAGCTGGGATGTTTTATCATGGCACACCACACACACACAGACACTCACACACCCGGGCACACACAGAAACACACACACACACATTTAGCACCCTGTGAATGCATAATGAAAGGGGGCATATGTCCTCCTACATTTTGTAAAAGGAGGTGGAATATCTTATCCTGGCACCCTACATACACACACACACACACACAAACACACACAGACACACACAGATTTAGCACCCTGTAAATGCATAAAGAAAGTGGCAGATGTCCTCCTACATTTCCTAAATGGAGCTGGAATGTCTTATCCTGGCACACTACACACACACCTGGGCACACACAGGCACATACACACATTTAGCACCCTGTGAATGCATAATGAAAGGGGGCAGATGTCATCCTACATTTCCTAAAAGGAGCTAGAATGTCTTATCATGGCACCCTATACACACACAAACACACACACACACACACTCAAACGCACACAGGCACACACAGACACACACACACACATTTAGCACCCTGTCAATGCACAATGAAAGTAGCAGATGTCCTCCTACATTTCCTAAAAGGAGCTGGTATGTCTTTTCCTGGCACACTACACACACACCCGGGCACAGACAGACACACACACACATTAAGCATCCTGTGAATGCATAATGAAAGTGGGCAGATGTCCACCTAAATGTCCTAAAAGGAGCCAGAATGTCTTATCCTGGCACACAACACACACACACACACACACACACGGACACACAGAGACAGACACACATTTAGCTCCCTGTAAATGCATGACGAAGAGGGGCAGATGTCCTCTTACATTTCCTAAGAGGAGCCGGAATATCTTATCCTGTTAGACTACACACACAGACACACACACAGGCACACACAAAAAAACACACATATAAGCACCCTGTAAATGCATAATGAAAGGGGGCATATGACCTCCTATATTAACTAAAAGGAGCTGGAATGTCTTAGCCTGGCACTCTACACACACACACACACACACAGGCACCCAGGCACACAAAAACACACACACACATTTATCACCCTGCAAATGCATAATGAAAGGGGGCAGATGTCCTCCTACATTTCCTAAAAGGAGCTGGAATATCTTATCCTGGCAAACTGCACACACACATACACACACAAGGGCACACACAGACGCACACACATTTTGCACCCTGTAAATGCATAATGAAAGGGGACAGATGCCCACCTAAATTTGCTAAAAGGAGCTGCAATGTCTTATTCTGGCACACTACACACACACACACACACACACACACGGACACACACATTTAGCACACTGTAAAGGCATAATGAAAGGGGGCAGATGTCCTCCTACATTTCCTAAAAGGAGCTTGAATATCTTATCCTGGTAAACTGCACACACACATACACACACAAGGGCACAAACAGACGCACACACATTTTGCACCCTGTAAGTGCATAATGAAAGGGGACAGATGCCCACCTAAATTTGCTAAAAGGAGCTGTAATGTCTTGTTCTGGCACACTACACACACACACACACACACACACACACACGGACACACACATTTAGCACACTGTAAAGGCATAATGAAAGGGGGCATATGTCCACCTACATTTCCTAAAAGGAGCTGGAATGTGTTATCCTGACACACTACACACACGCATTCATACACGGGCACACACAGGCACACACACATTTAGCACCATTTATATGCATAATGAAAGAGGGCAGATGTCCTCCTACATTTCCTAAAAGGAGATGGAATGTCTTATACTGGCACACTACGCACACACACTCCCACACACACACACACAGGCATATGCAGACACACATTAATTTAGCACACTGTAAATGCATAATGAAAGTGTCAGATGTCCTCCTACAGTTCCTAAAAGGAGCTGGAATGTCTTATCCTGGCACACTAAACACCCACACACACACCTGGGCACACACACACATAGACACACACACATTTAGCACCCTGTGAATGCATATTGAAAGGCGGCAGATGTCCTCCTACATTTCCTAAAGGAGATGGAATGTCTTATCATGGCACCCTACACAGACACAGGCACACACACGCACACGGGCACACACAAACACATACACATTTAGCAACCTATAAATGCATAATGAAAGGGGCTGATGTTCTCCTACATTTCCTTAAAGGAGCTGAAATGTCTTATCATGGCACCCTACACATACACACACGCACACAGGCACACACAGACACACACACATTTAGCACTCAGTAAATGCATAATGAAAGTGGCAGATGTCCTCCTACATTTCCTAAAAGGAGCTGGAATGTCTTATCCTGGCACACTACACACACACACCCAGGCACACACAGACACACACAAACATTTAGCACCCTGTGAATGCATAATGAAAGGGTGCAGATGTCCTCCTACATGTCATAAAAAGAGCTGGAATGTCTTATCCTGACACCCAACATACACACACACACACACACACACACACATAAACACACGCACACACACACACAAACGCACACGCGCACACACAGACACACACAGATTTAGCACCCTGTAAATGCATAATGAAAGTGGCAGATGTCCTCCTACATTTCCTAAAAGGAGCTGGAATGTCTTATCCTGGCACACTACACCCACACCCTGGAACACACAGACACACAAACACACATTTAGCACCCTGTGAATGCATAATGAAACGGGGCAGATGTCCTCCTACATTTCCTAAAAGGAGCTGGAATGTCTTATCATGGCACCCTACACACACACACACACACACCTCACACGCACACAGGCACACACAGACACACACGCATTTAGCAACCTGTCAATGCACAATGAAAGTGCCAGATATCCTCCTACATTTCCTAAAGGGAGCTGGAATGTCTTATCCTGGCACACTACACACACACCCGGGCACACACAGACACACACACACACATTTAGCACCCTGTGAATTCATAATGAAAGGGGGCAGATGTCCTCCTACATTTCCTAAAAGGAGATGGAATGTCTTATCATGGCACCCTACAAACACACACACACACTCACACGCACACGGGCAGACACAGACACACACATATTTAGCACCCTATCAATGCACAATGAAAGTGGCAGATGTCCTCCTACATTTCCTAAAAGGAGCAGAAATATCTTATCCTGGCACACTACACACACACATGCACACACCCACACGGGCACACACACACACACACACACACACACACACACACACCCACATTTAGCACTCTGTGAATGCATAATTAAAGGGGGCAGATGGCCTACTACATTTCCTAAAAGAAGCTAGAATGTCTTACCCTGGGACCCTACACACACAGAGACACACACACACATTTAGCACACTTTAAATGCATAATGAAAAGGGGCAGAAGTCCTCCTACATTTCCAAAAAGGAGCTGGAATGTCTTATCCTGGAACCCTACACACACACACACACACACACACACACACACACACACACACACACACACACATGCACACAGGCACACAGAGACACACACATTTAACACCCTTTGAATGTATAATGCAAAGGGGCAGATGTCTCCTATATTTCCTAAAAGGAGCTGGAATGTCTTATCCTGGCACCCTACACAAATGCACACACATGCACACGGGCACACACATGCACACACATGCACACGGGCACACATATGCACACGGCACACACAGACACAAACAGATTTTGCACCCTGTAAATGCATAATGAAAGGGGGCAGATGTTCTCCTACATATCCTAAAAGGAGCTGGAACGTGTTATGCTGACACCCTGCCCACCTATTGCCAGGGTGTAATTTTGAAGTAGTCCATGAACCTTTTTCACTGTTGGAACACATTGGCTCACAAGAATGGCGCCGGCCCTCATTCATTCAGGCCCCCTTTCTCTCCCAGACTCATTCTCTCGGCTTTTTCTTGATTTGCCTTTGTGCTGAAAGCTGCTCTTTGTGTCATCACACTTTGTCCTCCTCACCAGCCCTGCAAGGAGAGGGAAGAAAGCACACAACATTCAGGGCGCTGAATAGCAAATTGCTTTTGAGTGTCCTTGTCGTTCCCTGTTACCCGCCCCCACCCAGCTCCAAACTACCCTCGCACCCCTCCAGTCCCTTTCCTTTAGGAGAACTATACATTCAGCCTAGTGCTCTTCAAGACAAGCGTTTCACACCTGAAACCTTTTGCGGCCGTCCAGAAGCACCCCCTTCAAACCACTTAATTTCCGATTGCTTCTGAGGCCTGGTGCAGGGGTCCATTATCCTAGCGAACTCCACAGCAAGCTAAAGAGGAAGGCAAATGAAAGCCGCCTTCTTCTCCCAGGGCCCAGGAGGCCTTGCGGGTCTGTCCAGGCACTGGCTTGACTGTGAGCTTTTGGACTCTCGCTCTGTATGCACAGGAAAACCTCGTTTTACTGCAAACAGGATCAAAGCAGGGTTGCCTGAGAATCTATGACCTACAAACACAGAAACAATGCCTGAACACCACACGTTTGCCTTCGCGTGTGTGTGGTTTAAAAAAGAAATGGAGGAGATTTCATGAGGTTTTGAGGAGATATATTTTGCAGGTCGAAGCAAGGTTATTGAGCACTTAAAAGGCTGATAATGCGTAATAGCACTTGGAAGTCGTTATTGACCTCCTCTTAGCCAATCAGAATGTTCAGACTGCAGTCAACAACCACTGGTATTGACTGCATTCTGAATGTCATGACTTCAAAAGCAGACACAGAAACCACAATGCATTTCGTTCAACAAGACACTCCCTCTCTGGAAGGATCATTTTTTTTTCTCGCTTCAACACAATTTAATGAACCAAAAAGCAAGCAAAAACAAGTAAAGTTCTTTCACTCTCTAATAGAGAAACCAATTAATTTTAAAGTAGTCCTCATGTTAAAACATTTTCAATTCACCAAGTTTGTAATTAAAATGTTGAACCAATAAGGGCAAACATATTTTTAAAATATTACAAAATAAAAGCACATTTATTTATCAACACAGTTTTGAGTGTTTCACAATTTCAAAACGTCTAATGCTATTACGATGATTTGCTAATAGGCTTAGGCTTATAGCCCTAGAGAGGGGTCATCATTGCTTGGGATGAGGACCTTTTCCCAATTTATGATACAGGTTGAAGTGGGAGATCACTATCCAGTGATAATGACCCCTCCCTCTGTCTTTAAATCTACGTTAGCACTTGGAAATTGTTAATGACCTCCTCTCTGCCAATTGGAATGCCTAGAGGGCCGTGAATAACTACTGGTATTGACAGCATTCTGAACATTCTGTCTTCAGTAGGAGAGAAACAAAAATGCAATTTCCAGGCATGATTTTGTTTCAACAAAACACTTCCTCTCTGGGAGGACCTTTTTTATGCAACATTCATTTAAACACACGAAAGAGAAAGCTAATACACGGGGAAATGCTGTCACTTTCTTTAGGAGAAATCTTTAATTTTACATTACACCTAAAGTATGTTCAGTTTAAACATGTTCAAGTTCAACTCATTTACAATCAAAAGGCTTAACTGATGGAGACAACAATGTTATTTAAATACTACAAAAAGCATTTCATTTACTAACTCAGTTTGTCAATTTACTTTACACACTCTTAAAGTAACGTACTTTACCACCCAAACTCCAAAACATGTATTGCTCCTGGCACCATGTGTTCATCGACTAACAGACCTCTGGAGGGGTCCTTCTCTCTGCATAACGACCCTTCCCCAACTTATGACCCTTGGCTTGCCTCAGGCCATAACTTGGTAGTGGGTCATTATCATGTGATAATGACCCATCCCTCCATCCATAAGGCTACAGTATTTATTATGCTATGATACTGAGATTTCTGCAAATGACTTGTAAAATTAATAGTGTCTTTGAAGGGAAAATATCAGTTGTGTGCATACTTTGGAAGAGTAAAATATCTACTACTGATATTTTGCATCCTGTTGAAGATATGAACAACTTGGCAGTTCATAGATGCTGTGCAACTTCTCCAGTCATAATCAACTTATTGGTCGTAAACACAGATTACAGTAACTATCACCCATTATTGTTTCTTAAAGTCCAGCTATTGATTCTTTTGAATTTATCTAGCACTGTTTAACCCAAAGTGTTTCTTAAATGTGTCCTGTCAATTCAAGTACTTCAATTGTTACTTCATGTGTTGCTCCATTTTAGCCATTGCAATGATTTCACACCTTTCTTTATGTTTTAAATGTTCTGTATTTCATATTGAGAGTAAGCATAGAGCATGAGCCCACATACATGTATAGATTCTGAGCGAAAATACAGAAGCAGCCAATGAAATGAATGTGCTCAGGTTACTTTGTAAGTGAATTTCTGCCTTTTTTGTTCAGGTCTCATGATACTAGAAGCAGATTGTCAAAGCAAGGTGTAAATAGGGCCTCATCACGAGTTGGGTGGTGTGGGATGTGGCGGTAATCGCGTTACCCTCACAGTACTGCACCGCTCAATTACGAGTTTTGGGGAAAGTTGGAGTATTCACTTCCAGCTCTTAAAAAGGGGTAATGTGTACATTTACTGGAAGTCACTAACATCCAAGAGTTGCGTTAGGGACTGCAGGATTAGCAATGATGGAATTCAGACCCGCAAGTGTTTTAAATGTCACTTCGAGTTTGTGCGATCTGACCAATGATTGTGTTTGTAAGTGACATCTGGTCTCATTCTACCCAGATAAATTGCAGCCACGAAAAGAAAAAGAAATGTATTTATTTATTTATATTTATTTTTAATTCTTATAACACGCTGCATGCCCGTAGGCCTCAGGGCGCCCATAAAACAGAGACATAGACAGGACAACAAGAGATAGCAAGCAGGATCAGAAAGGGTCATAAGGATTACTCCATGTTAAAAAGGTAGGTTTTTTGGGTACATTGATAGAGTGCACTAATGTTAGGGATGGGTGAGACTTAAAGGGGTCGACTTGGATGCCCGTTCAAACCTTTGAAGAAAACTTTGAATTAGCTCGAGCGAGTTAGTTGAGCCGTCATAGAGGTGGCCTTCAGTCGAATCGAACTAAGACACTAAATGTCTGATTCAGCTTAAATGTGTGAGACCCAATTCGAGTTTGGTGGTATCTGGGTGGTAAATACACCCAGAGACCACCACACTGTATTACCATTACGGCCACTTGGTCCGGTGTAGTCCACATTTTTTGGAGTTGCTGGAACTCAATGGGGCCTTTTTTTGCAGAATTACTGTGCCAGTAATTCCGCCACGGTAATTCCACCGAATATGGGCAGAAAGTCGGTGAATTTACCATAGCTCAAACTTTCTACACAACTCATAGTTGGCCAGTGCGGTAATGAAGGGATATATAATAAGACCACTGCATGAATTGAATTTAAAAAAATGTATCATATCCATGTGGATTTTCAGAAAGAATGGGGCAGCTTCGCGGAGCTTTTTTTGGCACAAGCGAGGCTGAATCAGGCCCTGAGAATTTGGTATTACCAGGGCGCAGAGTTTGAGCTGAGTAAAACCCCCAAGTACTCATATTCGTAAGAGTGACTCCAAACAGTGACCCCAATTGGAGCTGGGGCTCGACATAGTTTCAATCCATTTTGAGCCCCAGCTCCAAATGGTGTGGATCTTTCGAGACGAGTCGAGCCACTTTTGTTAAGAGAGGCTTGAATCTTTTTTTGAGCCAGCTCGCCCTTCCCTAAATAATATGGATCCATTTGAAGGATGGACTATTAAGGAAAGCCATGGGGAGAGGACATCTAGAAGACAGTATACAGTCTTCATATCGAAAACTATAAACCAAATGACTTATATATCTAAACATATACTTTGAAAACCCATATATCGAATATATTTCTGGTGGGTTAAAGGGTTAATTTTTGGGGGGCAACAGTCAGGATGGGTTTTTCGGGGTCGGAAACAGGGGTTTGTGGGGGGTCCTCTCCAAAAATAAAAAATAAAAATAAATACATGAATAAATAAATAATTCAATATATGGGTTTCCAAGGTATATGTTTTGATATATAAGTGATTCAGCATATAATATCTCGGTATAAAGACATGTAACCCTAGAAGACTGTAGCAAGAGTGTGCAGGTCACAGTGGAACATAGAAGCTCAGTTTTTATTAATATGTTGGTGGATCCGCAACTGTACCCCCCTCAACCAATATGACCTCTCTGTTTCCAAGCAGCAATGTACTTACCGTGCAGCGTATTAATTTGACAGAGCTCTTAGGATACCGGAGATGCTATTATGAAAAGGATTATCTTCATGCCATAGGAAAACGTAGCCAATGGGTGAATTGCTGCACATGCTGTGTTCAGATTGCTGTGTCCTCGATTTGCACATACATATTCCCAGTGCATGCATGACAGTGCACGCATGCTCTGTTCATCCCATGACATCGAGGAAAACATTGCAAGAACACTCAGGTGCAAAATGTTTTCGACCTGCAACATGCAACATGTTTCACTTTGTTTGGATTGTTAGCCACCAAATCGTTCATAATAATGCCCCAGTGCTATTCTGTTTCTAATGATGAATGGGTGTGAATTGCATAGCCACATGTTATCAAAGCTCTTGTGACATCTGGATTCGACATCAAAGGTATTTATTCAGGCCTTCACACATCACCTGTGCCCTAACACCTATGGCCACACACACTTCCCTTGCCCCTCAAACTAATAATAGGTCACCTGTCCCCCCCCCCCCCAGTGTCTACCCTGGTTGCTTATAGATCCTCTGCGGCCAAACTGCCTCTCCCCGCACCCCCACATTGTTAACTCCCTGCTCCCTTGTATTGATTGTGATGGTGACAGGAACGCTTCAAAAATGCCCATGATATCTGATATTGTAAATTAAGTCCTGTAGTTCATAGATATCGCAGGATAAGAAGACTCGATGTGAATTAGATTCCAAAACATGGCATGGGTCAGAGCGAACCATACCTGTAGCATGGCACTGACGAGCAGGAACCTCTCAACATTGCCTGAAACTGCACTGGCATTGCAAGGTGGTCCTTCTCTGAGGAACTAAGGTTTTACGAGGAGCTCTTTCGAGTACAAAGCAAAAAACAGTGCAAAGAGATGCCCCCAGCGCCCTGCAAACATCTGAAGGCTATAATGGCCATCTTGCATTTCACAAGGAAAACAACCAGTAGCCACTGCAGATCGGACAAGGCGAGGCGTATATGCTTCCAAGCTTCCAAACCGAAAGATGATTCCAATGCATTGATTTTGTCTTGTTTTTTTTTTTTTGTGGCCTTTGCATTTGATTGTGTTATTTGTGCATCAATAGAAAAGTTGTTTAGCATTATTAAACTTGACCTCCTCCAGCTGTCAAAAGAAAAACAATGGTTTTAATGCTTAAGAATTAAATTTGGTTAAAACATGAATATCAAAATGTGCAGTGTCTTTCTCAACAGATGAGATATATCCTCAGCCTTTCTTTCAAGAAGAAGGGCCATTCAGTTTTAAATAACACTTACAGTAAATTTTTATATTTAGAAATGTATACAATTGTTGGATAGCATTGATAACCTTTAAAGTAACAACAACACATTTACGAACTCCTTTATAGCATGTCTAACAAGTGTGATTTGCTTACATGTAGTACATATAACCACTTAAAGATTGTTTACTAAAGATTAGTGTGTGTTTATAAAGTTCCTTTAAAGTGAAAAAGTCTTGATAGTGACATCTTAAAGGTTTTGCCATATTTTCCAGTCTAAATTTCAAATCGTTTGACAATAGCTTTGGAATTAAAAATGTAAAATCTATGCAGCATCTTGTGCTTTTGGCTACAGAGAATTCCTACTGCAGAATACAATCAGCATGCATGTGTGTCCCTCCAAGGAAGAATGTAAACACTTTGGAGCAATGGATAATGGCCTATAATACACTGAAGACAGACAGCCCCTCACAATGCGCAAGAGAGGCACTGTTAAAAAGAGTGTGTTGTTTCAGTGCACATTAGCTTGCTGCCCTTATAAGAGAATGCCTTGTAAAGTGAAATTAAATCTGTGTGATGCCCAATGACATTTCAAACCATCTGAAAAAGATTATGATTAAAATGTACAATAATGCCCAAATGTTTTCTTTTCAGTGAATTTAGAGACTCGCTTATCAGTGCTGGAAAAATGCTGATAACTGTGATGACATGAGGATTCAATTCTCAACAGTGCCAACATGTTTCTTCAATTTCTGCCTCAATGATGCTGATGGCATTTTCGAGAATGGAGTGTATTTAAACAAGAGCTATACCACAAGTTGGAAAGAAAAGGTACGCAACTTTGGAGTTCATTTATAGCTCAAAGGTTTTCATCGGGCCCCAGAATGTATTTTTGAAATCATTGTATTTTAAATTTGAAGAGATCTGCCAGAATCTTGTGATTGGGGAAGGGAGTTTAAACTGTCCAAGGGAAAACGTGAAATCCTTTGAAGATTCAGCTTCCCACACCAACCCCAGCTGAGGAATCCCATGGGCCAACAAAGAACCACCAATCCATTTGGCAGAAATGTGTTGCTAATGGACAACCTCATATGCTTCTGCCATATGGCTGGCTTAATAGATATCGGCCTGTCAGATTCAAAGACATCTGTCACACATTTCATATCGGATAGACTCATCATAAACTTGTTACAATCCACAAGACATTAACAGATCTCCATGCATCTAAGGATAACCATATCTTTTTCACAAGAATCAATCAAAATGTGTCAGTTTATAATATTTAAATCATCACTTGCAAATTCAAAAAGGTAAATGACAAAATCTTTTGATGTAATTCATGTTTTATTTAGTCAGAATTGCATTCCATAACATATTCCATGCAAATGTGTAGCTTGTGTAATAGTACACATGGGTTTATGTTTGCTTCAACTGCTTATGTTTTATCCTTTTTTCACTCTAGAAATGTATTATGTTCTCTCCATTGTGTGTGTGTCATTGATTAGTACCCTGAACACGTGTTTTACCACTGTGTTTCCAGTGGATCATCAGGAGGTGGTTTTACTCAAAAGTTCCTGTATTTACTAGGAACTATATTTGCTTGAAAAAATTCCTGTTTTTACTTTTAAGGAATTCAGAGCATGGGCAGTGTATTGTAGTCACTTTTAAATTTGTTACAATGGTGATCTGGAACATTTGGAGGAAGATCAAATGGGATACCATTGTCCCACTCTTGAAATGCCAATCCGCATAAGGGAAACCATATATTGGGCCTCATTACGAGTTTGGAGGTAGCCATGGTGCTATTTGTTCCATGGCTGCCTCCATACCGGGCTCCAATACCGGGTTCCGTGAAGGAGGAATTACGGGTCATTCCGACCTTGGAGGACCCGGTAATTCCTCATGCACAGAACCATTCCCCATTCCCATTTGAGCCCCCATAGGGCTCAATGGGAATGAGGATGGAGCTAATAACGGGCACGTTATTAGCTCCTTGGTCCCCTCGCAGGACCCGGAAAGGAGGTCTGGTTTTACCAGACGTCTGTTCCGGGTCCCGCAAGGGGACCTCATAATCAGGCATCCGGTAATGAACGGTGCCGGACCTGTACCGGCACCGTTCATTACGGGACGCCAGCCTCGTAATTAGGCCTATTGACATAAATGATCTATTTTAGCGTATACTTCATATGTGTCAACAGTGCCCTATTGGGGCTGAAGGCCAACATTTCTCCACTTTCAAAATTGAATAGAAAGCAGTGCATGGAAATTCCAAATATTTAATAATTAAAATAATTGTAACTCTGTAATGCAAGGCCTGGTTGACATAAAACAAATGAACTTTTTTGTAGCTGGAAGTTATATCTACCGAACCAGATAAAAATGTACATATCGTGCCATGTAACGATTATGGGATAAAGAGTAAAGACATGTAAAGCATCCAAGGGTTATCACAGCAAAATCATTCACCTCCTATTTGTGTGCATGATCTACAGAATATGGTAATGTTACTTTTATTAAAATCACTTGTCAGATCAAAAATAAGGTCCCAAAAATGAAATTGTTAGAGAGAAATAACTAGAAAGGCATTCTAGTTCGAGGTATGCTCATGTATTGCTCTCGTGTAGAGCTACAGGTACTGTACTGTTAATTTGTGCTTACATTTCCCATCTCAAATAATGAAAACTTATTTTAACATATTTTCAATTTTTAATTGCTTGAAAGGCAAAAGTGCATCCAGAGAATCAGTGCCACTACTGTGGTTTGCCAATGCATTTCAGAACGAGTCCGTCTTGAGGGCTAGGGCCCTGTGTACATTGGTATAGATTAACATTATTTACAACATTCAAATTTTTAAAAAACACAAAACAAAATTCGATGCATTGTATGCATGCCATTATTAGTGTGTAAATTCATCAAGAACAGAAAAAAATGTTTCCATACCATACAGAACAAAACAAAGTTAAAAGCATTGTATGCCAGCCATTATTGGTGTGTATTCATTTTTCAATGTACACAGTGCCCTAGCCCTAAAGACGAACTCGGTTTGAAATGCATTGGCAAACCACAATAGTGGCACTGATTCTCTGGATGCACTTTTGCCTTTCAAGCAATTAAAACCTGAAAATATGTTAAGATAAGTTTTCATTATTTGATATGTCAAATATAAGCACGAATTCACAGTACAATTACCTGTAGCTCTATAAGAGAGCAATACATGGTATGTAGTCTCTAGCCCCCTGTGGGATCCTGGTTCGAAGTGGTGGTGGCCGTCCTGTATGGGCAGTGGCTCCTGTTCGGCCCTGTAAGGCAAGTAAGGTAATGGCTCCTGTTGAGGTCAGTAATGGTTGTTGGTGTCCTGGCATGTTGTGGCCTGCTGGAGTGTGAGGGGTCCCAGAGCTTGGAAGAATCTGGCCTTGGTGGTGTGGTGGCCGGTGTGCCTCCCGCAACACACCAGGCCAACTACCCCATGCAACTGGCCTCTTCCCCAATCTTGCCCCCAGTACCATGGCACACCGGCCACCACACCACCAAGGGCAGATTCTTCCAAGCTCTGGGAAACAAAATACATATGCTTGCTGATAGAGAGAGGATTATTATGGAATATGGGGCATTGAACAGTGAGGATTTTGGAATCAACTGGAGATGGGAAAGATGGGAGAGCTTAGCTGACACCATTTTGAAGGACTGACCCTAGGCAGCCTGGAGAGATAACAGAGAGAGATAAGCAGAGACAGAGAGCATAGCAAGGACCAAACTGAGTGTAGCAGCTTCAGACATAGAACCCTGAATGGCATTGTCCAAAATAAAATGCCACATTTAAAAAAGTAAATAAACCCCAAATATAACTTACAAATTGTTCCTATAGATGGTCCAAGAAGAAATATGGGTGGATAGAGTGCTGGGAATCGAGCGAAATGCAATTAGATAACAGGAACACAGGACGGGTGTTAAATATAATGCCCTATGTTGTCCCCATTTACATTGAGCATGAAGTGAGATGTTATTTTCTTTAAGCCCAATGTATTTGTATCGAGAAACACAATTTACAACTGAATGTGTTTTGGTGACACTTTAATGCAGAATTGCCATTGTACACTTCGTGCCTTGAAACACGTGTGTGTGTAGGTGCGTTATAAATGCCATATAATATAATTTCTTACAATTAAATACCATTTTTAAATAGGATGTGTGGCTTTAACCAGTGTAGGGTCATTTGGATCATAGTGTTGCCAGGACACACAATGTTCTGAGAGATATAATTCATTAAAGCAGCTGGGGGAGGCCTAGGCATGAATGTGCTGTTTGTGCAACAGAAATGAGCACAGGGAATTAGTTCTATTCAATATAAATTGTGCAAAATGTTAAACTGTGTCAGTCCCCTGCAGTACCTTATCTTTGAATGCACAAACAGTCACATGTGTAATATGGAAGGGGATAGGATGTATAACATTGTTCATGTTACTGGGGAACAGTATATCACCAGCCTCAAAACACACCCAGGCCGAAAACTACAGACAGGTATGCTAAAACTGTGAATGTATACATGGATTGACAGCTGCAAATGCAAATATATTAAAAGTAGTAACCACAAACATGTTTAATTGAAGCTGCACACACGGCTGCATTCAAAGTCACACACACCCAGGTATGGGCTGTAGTAAAACACTCATGTCTACAGAACGTCACACACACACATGCTCAGAGAAAGCTATACATCCATATTCTAAGAAGGCACCATCCACTGATACTCAGAGCTCAGTGCAAGAATATGTTTACGTATAATTTCTCAAATTCAATCCTGCAGGAGCCAAATTGAGTTGACCACTGTCTTCATTAAATGGCCTAGTCATAGCCAATACATTCACAACCCCACACTTATACAGGGGTGATAAGTCAAAGGAATATTTGTATCAAATGTTATGTATTCATTTCATTTCGTTGATGCCAAACTTGTTTTGATGCTGAAGAAAAACAAGCATTCAGAACATTTGTTTGAAATATGTCCATATGAAAATGCATACATTTGCCCTTTTTAATGTTATCATTGAAGCATTGTTTAAATGGAAGCAGTAGAAATGTTTGTTGGGTACAATTTAGAATTAAGAGTAAATGCATGGAAGACCACCAAGCAAAGCCTAGGATTTCAACGTATAAAAATACAAATATTCCCACAAGAAAGTGGCCTGTCTTTGTCAAAATGTATAAAAAAACTATGCCGTTCATGTTGTCACTGCTCTTCACCAGGATTATAGTGAAAATTGTTATATTTTGTGATGTTATGTTATTGTCTGTTCTATAGTGCAGTTTCTGCCATTTGGGTGCTGAGAAGTGGGGGATACCGGTAGTGAGGTAGAAGGTGGAGAGAGGTTTGCTTTCAAGGCAAATCAGTGAATACGTGATCTGTTCGTAAACGCTGAAGTGTAAAACATTGTGTGATGAATGTCTGAGTTAAATTTTGAGATCCTATGGTGGTCTGGTTGCTTGATAAAGTTTTGCATCTAGAGACATAATTTCGTTTGGCAGGAGCTCAACTATGAGGAGACAGTTGGTGTGATGATCACTGTGTGGTGTGAAGGTAAGGAAGGGATGAGAATTCTGGGTTTAAGTTGGTTTAAGATATTCTACAAGGGTACAGTAGTGTGGTTAGTGTAAAGGAAGGTTCCCTTCAATGCACTGGTATAATGTGACAGTGTGGAGGAATGTGGGTGCTGATTAAAACAAAGGGTGGGGTTAAGTTGTTTGTATGTTCTCAGTGGTCATTTCAGAGCCCAGACTGGTCAACTAAAGGGGTATTCTTGTTTCATCAATGAGTCCACTGCTAGGCTGTGGACCCAAAGGCCACAACAGCTTGAGTGCTTGGGGGTTCTGTATTGGCTTCCTCTGTATGGCATGCAGCTTTGGGATACCATTTTTTCTCTCCTTTAGACAGATGTTGTTGGTTTATTTATTTTGGGGTTTGATATATCATTTGTTATGTTTGCATGGGACCTCTTTTGATGGAGAGAGAGAGAGAGAGAGAGAGAGAGAAAGAGAGAGAGAGAGAGAGATAGAGAGAGAGAGAGTTTCACTGCAAACATGGTGTGGAGTTAGCAACTTGATAGGGTCATCAGTAAGGCTGCTGCCCACATTTCTAGCTGTATCGGCCTATGTCTTCTGACGGGATTTTGAAGAAACACCATACATATTCTGGTAGGTTTAACAATGTAAGAAAAAGCCCTTCTATCTGTAATGTGACAGTGAAGACGGTCATTTCAGCAAACAAGGTGCACATGTCACGTTGCTGCCTAGTAGCCATTCCTGGAAGTGCACCTTCAGTTCAGGGTCACCAGGCAAGACACTGTTGGTATGCACCATATTATAAATAGAGTTAACAGTCCAAGGCCAACTCAAGGATGCAACAGCCCCATACACATCTCATCTCATTTGGGATATTCGGTGTGGAGCAGTTGACATCCTTGTAAAAGGACATTAGCAGGGTTACCAAACATCATCATTATATGGCGGATCTCAAAAAAACAAGGCAAAAAAAAACTTCTGCCTGTAATGTTAGAGTAGAAAATGTCACTTCAGCAAAAAGGGCACACATGTCACAATACAGCCTATTAATATTGACACCTACAATAACAGCATTTAGAATTGGGTGGAATCTGGCATGAAGGACTTTGTACAAATGTGATATTATTACAATTATTGTGATGTTTTCATTTCATAACACTATGAAAAGGACTACTAAATACTTTATTTACAGTAAATATGTGACGATGGGTCTGCATTGATACATCTAAACAATTCAGGAGTGTGTAAAAACCTAGTGATACTCGTGAGGAAAAAGCAATCTCACAATGATATCAAAATCAAAAGGTCCCTACGTTGACCTTGCACACTCTGCATTGACTTTCCAATTTCTCCATTAATATTTGTCAACCAAAGTTGCATTCTGCCCCACACTACATGGCGCTGCATCTGTACCGTCACCTTTGACCACCAAGGTCACACAGAGGCTGTCAATCTTGGCCTCCCTCTTGGAATGAGAATGCAATAAATAAGTGTAATCAACAGGCACATGAATCGACATGTCCACTACATGGGCAACCCACTTCAGTGGGGGTGCAAAACAGAGGGGGGTCTGGGAAACTCTCTACCAGCACGAACACAGCCCATTGACCTGTTCTTGGGTGGATGGCCCCTGGGAGAGTCTCAACCAAGTCTTTAGCTCACTGTTCTTTTCACAGACAAGACATTTCCCTGCATATCAGTCTTTGTCCTGCCCAGGGGCAGTCCAGCACCGAAATGCAAGGCAATTATCTTCTGAACAAGAGTACCACAGCAACCCCATGCACGTGTTTCAGCCTAGTTGGGCATCATCAGTGAGGTGGAGCTGTGCGTCTCTAAAGGTGGAAGGATGAGCTCATGTATCTTTAAAGAAGAGACTGTTTTGAGGCATATATAAATGTGGCCACACAAAGTGAAAGGGGTTTAGGAGGACCACACACTGATGATAGAATGTTCATGCAAATCCTAAAACATTACCTTTTGCTCTAAAACTACTTTATGTTCCACTCAAAGAGATTGCATTTCCAGGGACGGCTCGTCTATGATGAGCAACGGGGTGTCCAACAACTCATTTTGGATGAGACGCAAAGCCAGCCCAGGCTAAACACGATGCGCTCCCTCAGCTTCAAAAAGGAGACAAGAGCGCGCTCCAGAGCTGGCAAAATTAAACATGTTTTCCCTTTCACAGTCCATACCCCAGCACACATGTCCAAGGGGCCATGCAAGGCCAGGAGTGTTTGGCTTTCCCATCCTTGCATGTCTTGTTGGGGATACAGACTGGGGTACTGCAGCTCTGAATATATGAGGAGGCACACATGCACCTCTCTGGACATTCAGAGCAGCAGAAGGGTACTCCAGAGCATGTCTGGGTCCTGTGCATATGTGCAGGAACCACAAAGTGCTCCCTGCTTCCTGTGTCCTGTTCTTCTTTCACAGGAGCAGGAGAGTCATCATAGGACCCTCGACTGATGGCAACAACCAGATTCTGAAGCTTGGCTGCAAGTAAGAGAAAACAATATGCATTTGAATGTATGTGTGGCTATCTGTCTAGGAATTATGTATGTTTGGGTGCGTGCGTGAACGAAAGAGTGTTTGCTGTGTGTGGGCGCATTTGAAGGAGAGAGTGTTCTAGGTGTGTATGAGAGAATGTCGATGAATGTGTGAAAAAATGCACCCAGTCCTCTGGTTTTCCAAATCAGAGGCCCTCTCACCGGCACGTGCCAGTCAGAAAATGTAACCAGATTAGCTGCGGCAATGTAAGCCATTCTAGCCATATAATAATGATTGTCATGTTTGCTTTAATCATGATACCCAGTAAAAAATGGCATGCCAGATTCAGAAAACATAACATAAGAGCCTGGATGGCTGTACATTGTGTCTGCCTAAATGATAAGACAGAGATCCTTCTCATAGGCCTACACCACGCTCTCAGCAAACTTGATCGCACCTACAAATCTTTCCACATTGAAGGCAACTTCATCCCAGTCTCCAAATCTGTCAAGACTCTAGGAGTACATTTGGACGCCACCTTATCACTCACAATGCAGGTTAATGCCATTGTCTCTAAATCAACTCACACATCTGAGCTGATCAACAGATGTATATATACCTTTCCTCTCCTCCAACAGATGCATGACATTAGCCTGGGCACTTATATGTCCCAGGCTAGACTACCATAATGCATTATTTGTGGGCTCCCCCTCACAAATTATCAAGAGACTATAGGTCATCCAAAATAATGCCCTAAGAGCAGCTCTAAGCACTTCCAAGTGGGATCATATCTCTGCTGCAAGAAAGAAGGCACACTGGCTCCCAATTCAAGAAAGAATCATCTTCAAAACCATGGCCATTACACACAAATACCTGTAGATTACTGCCCCTGGATAACTCTCTTAAAACCATAAAAAAGCACAATCAATCAAACCTACCCATTCCTAATACACCCTCCAGCGTACAATCCCCAGATTTAAGAAGACGAGGTTCGGAGGACGGAGCTTCCCGGTCATCACTGCAAAAAGCTGGAACTCTGTACCACTAGAACTAAGATCAGATCAGTCTTATTGGTCATTCAGGAAACAGCTGAGGACTTTCCTCTTTACAAGAAGTGTGGTTTGATCTTTGCTCTCGCTCAGTTGTCAACTGACAATTCAAACTGATAATGCTGCAATGTTTGCTGCCTAGTTTCTAGTTGAAGTGTAACATGTCTTGTTGTAACCAGTGCCTTGATGCCTTTGGGTTTAGTGCCCTCAATTAATCTCAAAATAAATAAACCACACTATCTGCAGCAATGCGGTCCAGTCTAGCCATGTAAAAACACATCATCCCTGTGCTTCCAACTACCAACGAGGCAAAAATACGGGGATCATCTTCGACTCCACTCTCTCCTTCTCGTCTCACATCGCGGACATCTCTAAAAAGTCCCACTACCAACTGCACCTTCTCAGAGGTATTCTACCTTTTCTTATCTTCCCCCAGAGGCTTGCTGTCTCCAGATCCCTGGTCCTCTCTAGGCTTGACTACTGCAACAGCCTCATTCTCAACCCCTCTTCTACCCTCCGTCCTCTTCAACTCGTTCAGAACAGAACTGAAAGACTTATCCTTGGCCTCAAGCACATGGATTGCATCTCTCCGGCGTTGAAATCCCTTTACTGGCTCCCCATGACTGAATGGATTAAGTTCAAGACCCTTTGCATTGTCCATAAGGCTTTCTGGGGCCTGGGCCCACTCTATCTACAACGCTCTCTTCCTAAATACTCGCCTTCCAGAGCCCTCCGCTCGTCTTTCTCCAACTCTCTGTGGGTGAGCCGCTTCTCCAGGCAGAGACTTGAGAGGAGCTCTTTATCCACTTCAGGTGCCTCCCTCTGGAACAGCCTCCCTGCCTCTCTACATCTTGAGCCGGATCTCCTTATGTTCTGGAAACTCCTCAAGAATATCCTCTTTGCCTCCTCCTTCTCTCTCTCTCTCTCCCCCGCTAAAACCTCTTTCTGCTCTCTCGCTCTCTCTCATCTATTTCTGCTCAGTTTTGCTGACTGGCTGCCTGGTGTACCTTCAGAGCCTCACAGGTCCAAGGCTTTCCTCACCTGTCTCCTGCACTTGCTGTAGAACTACGGTTATGACTGATGAGAGTGGTATCTCCCACACTTAACCCATGTTCTGACGGACTGGGTACCCTTGGTCCCTATTGACTCCCTCCTCCCCCACGCACTTCCTTTTCTGTTCACCTGCATAATCTGAATGTACCATGCCTAGTAAGATTGTTTGTCTTGTCTTCCCTATGTCTTCCCCTCCCATTCATGGTTGTGCATTGAAACACTGGTGTATAAGCGCATAACACATAAACACTCAATCAATCAATCGATCAATGAAAACATTCTTATGTGGCTACACTGGCTCCGGGTGTAGACAGTCTAGGCATTTCTTACTTGTCACCTATGATAAAGCAACCAAGATACCTGTTATTATGTGGCTAAACTGACATTTTGTTGCCACCAGTCTGGCCTTTAGTTACTATGGCATGACATGTATACTAGACATCTATCACAGCTGCCTAGTAAAACATGTATTTTATTTATTTATTTATTGTTTACTTGTTAGGCGCTTATAAAGCAAGTAAAACGCTGTTTCAAAGTGCCACAGGGCGAAGGGAGGAAACAAGGGAGTGAAACACATTACAAAACACAATATTATAATATTTAAAGCAGTGGAGGGAAAAGGAGTAAACCTACTATGCCTTGTGAGTATTCAGGGCATGCAAGCGCAGCAAGGAAAAGGGCAGAGAGGGTAAGTGCTGGGGAGTCAAAGCACATGGGTGAGCCACAGATGAGGTGCTTGGATTGTTAAGTACTACACGGCATGGAGCCATGTTAGGTGTAAGTGAGAACCTCCAGGGTGGAGGTTCTGCCCAAAGCAAGGGCTGAGGGTAGACATGCGATTGGGAGGTCAGGGGCCCAAGAATGCATAGGGGCCCCAGACACCAATCACAACAACTGTGGGATTAGCAGAGGAGTGACAAAGGGAAGTAGAAGGTAAAGAGGAAAGTCTTAAGTAGCTTCTGGAATTTAAGAAAGTCCTGCTCAAGGCGCAGAGGGGAGGGGGATGTTCCATAGGAGGGAGCCAGCTGAGGAAAGTGATCGGCCACATACCCTCTGTTTAGCAAAACCCTTTAGACACAAAGAGTTGGTTCCAGAGGAATGTAGTGGTCTAGATAGAGAGTATTTAGTAAGATAACGTTGAAGATAGTGAGGTCCCCTGGCCCAGACAGCCTTGTGGATGTTGCAGAGGGATTTGAATTTAATTTAATCTGTGCAGCAACCGGGAGCCAGTGAAGACTTTTTATGGCAGGAGAGATGCGGTCCCTGAGCTTAAGGCCAAGGATAAGAGTTGTTGCCCTATTCTGGATTAGCTGGAGGGGGTCGCAGAGTGGAAGAAAGAAGATTCCGGAGAAGGCTATTCAATAGTTAAGCCTAGAGGGAACCAGGGCTCGGGCAACATTGAGCCTCTGGGGGAAAGTGAGAAAAGGGAGAATTCCTTTTGAAGGTAGAGCTGAAAGCGGTACTGCTTGGCAATGCCCTGAGTGTGAGGGAGGAAGGAGAGAGGGGAGTCAAAGTTGACTCCAAGGTTTATGGCTTCAAATGCAGGAGCAAGGGGGGAGCCCAAGGAGGAAGGCCAAAGTGTACCGAAGAAGGAGGGAACAGGGGCCCGATGGGAAGGATCTCAGTTTTACAGGCATTAAGGCAGAGATCGTTGCAGGTGCAGGAGGACTGGATGGTAGATAGGCAATCAGGCATGATGAAGGGTGCAAGAGGGTCAGCAGGAACTTTGAAAAAGAGTTGTGTGTCATCTGCATAACATTGCAAGCTGAGCAAGGTGGATGTTAATGAGTCAAGGGGAGATCAAAAACCCTGTAGGACACCACAGCTGCCGAAGGAAGTAGGAGAGGAAAAGGTGTCCAGGATTACTTGGGAAAAGTGGTCAGTTAGGAAGGATGTCAGCCAGTCCAGTGCCCGTTCTGAGATACCAAGCATATTGTGGAGCCTTTGTATGAGAATGGAGTGGTTGACCGTGTCAAAGGCAGAGGAGAGATCAAGACGGATGAGGACAGCTGGGAAGTTGGAGTACAGAGATGCAAGCTGTTATTCATGAGTGTTCAGAAGAGCAGTTTTCCTGCCTCTGGATGCTCAGAATACAGATGCATGGTCTTGGAGACCACCAACAAGTTTGGTGTGCGAGTTGAGTTGGGTCAATGCCAGCATCTCCAGTAGCTTTCCCAGGAAGGGGGTGAATGAAAAAGGGTGGTAGTTGGCAGGACAGGTAGGGTCTGTTGAAGGTTTTTTCAGGAGTGGCACACAAGTGCTTAACGGGGGAGGGGAAAGATCCATTGACAAAAGAATGATTGCAGAAATCAGTGAGTGTGGGGGTAAAGAGAGCCAATGTTATCCTTGATGGTCCTGGATGAGCAAGGGGAAACCTGTTTAGAAGAGACCTTCATGGAGCGAACAACTGTGGTAACTTCTTCTGGTGTGAAAGGGGAGCAGGAGGAGAAGGGGGAAAGAAGAGGGTTAGGGGCAAAGGGAGGCAAGGGGTGTGAGATGGGTTTGGAGGGTGGGTAACAAGAGTGTTCAGGATGTCCTGAGTTTTGGTGGAGAAGTGAGTGGCCAGTGTGTTGCAGATGGCCTGGGATGAGGAGGGGAGGAGGAGACTGTGGAAGGGTTGGCTAGTTCCCTGCAGATTTCGACTAGTTCAGACGTGTTGTTGGATGCACCGGAAACCTGTGCCTGTATGTGGGCTCTTTTCTTGGCATGGATGGAGAGTGTGTATTTCCTTTGGAGCTAGCGGCAGGCCAGTTTGTCAGAGGATGAACCAGATGTTTGCCACATCCATTCCTCCGCCATGTACTTTTGTTTCAGTGCTGCAAGTTTCAAAGTCGTACCAGGTGTTACGCTTAGAGACAGTTTGAGGCAGGCCCTCATGACTGGGGCAAGAATATCAAAAGTATTGGTGTTGGACAAGTGGAGATTGCTGAGAGCAGAGTCAGAGGTAAAAACTGAGGTAGGGGGTTAGGGGGGATGAAGGTGGAAGCGAAGGCAGCAGCTGACATTCGTTTCATTGGGCAGATGTTAGGGAAAGAGGTTAGGAGGGCTTTTGGGGGTGTGGTCAGAGGGCCAAAGGGAACCAGGTGGGAGGAGAGGAGAGAATGGTCTGAACAGTAGAGAGGGGTGACTTTTGGGGGCAGAGGCCAGAGTATATGAGGGCATCCAGAGTGTGTCAAGCCGAGTGGGTTAGACCAGAAGGGAGAATTGAGAGGGAAAGAGAGGTCAAGACGTCAATGAAGAGAGTGTATGCTGAGCCAGGGGAGTCCAGTGGGATGTTGAAATCACCCAGGAGGAGAAGGTTGGAGGTAGATGAAAGTAAGGAAGAACACAAATCAGCCTATTTTAGAGGAACAGGGTGGTGGTGCCAGGAGGCCAGTAAATGGCAGCTATGGCCAGGGTGAAGATGGGAGAGATGACCAACTTGGAAACCAGGCTCTCAAAGCAAAAGTAGAGCTGAGTGGGTAAGATGGAAGCAGGCACCCACTCAGGGAAGATTAAGGCAACCCCTCCCAGCCAGTGCAGTGAGGTCAGTGCTTGGAGATGAGTATAAAACAAGCAGGGGGGATGGAGTAAAAAGCAACAAGTAAGCTGACATTGAACCATGTCTTGGTAAGAGCGAGAATGTTGCGATCAATGTCTTCAAGAAGGAATCAGATGTCAGCAGAGTATTTGTTGACTGAGCGGTTGTTAAGAGTCGCCAGGTGGAGGAGGTCTCTGCCTTTGCAAGTTTTCTGAGGTGGGGTACAGGCACGTGGTACACCAGTCAGAGGAGAGATAGAGTAGTGAGGGGAGATGCAGGAGAAGGAAATTAGTGAGAGAAGGCAGGATCCGATCAAAGAGACAGGGGTTGGATTGAGGACCCTGAACCAGGATAGTACCTGGGTATTAGAAATTAACAAATCAACGTGAAGATGAGAGGCCAGCCAAGAGGGCTTCCCACTTGGTGATATCAGTGAAAACTTCTCCGGAGGAAGTGCTGACATAGGTCTTTGCGATAAGAAGGCCAGGGTTTGTACTCAAGATGTCTTTTTTTGTGCTTTCTTTACCAGACTTCATGAGAGAGGGGCAGATAGTTGATAGTGTAGAAGTTAGAGAAGATTGGTGAGATGGCGAGAGCCATAGGTGTGGCAGAGGCTACTTGTGGAGTGAAAGAACGGTGGCTGCACAGCACAGTTCCAGCTGAACTCACCAGACAGCCTAGTGGAAGTAGTCACAAGGCATAAATGCAATCCCGAAAGGAAATAGAATTTTAGGAGACAAGAGGTGCACAGATGTAAAAGTACAACCACCTAAATTCGTTTTTTAAATAAGGGGTCTCAAATGCAATGAGAGAATGTGTAGGTTAGTAGAGACAAGGAAGGCAGAATACATATGCACAGTAAATTGTTCAGATGGATTGGTTGAGGAGGCAATGCTAGAGTTCAGCATTCACTCACTTGCAGATCTGCTGGGAGCGTAGATGTGCAAGGATCAGAAAGAAAACACATGGGGGAGCAGTAACTAGTCTGGACAACAGGTCATGGTTTGTGTAGGAGACCTCCAGGCCCTCCTTAACACAGTCAGGCACAGACAGGAGCCTTAGAGGTGGGCTTTGGGTGGGAGCCAGTTTCCGGTAGCTGGCGTAAGGAATCAGCTCCTCATGTAAGGCCTGCCCAAAGGGTATTGCAGCTAGGAGGCTGTGCTAACGTGGCAGCCATGATCCAAAAACAAACTAAATGCTGTTTCATTTACCAGTTCGTCTTGACAAATAAATGAAAAAAAGATTTTTGGAATGGAGCCAGTGACTCCAAAACCATCAGGCAGCCCTCCGGTAGTGACCAGCGAAATCTGCAGTGTTTTGGGCACTCGCCGATCAGATTTCCATTATTGCAGTTTGAATGTGCAGATTAAGCCCATCAGCCCAACAGATGATCTGTGATAAAGCAAACATGATAAGTGTTATTACACGGCTAGAGTGCCATTTTGGTGTAACCAGTCTAGAAGTGTCTTACTTTGGCATGACATTTTTACTGGGCATATGTGATAAATCAAGCATGACAACTATCATTATGTGGCTAGATTGATATTTTGGTGCAGCCAGTCTAGCCATTACTTGTTGTGCCGTGACATTTTTTTTTACAGTGCATTTATGATGAAGCATGCATTTTTACAATTATTATGTGGCATATACATATACTGACATGTTTTTCTGGCCAACTATGCTAAAGCAACCTTGATAAGTGTAATTACATTGCTAGACTGGCCTTTTGTTGCAGCCAATGTAGCCATTTCTTACTATGGCACAGTATTTTTGATAAGGCAAACATTAAAGGTGCTATTACATGTCAGACATGTTTTCTTATTGTGGCATGACATTTTTAGTGGCAAACGCAACAGGAGTGTGTTCAAATGTGCATGTGCTGGCATACATTGGCAGAGACAACTTGGACTGTTTTCTTACAGTATCAGTACTGGCATTCTTCACAAAGCAACCATGAGTATGTTCTCATATGGATTACTGGTATGTATAGGTGCAGACAGCATAGAAACGTCTGGATTTTTTTCCATGTGTTACTCTACAAAACCGATTGAAAACTGTCTGGCTTTTTACCCAGTTTTTCACAGAAAGTGTTCTTTATAATGCACCAAAATAATTTGGGGCAAGTTCCCTGAACATCGCTTTTGGGCTCCTTCGCTCTGTCAGTCGTCACGCGTATTTGTGCAAAATAGGTTAGCCAGTGCAATTTTATTTTTTTAAATGACCAGGTGCCACTGTATGTCTCTCCTTTCTGCCTCATGCTCTCAGATTTACTCCATCAATGTCTGTCTTTGCCCTCTGGTGCGTCCTTGTGTCTTCTTTGATGCTCACATCTGTTGTTTCTTGGGCTCATTCTCGCTTTTCTTAATTCCTCTCAGTGCTCACTGGTGTGTCCTCTTAAGCTCACGTGTGATGTTAGTACTCACCGCTTTCATCCCCGAGCACTGTGGCAGCACTGAGGGTGGCTCCCTTCTCTTGCATTCAGGAGACGTCTAGTGCAGCCAGCTGGAACATAAAGCAACAGTCTAGGTTTCTTCCAACATGCCAGGAGCGTTCCATTGCGTGCGTTGTGTATGACGTCATCCAAAATAGCAGTAGTCTCTCTGAGACATGGGAGCCACACGAAAGGACTCGGTGAATAAGTAAGCTTGCATTGCAACTCTCTTGTTGCACTACGTTCCTTTCCCCGTGTGCTCAGTCTCTTCTGTGTGTTCTGCATTGCCTGTTCGTCTGGATTCTGTTATTTGCTTCTTGCTTCTTCTTTCTGACAAATTCTTCCAGACACGCTCTCCATTCTGAGCCAAGTTGTTCTGCTCTTTTCCAACTACTCCTCGTTCTGGATGACTACAAAAAGGACGGAGTGACTCTCCTTCGTCTTCAGTACACTAAAATCCACACAAGAGGTTTTGGGAGTTTTTTCCTTGGGGTTTGGACCTCCATCTTGAAACCTGCTGGCATTTGTTCACCTGCAATGTCAGTCCTAGCTGCTCAGTCGGATCAGCCTTGTCTCTTCGCTGACAAGGGTGGCATAGTCAGTCAGGGCCTGAAGCTAATGTAGTTGGGCCCATCACAGTGACATTAACATCTGTAAATGCCCACACAGTGCTGCTGACTGGACATTTACCAATTTTGGGTGGTCCTTGCCCGCTCAGGCCCTACCCTGTCTATGCCTCTGATCACCAGAGAAAGGAAGGCTGGTTGCTGTGATGTCTCTATCTGTGTTACTCACCATTGTCTTGTCCTCTTAGTGCTCATCTGTGTTTTCTCTTAAGCTCACATGTCTCTTCCTGTTTTACTCACCATTGACTTGACCTCCCAGTGTTCACCTGCACATCTTCCTAAGCTCACATGTGTCTCTTTCAGGGTTACTCACCATTGGCTGGTCCCCTAAGTGCTCATCTTTGTGTCCTCTTAAACTAACATGTTGCTTTGTATTTTACTAACCATTGTCTTGCCCTCTCAGTGCTCACCTGCATGTCTTCTTAAGCTTGAATGTGTCTCTTCCAGAGTTACTCACCATTGGCTGGTCCCCTCAGTGCTCACCTTTGTGTCCTCTTAAGCTCACATGTCTCTTCCTACTTTACTCTCCATTGTCTTGTCCTGTTAGTGCTCACCTGCGTTTCCTCTTAAGCTCACATGTCTCTTCCTGTTTTACTCACCATTGACTTGTCCTCTCGGTGCTCACCTGCATGTCCTCTTAAGCTTACGTGTATCTCTTCCAGGGTTACTCAACATTGTCTTGGACTCTCAGTGCTCACCTGCATGTCTTCTTAGGCTCACATGTGTCTCTTCCAAGGTTACTCATCATTGGCTGGTCCCCTCAGTGCTCACCTTTGTGTCCTCTTAAACTCACATGTCTCTTCCTGTTTTACTCACCATTGTCTCGCCCTGTTGGTGCTCACCTGTGTTTCCTCTTAAGCTCACATGTCTCTTCCTGTTTTATTCACCATTGTCTTGCCCTATCGGTTCTCACCTGCATGTCTTCTTAAGCTCACAAGTGTCTCCTCCAGGGTTACTCACCATTGTCTTGACCTCTCAGTGCTCACATGCATGCCTTCTTAAGCTCATATGTGTCTCTTCCAGGGTTATTCACCATTGGCTGGTCCCCTCAGTGCCCACCTTTGTGTCATCTTAAGCTCACGTGCTTCTTCCTATTTTAATCACCATTGTCTTGTCCTCTCAGTTCTCATCTGCATGTCTTCTTAAGCTCACAAGTGTCTCCTCCAGGGTTACTCACCATTGTCTTGACCTCTCAGTGCTCACCTGCATGCCTTCTTAAGCTCATATGTGTCTCTTCCAGGGTTATTCACCATTGGCTGGTCCCCTCAGTGCCCACCTTTGTGTCATCTTAAGCTCACATGCTTCTTCCTATTTTAATCACCATTGTCTTGTCCTCTCAGTTCTCACCTGCATGTCTTCTTAAGCTCACATGTGTCTCTTCCAGGATTACCCACCATTGGCTGGTCCCTTCGGTGCTCACCTTTGTGTCCTCTTAAGCTCACATTCCCCTTCTTGTTTTACTCACCATTGACTTGACCTCTCAGTGCTCACCTGCATGTCTTCCTAAGCTCACATGTGACTCTTCCAGGGTTACTCACCATTGGCTGGTCCCTTCAGTGCTCACCTTTCTGTCCTCTTAAGCTCGCATGTCTCTTCTTGTTTTAAGCACCATTGGCTTGACCTTTTAGTGCTCACCTGAATGACTTCTTAAGCTCACATATGTCTCTTCCAGGGTTACTCACCATTGTCTTGACCTCTCAGTGCTAACCTGCTTGTCTTCTTAAACTCACATGTGTCTCTTCCAGGGTTACTCACCATTGTCCTGACCTCTCAGTGCTAACCTGCATGTCTTCTTAAGCTCACATGTGTCTCTTCCAGGTTTACCCGCTAATTGGCTGGTCCACTCAGTGCTCACCGTTGTGTCATCTTAAGGTTGCATGCCTCTTCCTGTTTTACTTACAATTTGCTTGACCTCGCAGTGCTCACCTGCATGTCTTTGTAGGCTCACATGTGCCTCTTCCAGGGTTACTCACCATTGGCTGGTCCCCTCAGTGCTCACGTTTGTGTTCTCTTAAACTCACATGTCTCTTCCTGTTTTACTCACCATTGACTTGACCTCTCAGTGCTCACCTGCATGCCTTCTTAAGCTCATATGTGTCTCTTCCAGGTTTACTCACCATTGGCTGGTCCCCTCAGTGCCCACCTTTGTGTCATCTTAAGCTCACGTGCTTCTTCCTATTTTAATCACCATTGTCTTGTCCTCTCATTTCTCACCTGCATGTCTTCTTAAGCCCACATGTGTCTCTTCCAGGGTTACCCACTATTGGCTGGTCCCTTCAGTGCTCACTTTTGTGTCCTCTTAAGCTCACATTCCCCTTCTTGTTTTACTCACCATTGTCTTGACGTCTTAGTGCTCACCTGCATGTCTTCTTAAACTCACATGTGTCTCTTCCAGGGTTACTCACCATTGTCTTGACCTCTCAATGCTAACCTGCATGTCTTCTTAAGCTCACATGTGTCTCTTCCTGTTTTACTCACCATTGTCTTGACCTCTCAGTGCTCACCTCATGTCTTTGTAGGCTCACATGTGTCTCTCCCAGGGTTACTCACCATTGGCTGGTCCCTTCAGTGCTCACCTTTCTGTCCTCTTAAGCTTGCATGTCTCTTCTTGTTTTACTCACCATTGACTTGACCTCTCAGTGCTCACCTGCATGTCTTCCTAAGCTCACATGTGTCTCTTCCAGGGTTACTCACCATTGTCTTGACCTCTCAGTGCTAAACTGCATGTCTTCTTAAACTCACATGTGTCTCTTCCAGGGTTACTCACCATTGTCTTGACCTCTCAATGCTAACCTGCATGTCTTCTTAAGCTCACATGTGTCTCTTCCAGGGTTACTCACCATTGTCTTGACCTCTCAGTGCTAACCTGCATGTCTTCTTAAGCTCACATGTGTCTCTTCCAGGTTTACTCGCCATTGGCTTGTCCACTCAGTGCTCACCTTTGTGTCATTTTAAGTTTGCACGCCTCTTCTTGTTTTACTCACCATTGTCTTGACCTCTCAGTGCTCACCTGCATGTCTTTGTAGGCTCACATGTGTCTCTTCCAGGGTTACTCACCATTGGCTGGTCCCCTCAGTGCTCACGTTTGTGTTCTCTTAAGCTCACATGTCTCTTCCTGTTTTACTCACCATTGACTTGACCTCTCAGTGCTCACCTGCATGTCTTCCTAAGCTCACATGTGTCTATTCCAGGGTTACTCACTATTGGCTAGTCCCCTCAGTTCTCACCTTTGTGCCCTCTTAAGCTCACATGTCTCTTCCTGCTTTCCTCACCATTATCTTGACCTCTCAGTGCTCACCTGCATGCCTTCTTAAGCTCACATGTGTCTCTTCCAGGGTTACCCACCATTGGCTGGTCCCTTGAGTGCTCACTTTTGTGTCCTCTTAAGCTCACATTCCCCTTCTTGTTTTACTCACCATTGACTTGACCTCTCAGTGCTCACCTGCATGTCTTCCTAAGCTCACATATGTCTCTTCCAGGGTTACTCACCATTGGCTGGTCCCTTCAGTGCTCACCTTTGTGTCTTCTTAAGCTCGCATGTCTCTTCTTGTTTTACTCACCATTGTCTTGACCTCTTAGTGCTCACCTGCATGACTTCTTAAGCTCACATGTGTCTCTTCCAGGGTTACTCACCATTGTCTTGACCTCTCAGTGCTAAACTGCATGTCTTCTTAAGCTCACATGTGTCTCTTCCAGGTTTACTCGCCATTGGCTGGTCCACTCAGTGCTCACCTTTGTGTCATCTTAAGTTTGCACGCCTCTTCCTGTTGTACTCACCATTGTCTTGACCTCTCAGTGCTCACCTGCATGTCTTTGTACGCTCACATGTGAACTTCCAGGGTTACTCACCATTGGTTGGTCACCTCAGTGCTCACATTTGTGTTCTCTTAAGCTCACATGTCTCTTCCTGTTTTACTCACCATTGACTTGACCTCTCAGTGCTCACCTGCATGTCTTCCTAAACTCAAATGTGTCTCTTCCAGGGTTACTCACCATTGGCTAGTCCCCTCAGTTCTCACCTTTGTACCCTCTTAAGCTCACATATCTCTTCCTGTTTTCCTCACCATTGTATTGACCTCTCAGTGCTCACCTGCATGCCTTCTTAAGCTCATATGTGTCTCTTCCAGGGTTGCTCACCATTGGCTGGCCCCTCAGTGCCCATCTTTGTGTCATCTTAAGCTCACGTGCTTCTTCCTATTTTAATCACCATTGTCTTGTCCTCTCAGTTCTCACCTGCATCTCTTCTTAAGCTCACATGTGTCTCTTCCAGGGTTACCCGCCATTGGCTGGTCCCTTCAGTGCTCACTTTTGTGTCCTCTTAAGCTCACATTCCCCTTCTTGTTTTACTCACCATTTTCTTGACCTGTTAGTGCTCACCTGCATGTCTTCCTAAACTCACATGTGTCTCTTCCAGGGTTACTCACCATTGTCTTGACCTCTCAGTGCTAAACTGCATGTCTTCTTAAGCTCCCATGTGTCTCTTCCAGGTTTACTTGCCATTGGCTGGTCCTCTCAGTGCTCACCTTTGTGTCATCTTAAGTTTGCACGCCTCTTCCTGTTTTACTCACCATTGTCTTGACCTCTCAGTGCTCACCTGCATGTCTTTGTAGGCTCACATGTGTCTCTTCTAGGGTTACTCACCATTGCCTAGTTGCCTCAGTTCTCACCTTTGTGCCCTCTTAAGCTCACATATCTCTTCCTGTTTTCCTCACCATTGTCTTGACCTCTCAGTGTTCACCTGCATGTCTTCTTAAGCTCACATATGTCTCTTCCGGGGTTACCCACCATTGGCTGGTCCCCTCAGTTCTCACTTGTGTGTCCTCTTAAGTTCACATGCCTCTTCCTGTTTTGATTACCATTGTCTTGACCTCTCAGTGCTCGCCTGCATGTCTTCTTAAGCTCACATGTGTCTCTTCCTGTTTTACTCACCATTGTCTTGACCTCTTAGTGCTCACCTGCACGTCTTTCTAAGCTCACATGTGTCTCTTCCAGGGTTACTCACCATTGCCTTGACCTCTCAGTGCTCACCTGCATGTCTTCTTAAGCTCACATGTGTCTCTTCCATGGTTACTCACCTTTGGCTGGTCCCCTCGTTGCTCACCTGTGTGTCCTCTTAAGCTCACGCGTCTCTTCCTGTTTTACTCACCATTGTCTTGACCTCTCACTGCTCACCTGCATGTCTTCTTAAACTCACATGTGTCTCTTCCAGGGTTACTCACCATTGGCTGGTCCCCTCAGTGCTCACCTTTGTGTCCTCTTAAGCTCACGCGTCTCTTCCTGTTTTACTCACCATTGTCTTGACCTCTCAGTGCTCACTAGGGATGTAACGGTATTACGGTATACCGTTTAAGATACCGTGAACCACTTAATTGAACAATAATAACCGTCACATTGTTTATACCGGTATACCGTTCATACCGTTAAGTGTGCTTTTCAATCTGATTTGGAAAGGCTGCAGTAAGCAAGTGCTGCGCAGTCTTGGTCTTTCACCGTTGGATGTGCCATCTGCAAGTAGTTTCAGTTGGAGCTGTTTTTAAGGCCATTCCATAAACCACACGTGCCTGATACAAAATCAATATGTTAGCAATAGGAAGAATAAATACAGTGCCAAGAAGGAAAAGGCTTTACTTTGGGTTGGCGGTTTGGGGTTTATATATTTATAATGGATAATGTTTTCTAAACATATGACAATGGGGGATTTACCTGATTCTATCATTGAATTTAAATATAATAAGTCACACTGAAAAATGTACTCATCTCTGAGGGTTTTCCCTGCTGCCATACCAAAGGGTAACATGTCCGTGATTACTGAACACCTTTTGGCCCGCAAGTAAACTAAAGGCTGTAACGTAAAGAGAGAGTGCGTGTGTGTGTGTGTATGCGCACAAGTGTATACTACCATCAGGCTCCAATGATCTGTGGCATGCAGGTTATCAAGATGGCAACATGTTCATCTTCACCAGTAGCCAGTGGGGGAGCTAAAAGCCTAAATGACCACTTAAGAAAAGCTATTCAGTTTGCTTTGCCAGTCGCAGCAGGGCTGCCCCCCTCCTCTCCACATGTGTGTTTGTGCTTGGTGGAAGCACGGGGTGGCATTTCAGTGGAAAGAATGTTGAAAAGCCCAATTCTGACCCTGGGTGCCTGGTTTTGTTTGTGATGATAAATCTGACAATTTATGACCTTTTAGAAAATATTTGTTAAGATTAGTTAACTCCACCTGCTATACCGCGATAACCATGATATACCGTCATTTGGCAATAAGGTTATTGTACCATCATAAAACTACTACTGTGACACCCCTAGTGCTCACCTGCATGTCTTCTTAAGCTCACATGTGTCTCTTCCAGGATTACTCACCATTGTCTTGTCCTCTCAGTGCTCACCGGCATGTCTTTCTAAGCTCACATGTGTCTCTTCAGTGGCTGGTATCTCAGTCTTCACATTTGATGCATCTTCTAATGGTCTTCTGTGTCTCTTCTTCTTGTGCTCACCTTCGTTGCTTCTTCTCTGACTCACCTCTCCTCTCTCCTTTCAAGCTCACCTCATTTCCTACCCCACATATTGCGTGCTATCTCTTCTTCTCATGCCCTCATACTCCCCTCTCTCCTATTCATCTCGGATACCTTGCTTTTTCACACCTTTGTCTTCTCTAACAATGGCGGCTAAATTTCCACCGCCAATGCTCAGCAGCGTATGCGCCTCTCACGACCACCATTGTCTGATCATCTCATATTCACTTTTCTTTCCGTGTCTCGTGCACCTTCTTATGCCAAGCTATTTCTCATCAGTACTTTGTTTCCTCACCATTAATTCCTACTGTAATGCTCAGCACTGGTTCTTGCTCTCATGATCACAACTGTTTTCACCTCCCATGTTCACATTGCTTCCATACTCATATGCTGACCCGTGTTCTCACTTCTCATCATTACCTTTATCTTTATCTTTTCCTCTGATTTCCATCGTTGTTCCTTCCTCTAATACTCACATTATTATCATACCTTCATGCACTCCATATATCTTCCACCATATTAACCTTTGATCATTCTTTCCTGTTTAATGTGCCTCCCCCACTAATAATCACCATTGTTATGGCCTTTGATCCACAACATTGAGTTGTCTCCTGATGCTCACTTTGTTTCATCCTGTAATGCTCACCTATGATATGATAGGTTATTTATAACGCGCTTAATACCCAGAGGTTTCTAAGCACGGACCCGGGATCAAACCTGTGTTGCTATGTGTCGTCTTGCTTCCAAGGCCGAACATGTTGCCTCTGAGCTATCCTCCTGAGGCGTTCTCCCCTGAGGCTCACCTGCATCTCTTGATCACGTGCTCGTCAGAATATTGTGCCATCACGACAAATGTTGTCCCTCCTTCTATGCTCACCAATACCTTTTCTTCTGATGCTCAGCTCTACGTACTCATCCAACGCTCAACATTTCTTGTGCTCTCACACTTCACTTCAAATCATGGTCAGCAGCATGTCCTCATTTTATGTTTGCCTTTGTGTCATTATCTTACTCCCAAAAGAGACAACCTCAAACACAAACACTTAGGTGATCTGCTGGAACAGCAAATATGTCAATGTGTTATGCGTGTCATTATTGTAGTGAACAGATGGTCCTATTTAAATGGATAGTTGTGTTGTATCTTTCATGGCACCCTTTTATATTTAAAATGTGAGAGATATTTTATGAATGTCAGTATCGGTCAGATGATGATAAGCACAGTTCTAGGTATATTTAGAAAAGTATCCTCCAAACATGTGCACACAACACACAGAGAGCTAGATAGGGTGCCATTAAAAAAATGTGTGTGGTATCATTTACGTTATGCCTGTGTTCCTCCCGCCTGAGGTTGTAACATCATTGCCGTGTTTTGATTGATAGACGCCACATTAACATAATGTCTTCTCATCCCACACCTTCTACCAAACCCATGCCCATATGATCCTTCACCCCAAACCACCAGACTTGCTATAATCCATTTTCCACATGGAATGTGCCTCGGCACATGATGTTTGTATCCCGAGTCTGATGCTTGTGCCATGGATTTCCCCATCCTATCACTCTTCCCGAGATGCTCCATTCATCCCTGTTACTGCATTGCTAAGTAATGATGTGGTAGAGAGTTCCTCCAATATGATTGGTGTTGCATTGATGGTATATTACAGGCATAGATTAGAATATAATGACTTCACACAGTAAAAATGAGAAGTCAGAGTTTCTTTTCTACAACAGTGCACTATCCGTAGTCATTAGCTCAGTGCCTTGGAAGCAAGACGACACGGAGCTCCGGTTAGATCCCCGGAAACCTCCGGGTATTAAGCATTTTATAAATAACCTATCATATCATATCATTTTGAAAAGCATCAGACTGGGCCAAGAGCAGGCCTGGAATTGATCCACAGTTCCCGCGAAGATCAGAGAACCTTATTTATTTGACCTTTTTGTGAACGTAGTGTGATACGAAGAGGCGAACAATTTGAACGCTCTTGAAACTGAGATGGCTCACCCAATGGAGGTCTTCTTGTTTCCCTCTGCACCTGTGTCAGGATCCTGTATTAACCTGGAACCCACATGTGTACATCTCCTGCACTGTAAAATCATGAATGTGGACGCGTGGTGTTTGGCGTTGACTTTTAGATTCTTGTGTCTGTAAATTACATGTGTTCCTATTGATGATGTATGTAGATAACTGTGCTGTAGTCAGTTTGATGGACATTCTGAAATGAAGATAACGTGTGTGTATGCTGTCCACTGTTAGCAGGGCTTTGGGCCGAAGTGTGTCAGGTGTGGTGGGACCTGCTAGGACTGGTTCAGCAGGGAACTCCTAACTGATAGGTCTAAAGGTCGAAAGCACATCTTTAACTCATGAAAGAAGTTGATGCTTCATCTAATGCATATCTCTCGCATGTCTTTTACAAGAGATTGGCTCTCAGGCAATGCTCCCAACACAGTGCATGTGTGATAGACGGATGTAGCCTGATGCAGAGACCTGGACACTGCAACTGCTTCAGGTGACAAGGATGGGCTTCTGGTGGCAAGCCTTCAAGTTGGATCAGGTCTTTCCTTAAACATCTTTCACACCATAGTCTTCTTCTTCGTCTCTGTTCTGGAAGCTGTATTCATGTTCAGGTCCCTCTACGTTTTGAGGGATATTTATCCCCATTTCACTTTAGCCATCCCTTCCCAGCTGCCTTTTCTACATGGGCCATACAATGATATGATATGGTATGATATGGCATTTATAACACGTTTAATATGCAGAGGTTTCTAAGCGCTGACCTGGGGATCAAACCTGTGGTGCTCTGTGTCGTCTTGCTTCCAAGTTTAGCACTTTGCCCCTGAGCTATCCTCCCGAGACCAGGCTGCATACCAAGTCCAGTGATTGGGCATAGTGGCTTTTAACTGTTGAAGAGATGTCTGGGTTCCTTGATTCTCCCAATTAGTGCTATGCGAGGGCAAAGGACAAAGCAAAGTTATGTGGCAGGCGTGGGTGCTGAGATGGTGAATGCCAGCAGAAAGCAACACGATGGGGCATGTGTGTGCTGTCCATAATGATTGCCTGTCTGTAGGGAGCAATGTATGTTCCAATACAGGGGTACAGGGGAATTGCTTGAGACTAATTGATTATTGGCAGGCTGACTGACCAACATCAGTTCCCATGCCTCCCTGCATTGCCTCACATGCCCAATTCATCATGGGACCTCGTGCTCAATCATTGGGCAATCTCAGTGTCATTTATTACAAGGGACGTCTCTCGTATAGGATTATTTTGATTTTGTGGCATAGGGTGACTTGGCAAAGTGTGAGGGGACAGCCACAGAACATCAATAAACCACTACACAAGATGGATTCTATGGGATGACTTTATGTCTTTGATTTGGTTGAGTGATAGAGGGAGGACATGGAGCAGTTGGTGAATTGTCCCTGAAAAGTGCACTTTTTCGCGTTCTTCTAAAGTTCTGATGACTTCGCTCAGGTGGTAAGGGTGCCCTCGCTATATTTGTGTTCTTCCGGCTCCCTAATATTGTACCACCCGGAGGAAGACGATTTCTGCAGATTCCTGGAGGGTGGTGACAAATAAAGTGCCAAAGGAGGTGAAGTGAGCTTCCCATCTCTGGCCGCGAACCAATGGTACGCCCTCCCCCGGAACCAAAAGCATAAGACTCCTACTGGGACTTCCGCAAGGCCCTGAAAACCTGGCTATCTGCCTTGTGCGTCCACTCGAACACAAACACTGACTACCGCTCCAATCTGTACTGTTTACCGCATTGGGTGTGTCAGGGATATATTGTCACTCCTCTATTGAAGCTTTTGGTTCATATAACTGGTCCGCATCACAGCCCTGGTGACTCAGGGATTAGGCGCTTTACAAATGAAATTAATAAATAAATAAGTAAATAAACGTATTCACAGGATATGAAGTCGTTCCAGAGCACCCCCATGATAGACTTCTTTTCTGGGATTCATTGGGCAGCCATTATCTATGATCGTCCTTGGTGGGGTCAGATCTTGAGGTAGGTGGTTTCTGCAGATGTGTGAACGATGGTGGGTGGCGTCTGCGATACCTGCACTAAAGCATTCACAGGAGATATGGCAGTTGTAGTGCACCGTCCCTGGTAGGCTCTTTTCTTGGGATTCGTTGGGCACCGATCATCCCTGCACCCACATCCAACCTGGCATCCGTGCTAACTCAAAGAGGCAAGAATTACAAGCACTGAATTCCAGGGCCCAATGGTGCACTCTAAAAGCCGGCCCATGTGCAACCTGCTGGCTCAGCAGAATTTGTGTGCAATTCTTCTTTTTTCCAAATTAGAAGATGATAGGAATATTTCAATTGATCCAAAACAGTGTTGTCTATCAAATGCAATTCACGTTCGTCATCACATTGTGTTCATAATTGTTCCGTTGCTTTGTGTGAATGAACAGGACAGATTGCTAGAAATTAGTCTGGCTTCACCATTTCCAGCCCAGCAATTGCGGTATCTTTTAGTAGCCAGGCTTGGAGTGTTTGTGGTCCAAAGGTGGCTCTGGGGGGGATCCCCCATGTATCCCAGAACACATTGAATCATGGATATAATCTCCATCGATATACTGCAAATGAATAAAGGGGGTGGGGGAGGCTTCAATGTAGGCACAGCATCCAGGCTTTATATTCTGTTACAGAAGGTTAATGTGGCAACACTTTTTTCTTGAAGGCAAAAATTGAAATAGAAAAAAGCTTATTGAATTTGCAGAATTCGGATTTCAGACAGTTTGGTGACACGGATAGAACCCAACCCTCTGTATTTATTCCATGACGCTCATGGTCAAATAAAAAATAACATACCACTGCTCCATTTTGATTTCTAAAATCAACAGCAACCCTTTCAAGACTGAAATAGCATTCACATTTGAATGCGTCCCATTTTTAAATGAGACAAATTCTGCAGTACAGGTTGCTCAGGACAACATTTTGGGGAGTAGTTGGTTGAAACATGTGTGGCACCCCTTGCAAAGAAGGGAGATGTGAATTGTGAAGGATTGAAGGATTGGCTTGAATAAAAGATGCACTCCTTTTATTGCCTAAAGAATATTTTTAAATTAGGAGAGCTCTGTTGTAGTCAGTAGCTTTTCCAGAGTAGTGCATGTTTTACATTTGGAGGATAGAAAACCTTAGAGGTATTGCAAAAACACAAACAGGCAAGAATGCAAGAATGTGCGCGTTGGTGGGGACGAGCTACTGAAAATAGAAAAGATTTGATGCACCTGAAATTTTGGTAGATCCGATTTGTTAACATTTGAAAAGGGGCTCTGGACACCATCTACTCTGGTAAATACATCAATGGAATGAAACAAAATACTGTATTGCTAACCAGCTTTAAAAACAGCATTTCTGTGGAAAGACCATCAACGATTCCGCACGGTGGCAAATTCTGTGCGCACTGTGCTTCGAGGAGGCCTTCTTCTCTTTCTCTCCCGCTTGCTCTCCCATCTCAGTGTTTGGCTTTGTTATTTTCTCATAACGCACTCATGTATAAGCTAATAATGTGAACAGTAGGAAAATAAAGAGACTTTCTGCAAAAAATCAACGGAAAAAGAATCTGAATGAATTAGGGCAATTGGGGTCGCTCCGTCTCATTCGACGCCGGAGGGATGTTAACCCGGGTTTTTACCGTATCGCTTATTACACAATTTATGACAAAATGAAAAGTGATTCCGTCTTCATTGTGCAGTGGCAGCCAACTGAATGTGCATATAGAATTCATTTCACATTTAAACACTATCTTAATTATACGCAGAGTGAAATGGACAAGCTATCAGGATACCCAAATTGCATTCTAAGAGATGCCTTCATTTCCTATCACATTCTACAGAAGATAAATTTGGGGGATGGCGTCGTGTTCAGCATGAGGCCTGCTTCATCCACCTGACTGTAATTATGATAGGATTTCAGAAAAGTGTATGACAACAAGTGTTCCCCCGCGAGACGGCGATCATTGTTCGCCGTGCGTTCCATATTCATCGCGAGATATGGACGGAGCTCCAGGGATAGTGAATGTATATGGAAATTATCTGCTGGGACTAGCCCCGCCGCAGCCGCATACCCACATATATCTCATAAGGAAAAGGTGCAAGTGACTGTTTGGGTGAAAATAGGATTCTGATGTTTCCTTCTAAAGGGGATGAAGGGATTTCATCCAATATCAACTTGTGATTTGCAAGGCTGCCGCAAGCAGTGGAATGCAGAATAATACACATATTGGAACAAGCAGGGACCTGTCATTGTACGCCACTGTATTTATTTATTTATTTTTCCATTTATAAAGCACACTAAACCCGAGGGCATGAAGGTGTTCTTACATGAACCAGTTACTCTTGACAAATGTACATAAGGACAGTACAATAGACAAAGCTCAGCTGATTGTTTATGCAAACAGCCAATATTTAATATTAGCATTATAGTATTGGCCATTTATGAGGCCCACAACACGAACTGACCTAGCACTTGAACAGTAGGTGCCATGAGTCACCTCTGTGGTACTCCTTTTGCCACCCTGCGAAGGATGAAAGGCTGGGTAGGCACAATGCAAACCTCTGACCTGCATATTAGGCACAGATCCTTGCTGTGGACGCCCACCAACTGATCTCTCCAACTGGCCCAAGTCAGCCCCGGGTGGCTATAAAAATGGATCTGCTCTCAGCATAAGGCGGGTCAATACCTCGACCTGTTCACAGGTAGGAGCACTGTTGATGAGGCGGCTTCTGATATTGGAAAAGTGTCATTACCTGCAACACTATGACTCTGCAACTGCCCGGTGGGCGGTCCGCACAGATTGTGATTATTCAAGCGCCTTTTCTCATTTAGGGCTCTCAGTCATTCCTGAGCTGAAGGTGTTGCGTTTCTAAAATAAAACTATCTTCCAAGGTAATCATAATAATAATATTGAAAATAAGTATAATAATATTGAAGCAGAAGAACAAGAACACAACTACTACAGATAATTGAAACTAGTTATATGTCTGCCAATATTGCCACTACTAATAATCATAACAATAATAATAATAAGAATGATAATAAGAATGATAATAATAATTAATAATGATAATAATAATAATAATAATAATAATAATAATAATAATAATAATAATAATAATAGTGTAGCAGAGAAGAATAAAACAACGGCTATAGATAATAGAAATAACAAAATACCAGTAATTATATGCATCCTATTACTAATAATAATAGTTATAAGTCTTCTCGGGAGGATAGCTCAGGGGCAACGTGCTGCCACAGGTTCGATCCCCGGGCCGTGCGTAGAAACCTCTGCGCATTGTAAATAGCCTACCATAGCATAATAATAACGGCGCACGCGCTTGCGGAAGTACCCTTCTAGGTTGGACCGTGTGACGTTTAAGCTGTTTGCTTCCTGGCCCAGAGTGGCTGGCCCTTGCCATGGGCGACCCTTCACATTGGAATGACACGTGCCCTGCACTTCAGAAGAGGCTTTTCTGAGGTGCGTGTCGTGCCCTGGGGTCTCCAATCCCTTTACGCCCGGTGTATCCACTTGGAGTCTCTTGCTGCCTGTTTTTTTTTTTCTTTTGTATTTAAGGTACAAGTGCAAAGAGGGAGGGGCGAGTTTGCAATGTGCCATATACTAATCCACTAAAATAAACAAAAACATTTAAAAAACGACCATCTCCCAATACACTCGACACATTCAGTTTGCAGTGTGATGTCTAAAGGATGTGCAGTCTTTAGAAGGCTGCACTCCCTGCACTTGCACTGCACTTCATCGGAACAATGCACTCAGCTCATCCACCTGTGTCAAGTTTACTGCATGCAAGGAACAATAATGTGGCGGGGTGCTGCAGCGTGCAATGCGCACGCGCAAAAGCGCTGGCCTAATCGCCTGGACAGTAAGATTGACCCCGTCAGCCGTAGTTAGACTCTGACGCGGAAACGTGCACCGCGCACGTGTGCAGGGCCATCGCGGGCACGTCTCATCCCACGTCGTGCTACGTCTCTTCTTCTCACTCCAATTAGATCATTCAGCCTATGTATAAAGTTCTCACATGCTCACAAAAAAAGAGCACGGCGTGAAATCCAGAAACGTTACGTACTTTTTGAGGCAATAATGGCGGGCCTCGGCCGTGCGAGGAGGTAGCGAGGACTGTGTGCGCTCGCCTAATAAAGGCGCATGCGTCCACTAACGAAGGCTGCATTTTAATTGCATTCATATTAGTATTGCTCTTCTTTTTTTAATAGTGTGAACTTAATTACGTGTAACCGAAATGTGTCTCTTGGTCCTATAACCGTGTGTAACCGTTTTGGTCTCCTCGAGGAAAAATGCAAATTGTAAACATTGTGCACCTGTGAAAAATGGAGCACCGTAATTATTGTACAGGCGTTGCTGCTTCTGTAGTAATTATGGAATGTACAGGTTGTCCTTCTTTCCATATAGCAAATAAAAATGTGTTTTAGATCAAATGAAAGGGAAATGTGGGGTCTGGTGTTATGCTTAATTTGACGCATAACATGGTTCATACGGGAGCACATATATGTTCCCCAGGGGTAAATCTCATGTTTCACTTTTGGAAATGTGATCATAGCATGTCTTTTGTTCTTTTTTTCATATACAAAGAAAAGTGAGGAGTCAGGCTGTTTTACTATTTTTTGTTTTTGTGTGTTGCAATTGCTCTGAATGTCCTCGAGTTCAGATCAAGAACGCACAGAATCGGGCAGGCGCGCGCTGCCTGTTTGCCCCACAGCAAACATCTCCCTGATGTATGGATTAGACAGCAAGACGCTAGCTGCACTCTCTACTGCACAAGACAACACATGGTGCTCGGTTTGTGCAGCTTGTCATGCTATGGGTTCTGACCCCAGGGGTTAGGCATGGCGCGAACATCAACACTGAGCACCGAAGTGACTATGGAAAAATAAAAAAAAAAGACAGAATGCCTTTCATCGTTTTTTTTTTTTCTTTTTCTGAGGGCGCATAGTTAGAAAAGAAGATGACTGGCCATTTATACAAGGGGACAGACCTGTCACCTACATGGCATGTCCTAAATGACTGCTTCTTAGTAATAACACAGACAATGAGATGTCAAGCCGCAGGATTGCCAGATAAAAGGTGCGCACCTTTATTCGCAAATAGGCAAAAAGTCTACACCATTAGAGGTCAGAAAATAGCATAAGAATTCCACGTCTTGTGCATCTGTCCCAGAATCGGAGTTGACTATTTGTGAGTGTCCTTGTATTATGACGAGCCAGGGCGTGCGCCACACCAGACGTGTATAGTCCGATTTGGTGCTCATGTTCTACTCACGAATTCTATGCAACGCCGAGTGCAAGCCTGGCACTTTACGGACTCGTGCTCCCGGCCAAAAGAAGCACTTTCGATCTGAACAATATGACGACTATTTTGTAAGAACCCTGATCAAGTGAATAGGATTTGTAGCATCAGCAAATTGCAATACGATGCACTAACAGGCAGGCGAGGGTGCATTATTGGCTGCGTGTGTTTGTATGTGCAGTCTGATAGTGCCTGGCGAGGGTTATGTGTGCACGCATCCTCTCCAGGTGTGTGAGGTCACACCTGAACTCCGTGCGTCTCAGTCCGACATCTTGCTTAGCAACATGAACACTGGGAAACGGAGAATGCACTATTACATAAAAGTGTCAGTGTGTGCGTGAGATGCCTGCTTTATATAATGTGGTGCGTGTGTTATATATACTATATAATATATAGGGCATCATAACGAGGGGGTACCCTATATTCGACCGTTCTTCGTTTATTCAACAAAGAAATTCACGGCCTTTGTACACGTGTCCGATTCATGGCGCTGCCCGCCCCCTCCCAACAGAACATCATTTTAACCTAGAAACAACACAGCACAGATGACTCATCTCTGACTTGCCGTGCCTCTAACAGCCTGCCACGTGGGGCGAGGCTGCCCCACAGTCCATGTAAAGTCACACCCTTTGACCCGCGCCCTCCACGGTGTACCCCACTGTACAGGACGCCTGGCGAGTAGAGCGGTGCAGATGAAATGCGCGTTTTGGCGAAGCGCTAAATGGCTCGGCAGGGATGTACTGCTGTTTGAATGGTATATCTGCTGCCCAGCCATAAGCGCTCGTAAAATATGTATGGAGGAAAACAATGCCTTGTATTGGCACAGTGCTCGCGTTGCGCTCATCCAGGGGTACGACTGTTTGCAGGAAGCACGCCTCGGTGTGTCCAGAGTGGAGTGCAGGTTCCCGCGCTGCGTTGACCCCACTCACGCACGCAAGAGCCAGACGTGCTACAACGTCACCATAAACATAGACACATGGACTGGACATAAATAAGAGCGCTATTTCAGCCTGCCCAGCTGCCAATACATATAATGTAATCCCTATAGCTGCTCGACCCCCACGAATCCTTCCGAGACCTCCCGACCACAGACCACTACTCCCTGTCCACAATCCATGGCACCCCAAGCAGCTAAAAACAAACCAAGTGGGAGACTGTCTTGCCATTGCTTCCATGTGATTCGGGGTGGCCAGCCGTCCCGGTTTTGCCGGGACTGTCCCGGAATTGGGTGCTCCGTCCCCCCTTTCTCAAGATTAAGTTCCCATTGGAGACTGCAGTGGTCCCAGTTTTTGGTAGTAGGTTGTCATAGCTGGCAGGCAGGAATGCACCACCTCGCACTGGGCCTGATTCATAGAAGCCTTGTATAATGGCGCAATCCCACTGGAAAACATTCTGTGAATCAGGCCCACTGCCTTGAATGAATTAAGATAGAAGTAGTTTGTGATTAAATGAACTATGAATTGTGTTTATTTATTCCAACAGTAACACTTAAACCTCCTTCGCCTCCAACCGCTACTGAAGTGTAGTGCCTTGACAGCCACTTTCAAGAGTTAGTCTTACTTTTATGTTAGTTGCCCTCTCCCGGGTTTTTTCTTTTTAAATCTGGTCACCCTAATGCGATTAGAAGGGACTTTGAAAGGGGCCTGTGAGGTGAAGTGGTGATATATATATATATATATATATATATATATATATATATATATATATATATATATATATATATATATATATATATATATCTATCACAGCCGCTTTGCTCTTTCCCGTAGTGATACCCACTACTTCAGGTTGCTTCATGCAACCTTATTAACTGAGGGGCTGGCAATTGTATTGTTTTGTTTATTTATATAGCGCCTATACACAAGCAAGTGTTTCAAAGCGCTCACTATTCCACTACCGCTACTTTGACTTCCAATAATAGAAAAGCTCATATGAATGATAAAACAGGCGAAACCCTACTTTCCCAAGAACTTGCTGGGTGCTAACCCTCAGGGAAGTGAAACGAGGGCGCTATGGATACCCCAAAGGGGTTGGGGGTGGGGGGGGGGCATCCGCTACAAAACGAACTTCAAATGTGTGTGAAACCAATAGGCAGAGCTGTGTTCGCCTTCTGAGCCCGGTAGTCGTTGCAAACTACCGGGACAGGTTGTTTTTCGGATTGCGCACATTGCACGCGGTACGTAGCCTTGGGGCTCTCGGGAAGCCGCCCCCACCCGTGGCCCGCGCCAACAGCAGCCCTGATGTGCAGTTTACGCTAGAGATCCATACCGCGGATCTATAAAACACCGCGTAGAGGCACAACGCGCCGCCTCCCGCATGTATTAGTTATGCTCGCCGGGGGCCGTTATATGCCATTAAACACGCAATGAGTATACAGCTATGCGCGTCCTGCTGCGGGTGTTAAAGCGCACCGACAACAACGTTCAGAATCGATGCAAACGACTGAGGCCATTTGCATTTTCTAAGCATGCCCTGCAATGCTATTAAAAGCCCCCCCTAATGTCCTCGGCAAAAGGTTTTGGGTGCTTCGTTATAGCAGCCCTGACTTAAAATAATAACAATAATGTGAGGGAAAACACATCATCACGGATTGTCACTTTTCCACAAGAATATGCCGAGGTGCGCACACACAAAAATAGATGTTATGACTTTTTTTTTCTCCAATTTAAATGAGATGCTATCACGATTGCTCATGTTTTTATCTCCAACATAGTTTGGGCCTGGATGATGTGTGTGTGCGCTTTCTGCTTATCGGGCTCCCAGCAGCCTTTGGGATTCAGAACAGCCATCAAAGTGATAATAAAATCTTTCACGATACTAACAAACACGGAGTGGAGGGGTGGGGGGGGCTTCCCGGTTATTTACTAGGCAAATTCACCGCAATCCCGGGCTGGGGAACAGGGGAGAACCAAGATGGTGTTGATTGATAAATTGACAGATTAATTTACAAGTGGATAATAGGAGTTAGACCCAGAGGAGAAGCGGCGGGGCCTGTGCTCTGGTTTGGTTGCAGTGCCATCTGTCTTTCGTGTGCGGAACTGCAGGGATCAGGCAGGCAACCTTAAGTGTTCTCATGCCGAAAGATGTGTCACTTTTGCATGCAGTTTGCAGATTACAAACATCGAGACACACACAGTGAGCTAAACTACTTTCATGTTAATAAGTGGAACTGGTATGTTTCGATGACTGGCAAAATGGGGAGATTGTTCTCCATAAGTCATACATGTACAAGGGGGTTCCCATCTGAGAGAGGCGTACGCCCTAAACAAAAAGTAATAATTAGTGTTTTTATAGTGCTTCATGCCAAATTACTTCCACTTCTAAGCGCTGCAATACCACTTGCTTCATTTAAGGGATGGCAATCTGGCACGAATCACTACATAAAATATATTTGTAAACATTTGTTTTACAGGTTTTACGCCTCAATCAAGAGTGGTCAATTTGCTTCCCATACTGGTATTTGTACAATGGCCATGTGCCATGGTCATTACAGTGTAGCGACATAAGCCTGTCTGGGAGTGTGTTGCTCCACATGGTTCTGTGTTCTGGCATATATTGGCTTGAGTACAGTAATGATGTGTAAATCTATGACAAAGCATATATGAGATCGTTTTCTTAAAATAAGTAGTTTGGAAGTGGGAAGCCATTGCGCATTGATATATACATAGGTGGCTCCCCGCTACCACATTTTCATCATTTGCAGGGTGGAGTGCAAAAGTAAAGGGTAAAAGGCAGTGTACAACATACGTATACCAACTTTTGCCCTGGACTTTTGCAGTGGTCGTGTAAAGTGAGTAAACGCTGCCAGGCATTCTAGCTATTGCATGGCAAGCAGCTCTGACAATTAAAATTAAACGCTGCCTGATGTCGGGCAGTGTTTAATTTTCATTGTGAACACTGCTTACCATGGGTGCATGATAAGCAGTGTTCAAAATAACAAATAAATGCTGTCCCACATGCGAGCATGCCGGGCAGAATTTAATTATAATTGTACACGCTGCCTGCCATGCGAGCATGGCAGGCAGCGTGTACAATGGCTCCCTATGTGGACTGCCTGCTTTATGCTGGTACACAAAGCTGGCAGACCCCATTTTCATGCTGGTGCAAATGCCGGAGAGTTTGTATGGCGGAGTCGAAGAAAGACAACAGAAACGCAAGGTGTAAGCTGGGAAAGCGTGCAGCGTCAGATCAAGGCCTTATTTTGATCCCCTTCTTCAGGAAAGTGACCCACCAGTCCTTCTCGAAGCAGGCCTCATCACATGACCTAGCCCTCCATGCCAATAGGAGAGGTTGTGGGCTAACAAAAGCAATAGGCATGAGAGGTTCACCCAAAGACTTTCAACAAAAAAAAAAACAACAGCCAGATGGTGCCCTCATAATAGAAATGCTGTAATGGTCCTGCCTGCTGATGGGGGCCATTCGAAATAGGCGTTCTGTGTGCTTTTGTACACTTGCAATAATATGGAGCTCTTCTCACATACAAGTATAACGTTGGTGGGGACGATTGCTGGCCAACCAAGTTACTGCTCCCAAGTCAAATGAAAGGGATCCTAAGGAAATTGAAGTGTCATTATTTAAAAGATCATTTTAGAGCAGTGGTAACTAACACCATTATACAATGTAGCGTCTTGAGGCGCATACACTGAGACCGGAGGCTCTAGAATATGGGTCAGATGTTTCCACTATTGCCCTACCAGTAATATGTCACCTTCTCAAGCGGTGGCTTGCAGGTTGTAGATTACTGGATCTTGCTGTCTTTCCAGGGTGGTGGTATGGCCACATGTGCCAATTACCCTATGGCTTACGTTTAGTGCCTCTATATCTCATTATAATATTGGAATGTTGGCGGGTGATTGTGAAGAATGGGTCAGCAGAGGGCCTTATCAACCTTTAGAACCGGGGCGGGGGCACAACCAATCAGGTTCTGCGGATCGCAAGCTAAAATCTGTGATCTCGGCCCACATTCCATAGATCCCTGCCGGGGGATGCCATTTTACCCCCTCACACACCTTACTGTTTTTTTCTCCTTCATTTCCCAACCTCCCTCCCCTTCCTTACTTACCGTATTGTTGCGGCGGCCATCGCAGCAGCTTCCCTCCTCCCTTTTCCACCCATAATGGTAATAGAAGAGGGGCTCTGTAAGGAGCTCTGCCTTTTACAACTATGGCAGCCATTTTGGATCCGTATTTTCATTCATTGAGCACGTGGCGTCCCGTTCAACTATAATATTATAATTGATATTTTATAACGTGCTTAATACCAGCGAGTGGTTTCTAAGCACAGGATCGGGATTCAAACCTGTGTTGCGCTGCGTTTCGTTTTCTTGCTTCCAAGACTAATGCGTTGCCCCTGAGGTATCCTTCCTCCCCAATGAATGAAAATATATATTTTAGCACCCCGGGTTACCGCTTTGCTTACCGCAGTGCTAATGGCTTTAACACCCCATTCCAAGGGCTAGAACGGGCGTAACGGCCAGGAGCCCTCATTAACCACCTTTGCTTAGCTGTGTCCGTTAACTTGGCCGATACCCCAGTTCCAGCCCTTGGAACAAGGTGCTAAAACCACTTTAAAAAGCTTCAGCTTCCCTCCCAACATTCTGTCTAATTTGTCAGGGTCTACATAAGCCAACATTCCAACAGAAAAATGCCCACTGCAAGATTTCAAGTCCCCTCTCAGCTGTTTTCTTTTGTTTGTTACCAGCATTTCACTGTTTTCTAGATTTGGCCATGTCATAGTGGCATTACAGGTGTGTGAGGAGAAGACTGATACAATGATTCTTGTCTTTTAAAGCCACTGTGCGGCTTTGGCTTCTCAACGGGCCGAAAATACCTGTTAAAGCCTTCGCCCCAGAGCTGAAATGGCTAGCCCTGTTTTTTTTTGTGCTCGTGCACTCTGTTGCAGTTCGTACATACTAGGCCCTCAGGTTAGGTACAGTCAAGGGCCTGCTGAAAAGAAGATTTTAGTCGTGGAGAAGACGGCATAAAGTGAAGGCGTGCATTTTAAACCGAATGTTTGTCATCATTTACCATAGAATCTAAAAGCTGCATAAAATGTACCTTTTATGATTAAATATGTACTAACAACAGCGAATGCAAAAGGAACCCTGAAAATACATCCCACTACATTTAAGACACTTTGTGGGATGAAGGCTTTATATCTTTAAACAGAAAATCTCAACAAGAAATATTTACATGGGACAAGTTTCCGACAAATCTAAATGATGTTGTTCATTGTTTGTGGCAGACACTGTGAAAAGAACATTGTTTAATGACACAATAAAGGTTGCTACTTGTGTTGACAGCCATGGGATTGAAAGCAGGTGTTGCCTTATTTTCTGTAATTCGGGATGCTCGTGCATCTGGTATTTTGCAAATTGTTTGGGATTGTTCTGACTGTTCAGTTCATGCTTTCAAGGACGAGTGCTTTCTGTGCAGACAGCTTCTGTTATAGGGCTTACATTTCTATGTGTTGCTCAGGTTAATTTTGTGAAAGCTTGGTTGGGGATTGTGGGTGGCTGGCATTTTGGGCAGGTTGGTTGACCATTAACGGGGTATGTTATGTTATATTACTTGGCATTTATACAGCGCCTTATATATCATTGGTATGACCTCAAAGCGCTGGTAGGTTGAACGCCCTCGAGAACCGCAGTTCAAGTCAGTAAAGAGAGAGAGTGTCGTATGGTGCATGGGCGCACCAGATATGTGTGCAGCTGGTGTGGTTGTTGCATGGTAGCTGCTTCTTAGCGGTAGGTGTGGTGCTGAGGAAATCTGTTGGATGTGTTCAGTCTGGTGGGTGGACACCCAGACTGAGTTCTGGCTGTGAAAAAAATAAATGCGGCCCTGGTGCCCTCTCCCCATTAGGGTCACGTTTATTTTTCCTTCATATTTGACCGTAAGAAATGGTTAAATATGAAAAAAAAAAATAAATTACCATTTCTTTCAATTTTGCCTGCACCACCTGGGCAAAATGGAAAAAAAATGGTTAAATATGAAAAAAAAAAAATTGGCATTTCTTTCCATTTTGCCTGTGTTTTTGTTGTGCTGTGAAATGGGCAGCCATGGTCATGGTGGGGCCTGTGGCAGACCTGTGGCATGTGGGGATTACGGCCCGAAAGGAGGGTCGGGCTGGAGCCCCTGTCGGAGCCCAGGCCGACCTATGCCTCGCCAGGCTCGCCCACCTCTAGGGCATGCTCTAACATGCCTTGCAGACACTTCAGCAGCAAATATTGCCAGGGCGCAGCACATTAGTACTGGTCAAAGCGCTACGACTTTCAGGAAGGAGTGATGTTGCCATTGGGCAGAGGAAGGCGTGAAGTAAATATTGCACTCATTATACAGGGGCTTAAGCTGCCCACCCAAAGGTGCTGGATTTCAATTCAAATGAAGTAACAATGCACTTGATGGTTGCTGTCATTTTTAGGGGTGGGGGAAATTTCTGTCCGCAAAGTGAAAAGTGCAAAATTCGCACTGGAATCTGCTTCCGCCCGTTTCGCAAAATCAGCATAATGGTCCCATCTCCACTGACACTTTGCACAGTTTTGCGTGGAGTGTGGTGCTTCGTTTCCATGTTGGTTTTGTGCAGCAAGATGAGAAACTTCTCGTAGGTCATTTTTTTTTTTTATCTGAGCTGATTTCGTGTCGCTACACGCGAAACTGTAGTGCAGGTTTATCCAAACCGTAGAAGTGTCGCGCACTGCCATGAGTAACTTTGCGCAGAGTTTCAATCTGTGCTAGGTTCGTGCGGGCTAACGGGAAACCTTGTTCGGGTCTTTTGCAATCCGTGCTAGATTTGTGCAGCGACGCGAGAAACTTGATGCAGGCCCTTTTTTACTAGTTTTGCGAGTCGGCAGGATACACTTTGTGCATGTTTCTTTTTTTCTATTCCCACTAGGCCCGCGCAGTGGAACAAGAAACGTTGCACTGCTCTTTTTCAATTCATGCTTGGTTCCCGCTGCGGATTGAGAAACGTCATGCCGAGCTGTTTGATTTGCGCTAGGTTTTGCCCAGCGACAGGTGAAACTTCACAAAGCTCTTTTCGGTTCACGCAGTGTCATGAGAATGTTCGCATAGCTCCTTTAGATATGTGGGGGTTGGTGGAAAGGTAGATTGGGGCGACGTTGAATAAAATCAATCTGTTTTGATTCCGTGGCTGGCAGAACCGAATTTTACAATTTTTCCCAGCCATATGATATGATAGTTTATTTATATAGCGCCTATACACAATGTGTTTCAAAGCGCTTCACTACAAGGGAGGGAACAAGGGAAAATACAAAACATTCTTACAGGCCATGAAAAGCAAGAATGTGAAATTAACTATCGTACTCAGCCTGGTGACATTACAGATAGAGCAAGTGCAAAGACACAGATAGGAAGGAATGGGAAACAGACAGGCGACTACCGTACTAGGCCTGACACCATTTCTGGTACAGCCGGAGAATTACACGAGGTGAGGGAGAGGGGAGGAGGGAGTCGGATAAGGAACAAAACAAGTGACTATCATACTAGGCGTGACAACATTTCAGATAGTGCTGTCGGGGGTGGGGGGTAACAAGTAAGGGGGTAGACAAACAATTGGTACTATCATACTAAGTCCAGGGACAATTCTGATGGACTAAGTGCACAGAAACAGGCCGGGGAGGGGGAGGAGAGAGAGAGAAGGGGAAGGGAGAGGAGAAGAGAATAGAATAAAAACAGTGAAAAGAGCAGAGAACAGAGGGGAGGGCGAAAACACTTTCCAACTGCAATGTTCAGCCAGTGGGTCTGCATCACTGTTCACATCTGAGACTGTTCCTGATATGGGCACTGTGGAAGAAGTGCCCGCCTTTTTATCCCTTGAATGGCCCTGAAGGCACCAAATCATTAAGTAACCCTCCCACATTTTCCCGCTCTTTCCTGAGCTTGCTTAATGAAGATTGTGAAAGTATAGAGAGAGGTGGTTTTCTGTTGTGCAGATATTACAACAATTGCTCACCTAACATGGAAGCACTTACTAAACAAAGAACAATAGAAAGAACTCCTGTTAGGTGAGCACCCAATGCTCAAATGCAATCCTTCCTTAAATATTATACCTATACTCCGAGAGTTGTTGTTTAGTTCACAGAACTTCAACATCAAAAGGGAGATATGACTAGTGACATTTTTTAACTGGAGCGGTATAAATATTTACCGCGAATGACCGCAAGTGACCAAGCATATCAAGGGAGCCACCATTTACTAAGTGGTGCTTTGGGGGTTGCCCCAAGAACATTTTTAAATAATGGGTTAAAATGCTGTATTTCACATCACATACATTTTGTCATAAAAATCTGTAAAAAGCCATGAAATTTACATTCGGTTAATTTGGCTAACACACAAAATGTTCCAATAGATGCCAGGTGACCAACAGTACACAGGGCATTGTCCAACACATGTATTTCATGCCTCTGTCCACAATATATGCTAGCATTTTCATTGTAAAACACACTTCACTATTTCTTCGCCCACAAATATGCCTTTATTCTGGAAATTTAATATAATTAGTCATTTGTATAGTGCCTTTATCCCATTGCTATGGCCTCAAAGCGCTAAAGTGAACACCCTTGGGCGACCGTAGTCCAAGGTTTGGGAAAATTGATCAGAGGAGTGTTGAATGCAGGTGCGTATTTTGGCCAAAGCAAAGTTGGGTAGTGGTGGCCAGGTCCCTCCTAGCTACACATGTCGAGCTGGCAAGTGGATGGGTGAAAAGAGCATATGCAAGAGTAGTAGAACTCTATATGTGTCCAGCTAGACTGAATTTCTATAGTGGGGGGATATCTGAATTCTAATTGCAGAGGTGTTGTGCGATGTGTCATGGTGTATGGTTGCAGAAGTGTGCTGGTTTGTGTCCTTGCCTTTGGCTATCTTCTGTAAGAATGGAATGTGATATGCACCCATATTCTCAGGGTGCCTTCTTGTTTTTGTAGGTGTGGCATGGACTCTCTCCTGTGTGTTAGATTATTCTTACCACTATTCAGTGATTTCATGGAAGTTCTTTTCTGCCCCAGCCTACCTGAAATGGTTGACTTGCCCAAGAGGGCAGGGTTTGTCAGGGTTATAGGGGGAATAGCCATGCCTTGAGGGCCTCTGGAAGGCCAGGTGGCCCTCAATCATTTGTATGTCAAGCAGCATTTATTACATTTCAGATATTCAGGGCTTGAACAGAGAAGTAGGATTCTCCTATTCTAGTCAATTTTAAGGTGGGGATCAAAAGGAGCACTGCAGTGCCTGAAAGCAGGTTTCTGTTGTGTTGGTATCGGGTGATTTTCTGTTGAATGTATTCTGGGCCTGTCATGTGGAGGCCACAGTAAGTGATGCACATGGCTTTGAAAGCGGCCTGTCATCCGACCAGGATACAGTGGAGGATACGGAGTGAAGGGGTGATGTGCTCTATGGGGCCGACAACAAGGCAGAGTCTAGCTGCAGAGTTCTGGACTCTTTTAAGCTTTCTGGATTGATAAGCAGGGGCACCCAGGTAGAAGGAGTTGGTGTAGTCTAGATGGAGGAGGACAAGAGACAAGATTACTCCCACAGTGACTCTGTGGGAGTAGGAGAGATAAGGGAGGATGTGTCTGAGAGTGCACAGGTGTAGGTAGCAAGATTTAGACACAGTGTTAATGTGGTGTGAGAGGGTCAGGTCAGTGTCCATGGTACGTCCCAGGTTTTCTACTATGGTGGATACAGCAGGGGCTAGCAGAGTGGGCTAAGGAAGAAGGCCAGTGGGTGGGCTTGGGGAACACAGCTGTCATCACACAGAGCATGATTTCTGTTTTACCGGGATTCAATAGGAGGTGGTTGGCCATCATCCAATTTAGTGAATTTAAGAAATGCTGACTCTCCAATATGTGCCGATCACGCCACAGTAGGAAAACACTCATGTTGGCTGTGTCCAAAAATACCAGTATTGCCACTGTAGCACACACTCAGCTGGCTGTTTCAATATGTGCCAGTATTGGCAGTGCAAGAACACACTTATGTTGGCTGTGTCAAACTATATCAGTATTGTCAGTTTAAAAACAAAGTCATATTGGTAAGAAGACATTGGGCCTCATTACTGTCTGACGGTAACCCTGCCGGTGCTACTGGCAAGTTGCCACCAGACCCATAAAAATTACCAGTGCCTGACTTCCCGGTTTCCACTGGGCTATTCCAAGTCCGGTGCCGGGAAGTCAGGCACCAGTAATTCTATTAGTCCCCATTCCCATGGAGTCCGATAGGACTCCATGGGAATGGTGACACGGGAATACCGGCACTATTAACAACCGTGCCAATGTTCCCGTGAAAACTCTGCAGGTGGGTACCGCCTCGCCCGGCAGGTCAGACCCTGAGTTGTAGTGTGCCGGTTTGGAAATAACAGTGCCGGTAGGCGATCCTCACCAAACTTTGCAAAAAAAGTATTTGGGTCACTCTGAATTTTTTTGCACATTTTGGTGAGGATTCGTCCAGGCGGGGCAAAGTTATAGGGGGGGTCCCAAAACTTTTTTTTTTCCCATAGACATAATGGGAAAAAACTTTGCGCACGGCCACAGGCCAAACCGCTGGACGGATTTACACCAAATTTGCGGCAGGAGCGGGGGCTTTGTCCCGAAAGCATGCTTTTGCAAATTTGGTGTAAATCCGTCCTGTAGTTTTTTATAAAATGACCAAAACGTAAGGCAAAAAAATTAGTGATATCTGTGTTCGCTTCGCGGACGGACTTCCCTGTTCGCTCCGCGGACAGCACCCCGATTGGCCCATGGCCTTGCGTCATGTCCGCGGACATGCAACGTGTTCGCTGATTGGATGGCGAGGGGCGTGGAGCGCGTCAGATTTTTTGTGGCGCCCGCCATCTTGTATTCGCCATCGACCGCGTACAGCGCAGTGAAACGTGGATAAAAAATTGTATTTAGTGCCGTGTGTTGGTGTGTAAGTGTTTGGGGAGGGTGGGGGAGTATGAGATAGGTTCAATGTTTTGTTTTTTTATGTGCTAGATGTTTTTGTTGCGTTCGATTTGTCCGCGGAGAACACGGCTGTTCTGACATTTTGTAAATAAACTAAATGGTGGGGTGTTTAGAGGACGGAGTATGTGTCATTTTTGTTCGCAAGGAAGGTAAAAATGAGCTATGAACACTCGCGGTGTACTTAATTGTTCGTAAATACACAAACTGGGGGTGTCCTCAGGACGCTGTCCGTATTGTAATCTGTCTAGTTGAATGTGTTCTAAGAACACTCGCGGTGTCCCGAAATGGTTGCAATTACACAAAATGGGGGTGTTTTGAGAACGTTGTTTGTATTGTTCGTTGTCAGGGTGAAAGTGTTTTAAGACCACTCCTTTTGTCTGCTAATAGTACAATTTCCTATGGGCGTCAACTGACTTTTTGTCCACTAAAGAAACGATAAATCCGGCTGGTGTGCGCCGACATTATGTGATAATCCTATGACTGGCGCTATTGACCTGGCTGACTTGATTTTGCGACACTAAATCATATCTTCCGCCCCTAAGCCTGATATTATCAAAGCATTCATCTTCCCCGCCTATCTCCGCGACGTTACAGGGTGCGTCATCAAACGCGCCCAGTCCTCTGCAGTCGTAAGTGACTTTACACAGAACCCGGAAGACAACACATATTATGTCACAACACAGCACGCCACAATTCGGAATATGTAACAGTGATTTAAAAGCAAACAGCAAGATTGTAAATTTAGAGAATATTCAGCAATTTGCATTTGTCTTTGTTGTCGATCCGCAAAAGTTCATGTTGAGGCACGCAATTTTCCTTTGCGGTACAGAGGGTGTTAGATCAGCTTACAACTCAGTGCGCCACAATTTGGAATATGAAACTGTGGTTTAAAAGTAAACAGCAGGATTGTACATTTGGTAAAGTACATTTATTTCACATGAAATGTTTAGTGAATATTCAGCGATTTGCTATTGTCTCTGCTGTCGATCAGCAAAAGTTTATTTTGAGCCACGCGTTGTTCCTTTGCGGTAGATAGGCTGTTGGTTTATGATAAAAGCAGTAAATGGTCGCTCTGATAATCGGAAGGTTGCTCCAACAACGAGCCATTAGACCACCCTATTGGGTGGTATGTTGTTTGTAGCCACTAGTACTGCGTAAGGGCATATTGGTCCTTGGCGATTGTCCCATAAAATGGTGAGGGTCATGAAGTTGCATATTTGCACCTGCACCTGGCAGTTGAAGACCCCATCCGCTGGAGTCTGTAAATCGTGACATAGGCAAAATGGGGCCACATACCTGTTTTAAAAAACATAAATTAGTCTCACCAGCCGATCTTCATTAAAAATCATCATCTTATTTATTAGGGCGTGAAACTATTTGCTATCGAAGATAGTGCAACGGAGTATGTTAATAATAAAATAATAATATTTTCCCATTCATATAGCGTTAAGAACCGTGAGGTATCTAAGCAGTGCTTATTATTAACCACAGTGTGTGGTGCTCATTTATCGACCATGGAAGGATGAAAGGCTGAGTTTGGCCTTGCCGGGATTCGAACTTGCGTTAGCAAGCTCTGCACGGATGTCAAAGCGAGCGTTGTACTCGCTGTGCCACTTGACAGGCTACAGTGAAGTGGCACAGCGAGTAGAGCGCTTGACCGCCTATAGACCGGTTAAATTATTTCTATTAACCCACCCTGTGTCGTCTGCCTTTTTCAGAGCCCTCTAAACGACAGGGGATCAATTTGGCGGTGATAGTGCGCGGTAGAAAACATTATGCCACTTTCAACGAACAAGTTCAACTTGAGCGGTCTTTAATGCTACGCTATTGTAATTATATTTGGTATAAAATAATCTAAAGGGTTACTTACAGTACAATTGCAATTTCCATTGTCTAGGAGTAGTGCAGTCCCAAAATACGACTCCACGTGTGCGAACGATCTTTCGCATAGTGATATAATATATAAAAGTGGTTTTGTTTCAGAAATTTCATCCTTATCTTCTCTTACGTTTTAGCAACACTCCTTCAAGAGAAGTCTTTCATCACAATCTCTGTCTGTCAAGGTCAAAACACAATACAACCTTATAGTCCGCTTCGTGAGCCTCTCCGGGGCCCGAGAAAAAAATGGAAGCAGCTGACCTTCACTGTGAACGAGCATAAATTCTTACTTTGCAACATTCTGTGTAAAGCCATCTGTGAGAAGTTGGTTTTTGCACGCCATGTTTGTATATTGTTTGCGTGATATTAAAAAAAGTTTGTTTAAGGGACGTTATGGTTCTAAGTACAGCCGAAAGACCCCTGAAAATCGCAAGTTATGGTAAGCTATGAAAAATAACTCGCGCCACCACCGTGCACTGCTAAGACTAACACCCAGGACATCAAAGATGACATCGCAAATGTCATTGATGAAATCACTGATGACATCACATGTGTATGTACTTTTCATGGAATTTGTGTACTAGGGATTTTTATTATAATGTTGCGAAAAAAGTGTCAAGGATATTGCAATAAATATCATACCGTTATTAGTGCTTTGAACGATGCATTGATATAAATAGCATTGTATTATGGGATTCTATCTAGTATACTGAGCTACTAATGGAGAAACATAGCATTGTGTGCAGAGTACAAGATGAAAGTATAATATTTGTAATGTTAATATGTTGAATAATGAAATGATAATTGTCCTGAAATGTTCGAAAATTCACAAAATGGGGGTGTTCTGAGGACGTTATTCGTATTGTGTGATTGCTTAGCTGTATGCAATGAGGGAATGGCACAGAGAGTAAAGTGGACGCCGTCCGCGGACACCGCGGCTGTTCGTGGACAGGGCCTGCTACATCCGGGTTTTTCCAGGAAATCCAACATGGAAAGAAGACTGTACGGATCAGCCAATCAGATGTCGAGGTTGTGGATTTGTGTTGAAAGAGACTGTGTGTGGTGAAGATGGCAGAAGTAGAGAAAGTCAGGGTGTTGGTGCTTGGAGATATGTTTGTGCATGGTTTACAACAGTACGCTCAATACAGGCATGTTGCAAAGAACTTTGATGTGAAAGGAGTGGAGGTGGTGTGGAGCACTGTGCCTGATTGCAATGTACAGGGAATTGTACAAGTTTGTGAGGATACGGCCACGATGAACAGTCCGCATGTGGTAGTTTTGCACTATGGTGCTTTCCATTTGGGCAACGTCAGTGCCCCTACTTTGTTGGCTGATTTGGAACGCTTGGTTCAAGCCGTAATGAAGATCCTTCCAAATGCGAAAGTAATTTTTTCTGGATTAGTACCTAGGGCAATATGGGACAATAGTTCAGTTTTTTGTCCTCAGCAAAACATTGCTATGTGTGTCATCAACCGAGGCATGTGTGCCTTCATGCTAAGAGCTGGTATGTTCTTCTGTAATAATGAGAATATTGATGCCAGTAATGCTGTTAATTTTAAAGAGGATGGCATTTCTTTATCTTTTACGGGAAATGCCTTTCTATTTTGGAATGTAAGGGTTGCTTTGGAGATGGTTATGTGAAGATTTTAGTAATAAAGTAAGAAAAAAAACAAGAAAAAAATACAAAATAACAGGTGTCTGTCAAGCATCTGTAAAAAAAAAAACTTCTCTTTTCAGAGCCAACTTCAAAGGGGAAATGGGGCACACTATTTAAATTTACATTCACCACGCTCAGATTTTCGATATGTCCGCGGACATGGCGGTAGTCCGCGGACATGAAAATCACTACGAGGGGGTTAGTATGTTCTATGTTACATGTATATGAAGTCAGGGATATTATGGTTAAGTTGTGCTACTAAAAACCTATGAAATTCAGTGAAAAAACTTTGTTAAAGGGATGTTATGGTTAAGTTGTGCTACTAAAAACCTATGAAATTCAGTGAAAAAACTTTGTTAAAGGGACGTTATGGTTCAAAGTAAAACCGAAAAACCCCTGAAATTCGGCAGTTATGGTAACATAAGCAACCATAACTCGCGCCACCGTGCACTGTTAACAATAACACCCAGGACATCAAAGATGACATCACAAATGTCATTGATGACATCACTGATGACATCACATGGCTGGCTCTCCCTTTTTATCCTTTACTGACATATCGAAGCCACATAGTTTTCTTCAGTAACAGTCAGGAAGTAAAAATTGAAAAGGTACTATATTTGTAGACTTAGGGTCAAGTCACATCATATGAAACATATACATAGCGGAAGACACAGGCTTGAAAGAGAGCAATCCTTTCTGTGCATGAAGATAATCATTAGGGTTATCAGCACTTTCTCATAGTTTTATTTTTATTACTCTACCTTCCCTGTATATGCTCATATTTGTATACATTATACTCACTCTCCTTTCCTTTGGGTGCAGTCACATCATGTGATACACATACATATGGTAAGTAGCAGCTTTGAAACAGAGCAATAGTTTCTCTGCATAAAGACAATCAGTTAGGTTATGAACTCTTTCTGCTACTACTTCTGCTTTTTTGTTTACTTCACTGTCCCTGTATATACTCATATTTGTATGTGTTGTTGTCTCTTTGTGTTTTGTCTGTAATAATTATGTATTAAGTGGGTTTTATTATCTACTTATTACATGTTTCACAGTACGCAAAACTCTAATAATAAAGTAGTTATCATTTCAGTATTCAACATGGCAAGATTATGAATATTGCACCTTCATAATGTATGCTGCACACACTGCCTATGTTTCTGCATGAGTAGCTTAGTATACTGGATAGAACTTCATAATAGAATGCTATTTATATCAATGCATTGCTTAATGCACTAATTAGCTCATGATATTTATCCCAATGATCCTTGACAGTTTTTGGTCAGCATTATAGGAATCCCTTGTACAGAGTTTTTATGAAAAGTAAATGCACATGTGATGTCATCAGTGATGTCATAAATGACATTTGTGATGTCATCTTTGATTGATGTCCTGGGTGTTAGTGTTAGCAGCGCACGGTGGCGCGAGTTATGGTTGCTTATGTTACCATAACTGCCGAATTTCAGGGGTTTTTCGGTTTTACTTTGAACCATAACATCCCTTTAACAAAGTTTTTTCACTGAATTTCATAGGTTTTTAGTAGCGCAACTTAACCATAACGTCCCTTTAACAAAGTTTTTTCACTGAATATATATATATATATATATATATATATATATATATAAATATATATATATAGTTCCACTTTAAGAACTGTGATGAATCCGATGGTGTCATTACTCTTTTCTCAGCGGTGACCTCTCCGTATGTGGCCAGGGGACGGCAGCCACTACCTAATCCTGACCCTGGGGGCAGCTATATGATGGAGGACAAACTAAGTGGCACTGTTATTTTTGCACCAATGGAAGTGGTGCTCTGTCCCCGGCTCTGGACCTATATAGTAAGCAGGTTCAGCTTGCGGTGCTGTATGGGTCATGCAAAGATTGGCCAATTGAATATAAAAGAAAAGAATTGTTGAAAACAAGTATTGCTTCTCCCCAAGAGTGCTCCCTCTGCTCCTACTCACTTGAAGTTTGATATAATTACCATGAACACCCTGGCTACGTTTAATCCTGCCTTCTGTTGGACAAGGGTCTGGTTTCAACCGGGCCTGGAAAAGTGGAGGGAGGCTTTGTCACATCTCATGTCTCTGAGCGGGGGCAAAAGCCTCAAATGGTTTGTTCATATCAAGAAGATGTTACATAGCCTGGGTGTCAGTGAACTCTGTAGTGATCCTAGGGGTAGCTGTCATTCAGTCTTGAATAAAGCAAAGATCTCTACTAAACAGATTGCAAAGGAGCTTCTTCTCGAGGATGCCACCAAGTGCAAACTTGGTCATGGCTATATTGCCCACTTTAGCGAGTCAGGCTTTAAGCAGTATTTGGACAAAATCTAGCTCCCATTCAAAAGATTTTTGTATATGTGCCTGAAATTGACCATCTTCCCAGTTGCCATGTTGACCCAGGCCTGGAGCCCCTCGGCATCTGATATCTGTCCTATGTTTGGTATCATAAGAGAAACAGTGTCACGCTTTTTTCTGTTCTGTGAAAAGTGAAAGCCTGTTCTTAAAGGTGTTCCTAAGAGACTCTGGAGTTCGCACAGTTAATCAGGCAATGTTTTTTTAAATGTATTCTTCTTACCCCACTGTAATATTTGTATAAGCTCGATCCAGCCACACGGTGTGGCTGATAAGAAAGACATTTCCAGCCAGTATTTAGGATAATGGTGTCTTTCCTCTTTTCATTCATATGTATGTACCAAGGCTGTGAGAATCGCTCTCCTTGTTTTTAACAATTTAAGGCTCAGAACACTGTAATGTACTGTTTTTAACCTACTCTCTTTAAACGTTTCTTTTCTATTGATTATATAATTTGTAATGTTTTATGGCACATGTTGAAATAGAGGATAATAATTGACTATATGGGGGAGTACAACTTGGGGATAGACAACCCTCAAAGGAGTGACACAACATCATCGGACGAGACATGCTATCCCCCTTTCCTTTTATGGATACAACCTCCATTCCCCATGCCTTAACGGCATATTGTCATAACTCTATTCACCCACCCACGCAAGCTACTAAGAATATCTTCCCATGCTCTGTATGTAAGTCACCAAGCACTGACTTCCCTTTTCATGAATGTAAACTTAATGTGACGAGGACGCTGAGTGGAGCAATGAACATCGATGAAGGCCAGAACCACAAGCTGCACTCTAGTGGTTGTGAGCGCATAAATGGTTCTGGGGCATTTAAAACACTGAACCAGATGCCAGGAGGGAAACGCTGTGCTGTTGGAAAAACCGTGGAGCCAACAAGCTCACGGGGAAGGCCAAGCAAAGAGAACTGCAAGAGCTGGTCCGCTGCAAGGACGCCATCAGAGGAAGAGATGGGAAGACTTCCTGGTGTCTGCTAGTACCGGAAAGCAGCCGAGACGCCACTCAAGCACAGAGAAGCACATCACAGGCAAGCGGGACTGAGAGAGACATGGAAGCCATGAAGCAAGGTAGGCAAACCCCGGGAGAAGAAAGCACACCACAGAAAGTCGGTGAGTCCACAGAAAGGAAGCTGTGACACCGGGACACTTTGCCAACTCTCCCATGGCAAACAAGCATAAATGAAGCATATAAGACAAAATGGGAGACTTGAAATTTCCAAAAGATAAATAATGGAATGAATACCGGATATTGTTAAGTTTGCAAGTGTGTTAAGTGAAGCACATGAGAAAGCCCTTGAAGGAGAGTATATCATGCAAGGTCAAGTTGGACAGTGTGCAAAGAAAGTCACATGAGGAGTCCTGATATGAGGATATATCAAGCATAGCCAAAGACTATGTATAAAATACATTAAAGAGGAGAGAAAACCTGGCAGGGGAGTATACCAGTTGTCCTGCATAATTAAGACTAACAGCCAAGTTGGTTGGCATTCACATTTTTTTTGTTGACCAGAAAGGCCCAAGGAAAACTCATATCCTTAAGAGTTTAACGTTCATGGAAGAGATATCCAGGGGAAGGAAGCCATCGTCTGGAACTGTGAACCTTATCCCTTGGAAACTTGTGTGTTGGAGTTATGCCGTTCCTTTTTAAACATTTATACACTTTAAATGCCAAAGACATTTTCCTTTTCACCTTAGAGTTAATTTTAGAATGTAAGGGCCAGACTAGCATGTCGGACACAGATCATTTTTGCTTTGGGAATCTCGACATCGGACAGACCCTTGCATTTGTTTAAGGTATGAAAATACCTCTTAGAGTAGTGACAGCAAGGCATTTTCCAACAATTTGTTTAATTTGAAATAAAAGTCTATAGCCACAAATATAAACTCTCTGTCCAGGCTTCATTCCTGGTTTTTCACAGAACCCACTCCTGTTCGTTGACCTCAAGAATGCAAGTGTTGCACTCTAAAAACACACTCAAGTGGCTGTGTCCAATAATGCCAATATTGCCAATTAATGAAGACTGTGTCATGCTCTTTGTGCCAATGTATTGAGGATCCAATTGCTTTATTGAGTACATTTCTAAATTAAGTACACATCTAAACAACTAAAAGTCATTTCAGACTGTTTAGTTAAGACATGCTACTAAATGAAATAATTAAGGTACAACTATGAACCTACGTTAAGTTATGAAGTCAAAACAGTTATGAAGTCAATAATTAAGGACTAGAGGGATGGTAAGAGAGTGAAGTAATCTATGGATATTCCATTTGAGAGTTTACAAAAAATATCCCTCTCTGAATACGTTAGGGACATTTAATTACATGTTATGCAATTAAGAGGGTGTACATTATACATGCTCTGGTTACTGTTCAACCTAGCAAATTCTGTGTTGTAGCTTTATTGAAATGGAAGTAGAATAGAAAAATTAAGCAAACCAAGTAAACATGAACAATGTGGTAGAGTTTCCCAAACCTAGGTGGTAGACAATGTGAGGTCATCATGTTTTGTGACTGTCAATTGGACAGCATTGTGCAGTGGATGTTTTAGATCCAAAAAGTAGGTGATACAGCCAGTTTTGTCTGGCATCTGTGTGCTAGTGTGATGATCTGCGTGCTAGTGTGATGGTGAGCGAAGGATACAATTGTAAGGAAATGAGATTATTTGACAAACTATGTCTTGGCCTTACAATTTATGCCACGAAGACAGCACTTTTCATCTAACAACCCCGTTACAATAATCCCACCCTAAACCTATTGGACAAGAAACAGGCTGTATTTGATCTCCATATACAAATGTATTAAAATAGTAATTGAAACCACAGGTGATCCCTAGTTTATGCGGGAGAAGTCACCCACAATAATCTTTGCAAACAAATACAGACCACTTGGCTGCAATAACATATAACGTGTATGCTTTTTTTTCGGTAGTTATCAATGCAGACAAACATCCATTCAAAAAGTGAAATCTGTATAGCTTATTTTGGACAACATTATACAAAGAATATTCCACGTATGTCTGCTTGTCGAATCATGTCTTCCAAAAACATTATTCAACAATTGCACTCTTCATTTTGTCTAACATTAATGATTTGGTGGCATCAGAGAAATATTTCAAATATGCATTTAGCTGGAACTTCTCCAACATCATTGAAAAGTATTGCCAGCAGAGAAAATCTACATCAAATAACATTCAATTGCTTCTCATGGATGTGCCATTTTTCTATTTCTATCTGTCTATCTCTCTATCTCTCTAACTATCGCTTGGCCCAGATTTAAGGTGAAACCTGTATAGATAGACTTTTCCCAAAATTCTATTGTTAAAAACATTTGAGTCAGTGGACAGGTTTGGATGACATTCCTACGTGCAGCCCTCACCCACCCAAAAAAAGTTTGCCACGGCCCCTCCAAATTGGACATTTTGGCAAAGATTTGTAACAAATTAAAACTGTGTTTAGGAAATAAAAATGTTTTTGGCTATTTTCTAATCATTTTCAATTGAGAAAACGTGAATTTTTTCAACAGTCATAGCGTAAAAAACATTGCGCGGATTTGGATGAAATAAAAACAACTTGGGCACAAAGTGTTGACTTAATATCCTTAACTGGATTTAGGTAAATTTGTCAAGCATTTTTTAAAAAATATTTGCGAAATAGGTGCCCACTGCTTCCAAAAACCTTTATATATCTCCTCTCGTGCATTGCAGATTTTCTGAAATGAAAAGGCGTCCTTTTATTTTGTGTCCAATGCGAGCTATTACTGCTATAATATCATTGCGATTTGGAGGAGAAAAGGATGAAATAACATCAAGCTAGTGGTGGAGAGGAAAGGGGACACAGTGTGAATTTGTGAAGTTAGGGAGCCAGTTGAGGGTAGAATATTTCAGCTTATCAGTGCAATACCTGAGGAATCGCATGAGATTACTGCAGCAAAGACGCAAGACGAGATCGGAAAAGAAACTGCATCACACAAACTGAAAAGTGGAAGGGGGAAATGAGAGAGGGTCAGGGAGGGGGAAAAGTAATTGAGTCGTGTGGAGGTCCTTGAAAAGATGAGGGGGACGCATGGTGAGTGCCTGTGTGGACAGGGATTATTTTCAGCTTTCCACAGAATTACACAAGATTACTGCAGCAACAGTGAAAGATGTGATTGGAAAATAAACTGCATCACACAAGTCAAAGAGTGATAGGGGGTAATGGGAGAGAGTAAGGGATGGAAAAAGCCATTGCTGGCAGGGGTGAACCAAGAAAAGAAGAGGGGGCACGTGGTTAGTGCCTGTGAGGACAGGGAAGACTTTTTCTCCCCACCAATTTTTCTGTTATCACGGGAATCGGCACACTGCTATGGTACTGCGGCAAACAGAAACGATTCTGGTAAATCATTGCAGGAATATAGAGAGAAAACAAATATTTTACGCCTGCAGAGATCACATCTAATAGGCAGGTGCTAATAGATCTTTGGGAACAAATTATTGGTGTAACTGTCCAGTGGCCATGGCCAAAGGCAATGAGTAGTGGACCCCGAAGAAACTATAGTATAGCACAACCCTTGAAATTTAGTGAAAGAATGTCACTTAAGACAGAGTTAAGGTTATCAGATGTAACACATCAAAACTCTTAAAAGTCTGCTGTTTTGAAAAGAGATGCCCATCTTGACTCTGCACACCCCCCATAATGTCCCACATATCATTTTGTATGTCATCTGAATCTGTTTCTGTTCTAATATGCGTGTGCTTTGAAATGTGGGCACGACAAGTTAAGATATCGTCACTTCCCACATCTGCTGAATCACTGATGACATCACTAATTATATCAGACATGACATCAGTGATGAGATCAATAATTACATCAAATGTGACATTAATGATTCAATAAGTTAGAATATTTTTATTGCCCTCTTTTGATACATATTTTATTACACTCAACAATAATAACAACATGACATAGAACAATATACTGACACAGAAGCATGATATGGTTATGTGTTGCACATTCATTTCTAATACTTATCAATTTACTAAATTTAATATAAAAATATGTAATGATATACACATTTTTGGAATTTCATGTATTATTAAACAACTACAATACTTCATTGTAGGCCAAGTACCTGATTCTGGTACAACTATTTCAGGTATTTCAATTACAATGAGAGTATGTAGTAGTACAAACAAATAAGCATAGATAGAAGTAGAACATTTTTTGATAGCAAGTGTTATGAAAGTAGTCAATGTTTTCATTTAAATGTACACTTCTCCTCACCAGTAAATTACCCATTATTTTCTTTTTAAGTGAAATTATGCTATAAATAAATTTGAAGAATATATCAATAAGTTAATGAACATACATATTGATAACAAAGATTGTATAACATGAAAGAGTTATTAAATACTATATATATATATATATATATATATATATATCCATATGACTGTTTCTTCTGCAGTCTGCTGAGAAGCACTCCTCCATTCAATCAATTTTGCTTCCAATATATATATGTATAATAACAAATGCATATTAACAGTGCATAGCTGAAATAGAACATTATATTGAGAATATTCAATAATACAAATTGATATTGTTTAATATAATAAAAAGGAAAGGAGTCGAGACAAACTGGACAACCAAGTGAAACAATAGGAAAGAAGAGAAGGGATAATAAGTGCAATCAAAACTTGTGTGACGGTTACATTAAATATGCTGCAAAGAATTTCCATTTTCTGTTAATTTTGGTAAATGCCTGCTAGATCGTGTGTACATGTTCTAAATTCTCTGAAAAGGACAGCTAGAGTTCCACCAGATTATAAGATACCTTCTAGCAGTTTTCCAGGTTGATGTGATAAGATGAAAGGCAACAAAGATGAAAAATCAGAAAAGATCTGGAGATGGTATGGACATTGATAAGGGTTAATCAAACACCAACCATAACATTTGCCAAAATATATATATTACAGGGCTTGCGGCAGCAGCCCTGTAGTTATGGTTAAGTTGCTCAACCCATAGGAATAGCAGTTTTTGGGTGGCTTATAACTTTGCCCCCACCCCCAGGACGAATCCTGCATGCAAAGTATATGGCCCCGTCTGATCGATCCTGCGAAGTTTGGTGAGGGTTTGTCACGGGGGGGGGGGGCAAAGTTATAGATGGGGTCCCAAAATGTGTGGTTTTTCCCATAGGCACAATGGAAAAATAAATGTGCTCACGTCTACATCCGAATTGCTGGATGGATTTTCACCAAATGTGTGGCAGGAGCGGCGGCTTTGGGCCGAAAGCGTGCTTTTATAAATTTGTTGTAAATCCATCTAGTTGTTTTTTTTTAAACAACCAAAAATAGGCCAAAATACATTTGTGATATCTGGGTTTGGTCCGTGAACTGACTTCCCTTTTCGGTCCACGGTCAGGCCCCCGATTGACCCAGCGACGGGTGTGATGTTTGCAGACATGGGATGCCCTCTCTAATTGGATGGTGAAGAGCGTGAGGTCCGTCAGATTTTTGGGGAACGCCTGCCATGTTGGATACGCCGCTGTCCGTAAACATTGCGGAAAAAACATATTAAAAACACAACATTACACTTATCAAACTAATTAAACAATCTCTGGGGAAGTGAGGGGTGATGAGAATGGGATGGGAAAATGCCTTAAAAAGCCAAAAAACTGGTGTTTTTCTTCTCCGATGTCCACGAACAGTCCATCCAGTCCTGTGATGTTCGTGAACCTATTACATGTTCGCGGGTACATATGCTAATTTGTGCATTACAGGGTTGGTGAAAAGCAGTTTTTGGATGGCTTATAACTTTGGCGCCACTCAATGAAACTGCATGAAATTTAGGAATTACATTCTAGACCTGACTCTGAAAAGTTCTGCAAAGTGTGGTGCTGTTTTGTCAAGAGGAAACAAAATTAGAGAGGGGGTTCCCACCATATTTGAAAGACTTATAAATGTGGTGCCATTTGACAAATATGCATATCAGTTTACAAAAAGATTGTTGGCCTATATATGAACCTTTTTGCAAAGTTTGTTGGGATTTTCTGAAGAGGGGGCAATATTTTTAGTTGGCTTATAATTTGAAAACATCTGGAAAACACATATTCGGTCATTTGGTGGTGGAAAGGCAGGCTGGGAAGGGGTGGGATTGGCAAAAAGATGATATGGGGATATTATTGTAGGTTGAAAAGGGTCAGGTAGGTGCCCTAGCTGCCCACGGGGTAGTTTTCGGGCAGCGTTCTGAACGGCAGCTGGGGAAAGACATTTGGGGTTATTTGATCGCTGAAAGGTGGTGTAGAAATGGTAGGAAAGTGGAATGAAGGTAATGTAGAGCTATTTTTATAGTTCAGAAAAGGGTTTATGAATGCTGCCGGGTCTGCCATCAATTTTGGTGTCCGTGGACATAATCTCGATTTCAGGGGGTTGGGGGTGAGTTTCATTAGTTGACTGTGTATGATACGTACTTGTTATGCAGTTAATTGTGTTGTGGTTAGTGGCTAAAATGTGAGGTAGACTCTGTGCACTGAGCACAACTACAGTAGTAGTATGTTTATTGTAATTATCGATACTGTAGCAGGAGTAAAGCCAGCATGATCATAGTAGTAATATATGTAAAGTAATTGTACATAATGTAGTGGGAGTATAACGTGTTTGTAATATGAGGTATTATGAAATTGAATCATTGGGAGAAGAAAACGTACTGGATAAAAAGTAAAAAATAAATACAAATATTACAAATTGTTGCCGGTAAACAGTTGTGAGACACTTCTGTAAGTACACTACACATTCAAACATATAAGCATATTGTTACATATTGGTGTGCAAATACACATACATTGGTCTATAGCTCTCGCCTTACCCTAACATACCCCCCCATCGAGTATCAATGGCAGTGGGCACCTGTGATGGTGTGCTCGCAAAAGGGCGGGGTGGATGGATTTGCTGAATGTGTGGTACACCATGTGCACCAGAAAGGTATTTTATGCACTATGACTATTCTGCAAATAGTCAGAGCAGTGCTGGTGTCTGCAGACTCTACTTTGAAGACTGTGTTCCTGCAATGAACATATGTATGAGTCCATAGAATGTTGTCCCAGGTCTATTGCGCTTATCCCATTCTCATCGTCCACCTCTTACTTTAACTAGAAGCTGAAAATATGTAGAGCAATGGTACTTTGTAGGCTGTACTCTTGTAACAGCCTCTTTTTTAATTTACCCACTTTCTTTCGCGCCCCACTCCAGGTTATTTGAATTAAGGCTGCCAGACTTATCATTGTCCTAAAGACCAGGGACAGTATAATTGATCCTTGGTCTTCAACCTTTAATTGGCACCTGTAGTGCACCTAATGTTTACAATGCTATTTAACTTTAAATTTTAAAGGCCGGATGCTTTTGGGCCAGGCACGCTATATAAATAAAAAAACTACAAATAAAGTGTTATACGGATGACAAGCTTCAAACTGTGTGCTGCATCCTCTCCTGTCCTATCTCGATTATTGCTTACTGTGTATATGCAAATTAGCAAAGGTAGGCATCCAACAATGTGTGCCTTAATGCCAGTAAGGCTGAGATAATTATTATTAGACCCCTGCTACTGCTTTCCCTATTTCACACCGGCTGTCCTCTTGGGTCCTGTACCAACGCCTTCCGGTTAGAAAAAAAGCCTTGGTGTTATCTTTCACTCCACACTGTCTTTATGTCCTCATATTATGGACACATTGAAGAAGTCACACTTACAGCTACAGCCACTAAGAGGTATTGTTGCTTTTCTGACTTTGCCCCAGAACCTCACTGTCGCAAGAGCTATAGTTTTGTCTAGACTGGACTATTGTAACAGTCACTTTTTAAATCTCACTACCTCTACTCTTCGACCACTGCTACGTATCCAGACAGCACTGCAAGACTTGTACTTGACCTTAACTGAAGGGATGGTATATCTCCTGTCCTGAAATCTTCACACTTTCTTCAATTGGTAGCTGCAAGGATCTATTTCAAGACCATCTGTATTGTTTACAAGGCTTTCAGGGGTTAGGGACCACAGTACTCGCAAGTTTATCTTCTTTAGCATTTTTGTTGTTCAGCTGTTTACTCCTGCACCTCCAACTCTTTGAAGGTTAGGCGCTTATGTAGGTAGAGAGTGGGTGGAGGGGTGATTTCTCTACTTGGGTGTTGTTTTCCACTGGAACAGATTCCCCGCCTCTCTGAAACTAGAACAGAAACACCTCAGGGTATGCAAGTAATGCTTCTGCTCTCTGTGTCTATACCCTGCTGAAGTTTTTTTTCTGCTGCACTAACTGGTTACCTGGCCACCCGGTAAATGTCATGGGGACTAGGTTGCTGTATTACCAGTAGTTCCAAGCACTGTGTAGGGGTCCACAATGCACTATGGACTGTATCTGCAAGCACATGGTGCCATGCCTGTTGGCACTTACTTATAACTGGGCACCTCAGCATCAATTACTGGAGGTTTGTTATTGCACTCTCCCCTTGCATCCCCCTGCCACTTCTTGCACTTGCGTGATATGAATAACAGAAGGCTTAGTAAGATAATTTATTCTGTTCCCTTTTGTTGTTCCCTTGCTTGTCAAGTTGCACCAGGAAACACCTGTGTAGAGGTGTGTTACAAATGACTTATTATATGAAATCATTGTTATTTTGTTCCCTGGCCCCACCACAGTTTTTTGGTCTTGTGCCGATGTGTAAACTTTTTTTTTTTGGCTTTAGGGTCTTCGGGTCTTCACAAATAACGGATAAATACGTGAATAAAGTAAATGAAGTTTGTACACACTGGAAAGTTGATACTATGCTAAGTGACTGCAGATTGCAATAGACGAACAGTGTAAATGTCACAGTGTTAGTCAAAATTGAAGTAATGGATGAATGAATTTGTATTGCCAATGTGCATTATGCATTATGAACATACGACTTTGCACATTTACATCTTACTGCACATGGCAATGAGGGGTGCGTGTGTCATGATCACCTCGAGAATCAAGGGTTCATTGTGCAGACATGCAGGGACCAGATGGTTAGCAACATGACATATCAGACATTCCTCTCATTCATCAGTGTTCGAATCCACAGAGCGCCCCATAGAGCCTAATGATAGAGGGTTCCCCCAAGATGGCCGCCTAGTGGGTTACGGACAGAATAGCTTGAAGGAACTAGTATCTGGGATTGGAGGACTGCATAAGTTCCGCCTACGCCTTGGCTCGCGCTTCGCATTTGTTCCACTGACGGCAGTGCAACGCTTACTGGCGCTCTGTTCACAGACATGTCAAAACAAAAGAAAAAAGCATGATATAAACTTATCGAAGTACCAGCAAGTTCCACAGACCAAAGACCCTTCGTACCTGACTAGACGTTTTCATCAAAGCAGTTCTCCAAGCAAGAGGGGCGTTTCTCCGAACTCCATGTCACAGACAACTACGTTTCTTCTTCAACCTCCGACTTTCCGTAACGTGCAATAAAAGACAGAATGTGCGCAGATAGAAATTATGCGCTCACTTACTGCATTCCTGAAGAAAGCAGCTTCGAGTTCTCAGAGACTCGACCACACCTCGGCACTGCTAGACTTTGTGTTGTTCGTTTAAAAAGCCAGCAAATCCTCACATGAAAATTATTTCTCTCTGCAAAACCAGAAAAATAAAATAGAAACAGAAACAGATTAGACTTTGTCAAAACAACACCCCGCCTCTGAACACTGTTGTCCCCAGAGACTAGTACACTAGCAAGACTACTGCAAATCCAGACTTGTCAAGATACTTACCACTTCAGAAGCTCCTCAGCAAATCTTCATTCTGGAGAAGTCTTGCCTCTATACTAATGTACCCCTGCATGATAGCAGGAAGGAGTGCTTCCCAAAACCAAATCACAGGTGAAAAGGGAAGCGGGCACTCAAAAGACAAATTGTAAGAGCTAACAGCATGTGGTAATGGGAGCCCACCTTAGAGTGTAGAGTCCATATTAGAATCATTCCTTTTTCTTTTATCTCTCATTATAAACAAGCAACAGCAACAGCAGCCCATAGAGTTTCCAGGCCACTAATGCTCCTGCAGAGACAAGGTAAGTGCTACACAATGCAAAACCATTTACGTAAAATTACTCTGCCCAAGCATAATGGAGAACACAGAAGTAGATAACCTGTCCCAGTTGTTGGGGGAGTTACGTGCCGAAGTCCATTCAGCACGGTCTGAAACCAATTCCCTGAGAAGGGAACTGGTAGTTAATAGGGATCGCACAGAGGAGTTAGGCCGGCAACTACTCCAAGCACTGGCAGGCCAGGCCCCACTTCCCAGGGTGTATTCCGTCAGCTCAGATTTCTCATCAGTAGCCCCTGTTCAGGTGCTGGTTCCAGGAAACATTCCACTGGCACCCTTGAACGGTGTATGGGGGATCATACGTGTTTTTCAGTATTCATGAATCAGTGCCATTTGCATTTCCTGTGGAGACCAGGGGTTTTTCCATAACACCAGTCGAAAGTGGCATTTGTACTGTCTTATTTGGGAGGACATGCTGCGGACTGGTCCATTCCTCTGGTAAACAGAGATGACCCTTTGCTATGAAATTTTCCGGGTTTTCAGCAGGAACTAGAGAAACTCTTTGCCTGTCACACTCAGAGGCAAGCCCTGGACAATGATTTATTATCCCTATGACAAGGCAGTCAAGATTTGCTGGCTTATGTGGCCACCTTCAATCGACTAGTAGAAGAAACTAATTGACCCGAAGAAAAGAGAACAACACTTTTTTATCGAGGTGTCCACGGGGATCTGAAGGATATTCTTGCCCAGGTTGTGGATCCTCCCGCTGGATGTGCATTGATCTTACCTTTCAGTTGAACCACTGCTTGCAAGATTAATGAGTGGATCGCTCTCGCTCAGATAACAGGCCGTATTATGTTCGTCCAAATGAAAACATGGCCCACCATGCATCTGAGGGTCATCCAGAGCCCAAGCAATTGGGAGGTATTCGAGGCTCCATCTCAAAGGAGGAAAGGGAAAAAAGAAGACAACAGCACTTATGCCTCTATAGTGGTTCGGTGGGACATTTCCTTCGGGATTGTCCAGTGAAGCCCCCCTGGAAACCTGTCGGTGCCGTGGATAAGGCTGACAAGGAAAATCAGATGGAAAACTCCATCTCCCGGCTAGCATAGAGGCTAGCTTGTCGAGCTAGAAGAAGGAATCTCAGATCTTTCATTTTGTTGTACCCGTCTTCCTGAGTGGCAACAATGTGATGCTGGAAATTCATCAGAGGGGCATCTGAATCCTTGCCCTTTATTTCCTTTTCATGTGTTCTGTCTTGTTTTCCACGCAGGAGTTCATGTGGGACTCCTGGTGGTGCAGCTCTTCCTGTGTTTGGTTTGGTGAACAGACCCTTGGGATACCCTTAAGGTACCCATGGGTGGGAGTACGAACCTGTACTCCTAGTATATGTTTTTGGACACCTCTGTGTGCCCCACAGAGCAGGGTATGGGCTGGTGGTAGCTCTGTGCTGAATTGACAAGTGCCCTGAGCGTCCTCCATTTTGGGATGCCCAGGCCCTGTCAGAGGTATCAGTGGATTTGTGCTAGAAAACAAGATGGTTCTGTGACCCAAAGTCCTGGAAGCCCTGACTTTGTCCCTTCTCCCTGACTGGCTGTTGGGTGGAAGTTCCATATATGGTGCTGTGGGGAAGTCCAGGCCAGACTGGTTGGAGCCTCCCCAATGACTGTATGTTGTGGGTATGCCTGTGGGTAGGACCTGGGTGAATGGAGCGTGTGACGAATATGCATTCCGTGTTATGGGTGTCTAGTATCTGGTGTTTGACACAATGGGCCTCATTACGACCCTGGCGGGAGACCATGGTGCTATTAGCACCATGGTCCATGCCGGTAAATTACCGACTCCGCCATGGAGAAAGGAGGAATTACCACCCCATTACAAGGTTGGCGGGGGCGGTAATTCACCCTTCCACCATGGCCCTTCCCCAATCCCATTTTTGCCCCATAGGGCTCAATGGGAATGGGGAAGGCGCTAAGCACCGTAATTAGCACCAAGGTCCCTTTGCGGGTCGCTACTTTAACGGTTGGTCTACACCAGCCGTTAAGGTCGGGTCCCGCAAAGGGACCTCGTAATTAGGCACTAATAGGTTAACGGCGCCGCAACCTTTTACAGCGCTGTTAACCCATTAGCGCCTGGATCGTAATGAGGCCCAATGACTGAGACAGCCCTGCCCAAACTGGTATGAATGCAGTGTGTAGTGCTGAATGGCTGGGTACTTGTCCGAATCCACATTCTGTGTTGTGAGTGTCTGGATGGAGAAGAATGGCCTGAATGCACGGTGCGCCCGATTGGATGCCTGACTTCCTGAATGCCCTTCTGAGTGATTGTAAAGAGGTACGTTGATACTGGTACAATGGAAGTAAAAATTGTGATATGTGATTCACTTGAAATATTTGATTGTTTTTGTACTACACTGTTTGCCACTAATAGCGTGAATTGTTGTGGCATGTGTTTCCAGAAACGAAATTGACTCGGGCACGCTGAGAACGCTACATTAAGGGTGACATTGTTATGTGTCCTTCAAAACAGTGGACTGAGAATTTGTGGGAGTAATTGTGTCCACAATCCATGAAGAAATGATTCACCGTATTAAAAGCAGACATCGGAAAGTAAAGTTTCTATTTCAGAAAACTATGCTGTGAAGTGGTTGGTCCTCTACAACATCGGAAAAATGGATTCGCAAAACGCAATGTAAGCAACATTTTAAGTGAAAGCTATTGAAGTGTGGAAAGTGTACTGTCTGCCATATGATAAACACTGTGATGGCTGAAGGTTCAATTTGCTGCAAAGAGTACACATTGTACATTGTAGGGTATTTTGCATAAATTTGGGGCTTGGCAGTATTTTCCTACCGCCAAAAACAATGGTAATTTGACAATGACTATTCCTTGCATTCAGATTGGGTTTGGCTTTATAGTGGAATACATTTTGTTGGTGGTATTTTGGTGAGCATAATTTCTTTGTTTTATTTGTGGCCCCAACATACAAAACCCCCTTCTTTTGATCTCTAGAGGCCTCGGACTTACATTTTTCAGAAACACCACATTTTCATATGGAGTGGCACCTATGGCTGTTATCACTGATTTATCTACACCAGTGAGCTATGTTTCCATAAATTATTCACAATAACATGTGGTAATTTCACTAATTTATTTACATTAGTGAGACTATGTTTCCATAGAGTAGGTACAATAACATGTGGTATTATCACTAATTTATTTACATTAGTGAGACTATGTTTCCATAGTCCTCTCTCTGCTGATTCATATAAGCTCAGCAGACTATTGCATTATATTGCACTCAGAAGCCACACACACATACCCTGAGTGGAATCACACACACAGCTATTTATAATGGCTCATGACATTGCTTCATCTGTATAGGAAACTTGGCACATTAAACATCCTTCCCTCTCCTGCAGATATTTTATCTAGAGGCATCAAATGAAAAACAGAAGCAAGAACACTCTTAGACAGACTGTGTGTTATCACAATTTCATTTCAAAATGATACATTACCATTCTGGTGAGACAATCCTTTCTGAAATAAACATAAGAGAAACAAATGCAATAATACCACGAATTTCATTTTACATTTTCAAAAAGAAAAAGAAAGATTACATCATTTGTCTTGCAACATTATAACGTGGCAGTTAAACACAGGAGAATTCCCTATCACTACACTGCCTGCCTAATAGTAGATCATTCGTCCGGCAGTCACAGCAATCTCACTCCATTTGTATACTTACCAGCTATTTGTAGCTCACCCACACGCAATCTCCCTTGGCTAGCTGCCTTCGATGAATGAGCCCAGGGTTTTCTTTGTGTTTGAAGTTTGAAGTTTGAAGTGCACAGAGAGAACACGGAATTCTCAAGCCGGTGCCAAGTGACTAGGAAACCCCAGCCTCTAAAGGTCAGCAATGCAACTGGGATGACACCTCGTAGCAGCCCAGCCAGGCGATCTCACAGCAGCTCCAGCCAAGTGACCTCACTGTAGCTCCGCAAAATGTCTTCTCCCTGTAATTCTGTCAGAGCTATTCCGAAAAACCTCTGTTACCTCCCCTAAGTTTACATAGCACCAATCAAAATTCCTAGCATCACCTCCTCCTTCCTCAACAATAGCTCACTTTTACAGAAAGCAACTGTATCTAACTGATTTCCTGGAATTCGAATTTTGCTTCCTGTAAAGACAGTGAACAGGGCAAAGAAAAATTGTACGTTTAAAAAATTAATCTCAGCCTGCCACATTATGCACATGGAGAACACATTATAATGTTAAGGAGTTAGAATCATGTTAGTATTTGTTAGTTAAGTTAATTAATCAAGTATCTAATGTGTCTCCTGTAAGTGAGGCATTTCAAGTGAGAAAATAACTGGTGTGCTTTTAAAAAGGTCTTGAGAAAAAAAATGGTGTGCTTTTAAAATAGATAGCCTGTCTTCATATACATGTCCATATGTTACCCTGGCAGCACATGGATTGCTGTACCACATCACAGTAATAATGTGATCTCATGCAGTGGCACTGCACTGCAAAACACGCTAAATTATACTACATATCCCCTCCTTTTTCTGAGAATTTGACCATGGTCCAAGCCACAATTGGAAGAAACCCAACTTGCTCTCTTTCTTCTTTTAAAATGTATGCGCATTAGGATATCTTTCTCTCCCCATTGTATCTACTAACATGAGCAACATCTTCATTTTCGCTGACAAAACAATCAACCACCCTCCCCTTATTAGCACCAGGCCAGATAAACCCACTATAGAGCGTTCCCCCAGGTTCCCCAATTAAACCTTTCCACTTCTATTATACCCAAGTTACTAACTGGAATATTGTTCTTTCTTAGATTCATTTTCACCACATGCTTCTCTTTATGATTCAATAAGAACTCCACATCAGGGTCTATTGGAAATGCATCCCTTTGAAAAAAATGCAATATTTTCTACTTGGCTTTCCCAAATGTCATTCGTAACATGAAATAATGTTAAACCTCCAATCGAAACAATTGTGTCCTTCGGAACCTGTAAGTAAAATACATTATATTTCACCTGTTTGACCACAAATGTTCCATGATTCAAGTGTACTACCGTAAAATTCTTCATACAGGTGCTGACCAACAATTTTACCTTTGACCATCTTAGCCTGTGCCAATTCTTCACCCCCCATATTGCTAATAATTACTTCACATCCTTCTGATATACTTGGGTCAGATTTCAAACCACAAATAGCATCTGTAGCATCAGGAATAAACGGTTCACCTGGGCAATTATAATTTTGTTCCTTAAATTTCACACACGTTTCCAAATTTGGTATCAAGTAAACCTCAGGCTCCCATGACTGAAATGCCACCACTTCTGGAGTCTTAATCTTAATAAATGTGTCCTTTTGCCAAAATCCCACATTGTGTACCCACTTAGTTTGATAAATGAGTTCAGGGGATACATATGAGATGCATAGTAAAAACCCTATTTCCAACCTTTCCAAGTCCCAATATAAGGGCATTGCATTACCCATTTCAAATGCAATTTTTACCTGTACCACATCAATCTCCCTCCTGGTCAACCTTTCTATCATTTGAAGAATAATATCCTGTGAAACGAAGTACAATGGTATATGTCCTTGAATCAATTGTAAAATTGCAGTTTGAACTTCTGTCATATAATTCGTTAACAGTCTATCAACAGGACTCATTATATTCAAAATCTCACTAGTTTCTGTCATGCTTAATAATCAATTTAGTTGAATTACATCTGCTTGTTCATTCAATATGATCGCAGTTTAATTTATGAACCTTACTTGTTCATCTAACCCCCCTCTAATTCCATCTAAAGTTTTTTGTATTATTTCTAGGTCAACACTCAATTGTTGTGCTTTAGTACTTAGCGTCCCTACTGAAATGGCATTGGCTGTCGACATTGTGGTACCTATTATGGCTCCAATTATAGACATTACCAATGAGACTGCAAGCATTACTGCTCCTCTTTTTCCTCTCCTCTTCTTAATGTCTGCTGAATTCACAAATGTTTTCTCCAATTGCATCAACATATCTCTTATTGACTGCTTATCGTCTTCTTTCCTTAGTTCCAGCCACTCTTTAGTCTGCTCAGCTTTAATTCCAGTTTTATTAAAATGTTTTTCCACCAGAGGATCAGGATTCAATGGTATGTAAATGTTCTGGAAAATCATCCTTCTATCACTCATGATGAATCCTGGTGCTTCTTCTACCGCAATACCAGATGCTGGTCCAGGCTCAAGGACAACCTGTGCTTCTAAAGTTTTGAAGTTCCCTCCAAATGTCATCATAATTATCCATATTGTTGGCGTCATCATCAATGCTGATTGCTTTGTAGCCTTGGTCTTCACCCCCTTCCGGGGCTTCTCCGGAATCTGTCCGCGTGGACTCCAGGACTCCATCGTCTCCCGTGTTTTCTGATCCCGTGACCTTTAAGCCAAAATGTGTTAATCAATAGTCTAAATCAAATAGAAAAGAAACAAATTAAGTACATAGCACAATACTAACTTCACCCTTTTGCCAAAAATAAAATTATATATATCCATGCACTCCATAAATCACTTTGCCCTGTTCCTCTCGCTTTCTGAAATTAAGCGCATGTTAAAGAGAACACAAACATACATAAAATAGCATTCAACATTTAATACATTTTCATTTAGCAAACCAACTCTACTAAGTTCAGCTTTCATTTTATTTTTACCTATATACATATGTAATACTCAATCACCTCTATTTTATTTCTCTGCTGTTGCTCTCTGACTAAACCCATTTACCTTACCTTCTTTTATGTATTCAAGGGACTTTATCTGTTTCCACACGCTCAAGTCTTTTAATTTCGTGTCTGGGGTGCCAGGGTTTAATTTGGTTTACATGAACAAACTGTTCTTTTGCTGTTTCACCTTCAGTTTTCAAAATTTTATAAACCACAGGAGAGACCTTATCTATAATTCGAAATGGCCCCTGCCAGGCTGCTAGAAATTTTGAATTTTTCTGTTTACTTTTTCCAAAAGGAAATTTATACACCTGATCGCCCACACAATACTCTTTCACTGATGTCTTTTTATCATAATATGACTTTGCACTGTCAGCAGCTCTTTCTAGATTTCACTGTACAAAAGCAAATGCATGTTGTAATTGCCTCCTCAGTTCATCAATGTATTCATGAACTGTGGATGAGCTCAGAAGTGTCTGCTCATGTGTTCTGTATAGCAGGTGTTGTGGTAATACCATTTTCCTACCTGTCAAAACCTCATGCGGGCTAACACCTGTTGCTTTGGCAGGAGTTGACCTGATTGCCATCAAAACCAAAGGTAAACGTAAATCCCAGATGGAACCTGCTTCTGCTACAAATTTCTTTAATATGTCCACAACAGACCTATTACAGCGTTCAACTCCCCCAGAAGAAGCAGCTCGATATGCAATATGTAATTTCCTTTTCACACCCAGTATTTGCCATATCTTACTCATTAGAGCACTTGTGAAATGACTTCCTCTGACTGATTCTATTGTTTGTGGTAACCCAAACCTTGAAAACTCATGATTCACCAGTAATGTAGCTGCTGTTTGCGCACTACAATCAAGTGCAGGAATACACTCAATCCATTTCGACATCAAACACACCACACTCAAAATATAACGGTTCCCCCTGCTCGATCTCTTTACAGCTCCTACATAGTCTATTTGCAAATCTGACCATGGAAGAGTTAAGCCTCTTTTCATTAATGGGGCTCTATGCATTGGTGAAGCAGGTTTAAATTGGGCACATACTATACATCCTCTAGTATATAATTCCACATCTTGGGACATATGTGGCCAGTAAGCATACTTTTTTAGTATTTCCAATGTTTTTTGTGAACCTCTGTGGCCTGCAGTTATTGCATCATGTGCATGGTGTAGCATTAACCCTCTGAATGAAAGGGGTACCACCCACTGTATCTGTCCTGTTATGGACTCTCTAATCATGAGTCCATCCTGTAGTCTAATGCGTTTTTTATTCTTTAATAGCACCCTCAACTCTTCTTTTCCCCTACAATCATTTTCTGTTGAAGGGTTTTGTTCAGGATCTATCAAATTATTATAATAGATTCCCAAAATTCAATCATCCTTTTGTGCCTCAATCAGATCTTGATCTGGTGTATCATAACTCCATTGTACTACTGGTTGATCTACCTCCTTTGGTGCTTTAGAACGTGTTACTGCATCAATTTTTATTTCACCAAGTAAATGTTCAATAGGTAGCAATTCTCCCATCACAGCCCCAATTTTAGCCAGGTGATCTGCCTTATCATTCCCCTCCTTATCCTCTCCTGGAGTTTTTAAATGCCCACAAATGTTACTCCAGTATATTGTTAAATCATTCTTTGACACCAATTTTTCTTTGGCTTGTATCATTTTTCCATGTTTAAGTGGCTTTTTGTTGTACGCAATCATGCCTCTCGCTTTCCAGCCAGGTAAATATTCCACAAAGCTATTTCGTGCATAGTCAGAATCAGTCACAAGGACAATTTCACTAAATTTATTATCAACTGCAGTAGCAATTGCTTTATAAATGGCTGCCAATTCCGCTACTTGACTGCTCCTAGCTCCAATTCTCATCCCTATACTGGGGACGCCTTCACATTTCAACCAGACATTTCCTATTCCTGACACTAATTGTTCATTACTGTCATTTTCAATGTGAAAAGCACAACCATCAACATATACAGTTGGCAAATCCTTGCATGTCTTTTCATCAAAAGCTCTGTGTTGTGATTGCCCAAAATCCTGTAAACTAGATTCCACTTCTACTTCGTTTGATACATGTTCAGCTGCACATTCATGTAGATCTGCTAAACCTTGAGCAACTGGGCTTTTTTTTATTTTGGCCATATCTCACTTCTACAGGAAAACCTTGTAATGCTAGCGTCCATGAAGTGATTCTGGACTGTGCTAGCTTACCTGACCTGATTCTTTTACTCTCTAAAAACTGCAATGGTTGATGATTGGTCTCAATAATGACCTTTTCTCCCTGAACAATGGGCCGGAAATACTGTAGCGCCCACACAGTGGTCAAAAGGGCCTTTCACATTCACTGATTTTAATTTCAACTTGCGAAAATGCCTTACTTGCGTAGGCAATGGTTTTGTGATTCAAATCATGTTTTTGTGATAGCACTACTGACATACACTGTTCAGAGAAACCTATTTCTATAAAGAAATCCCTATCCTTTATGGGGTATGCCAAACATGGTGCCTTTACAAGACATTCCTTTAATTTAGCCATTGCCTCAGACTGCTCTTTTTCCCATTTCCAGGGTGTATTCAGCTTTAACAGCTTAGTTAATGGTTGAGTAATTTCAGCATAAGTTTCAATGAACTTCCTGTTATAGCCCGTCATTCCTAATACACTTTTTACCCCTTTCACATTTTTAGGGCCTTTTAGTTTTGGTATAGCCTCCACTTTCTTCTTTTGTGGGTTTAATCCATGTTCAGTCACTTCATGGCCTAGAAAATTCACCTTTTTATTTCACCATTGTGCCTTTTGTAAAGATACTTTGGCACCTGCTTTCTACAATTGGCCAAGAACATGTCTTATTTCATCAAAATGGTTTTTCAAGCTTTCATTTTTTATCAGTACATCATCCACATAAACTATGGTACCTCTTTCTGCTGCATCAGGCATGGCCTTTCTCAAAAATATTCCAAATTCACTCCCACTATTGACATACCCAATTGGAACTCTAACCCACGCGTATTGCGTTTTATCAAATGAAAATGAAAATAAATTCTGAATCTCCTCTGCCAATGGCATGCACCAATATCCAGAGGTGAGATCTAATGTCGTAAACACTTTTCTGCTCCTCTACCATTTTGGAGAATTCTGGAAAATGTTCTGGAAGAGCAATCTCAGCGCTTTCATCTAACTGTGTGGCTGTGTCTCTCTGTAAAGCTGCCATTTTTAAATGTTTTGGCATATCAGCTTCCACTTCAATGGGCTGATTTTCTATTTCATTTTCATTAAAGTTAAATGTTATGCAATCCTCTTGATGACAGCACACTGTCTCACTTGAATCATTAGGGTACACAGAATGAATTTTAAATATTCCTTTGGGCTGAGAATTCAGGTGTTCCGGCAACTCACCCTTGGCATCTACATAATTTTCAGGTATATTTCCAATCACCATGTTATTCAGATCTGCAGTATAATGTGATTTTTGTATGGCCATTCCTAATGAGGAGTTTTCCTCTAAATGAATATCTTGACAACTTGTATTATTCACCATGATTTTTACATACCCTTCACCAATATCTACCAATGGAATGTATTCATAATCCAGGCCTTGTTGTTTTATGGATTCTTTGAGACACACAAATGCATCAGAATCTTTCATCTGCTGTCCATTTCTGCACTTCAGTGTTATTGCAACCTATTTGGTGAATGCAGGGATAATAGTATCCTTCCGCGGTTGTAATTCAATTGCATATGGGACCAGCTGTGCGCAATGATAAGCCCTTCTTCTGTCTTCAAATTCAGGTGCCGGCCCACCTAGTCGTGACCATATTTTTTGATTAAGAAAATCTAACACCATACACATTCTGTGTATGATATCATTGCCCATGTAAAAGTCATTTTGCGTTCCACTCACTGCCATACATTATGGTAAATTGTTTTCTGCCCAATGCTAATTTTCAGCATGCATCTTCCTGCAATTCGGTTTTCAAAGTCTGGACTGTCCAAACCAGAGACATATTGGTTTTAAATTCTAAATTTCTGGATCTCCTCCCTCTCCATCATTTTTTGCAACAATTTCTCATTAATGAAACTCCTTTTCTGTTCACGTGCTAAAGTGGCTTTTGTTGTTTTAGAATAGTCACTTATACCAATGTGAACCCATGGTTGCTCATCTTCCATGTGTATTTCAGCAAGAGTGGTGATGTGTTTTTCTGCATCTGTTTTAGGAACAGTATTCTGTTTGCATGTCTTCTCTTTTAAATAAAAGCGTAATGTGTGCTCATCTATGGCAGTTTGCCATCTTTTCCTTGGGTCCAAGTATATCTGTACATATTGTTTCTCGTTTTCACTCCGAACTTTATCTTGGCACATTAAAATGACAGTGACGCTAGGTATACAGCTATTCTGGAGATATACCTCTACTGCATCATTTGTTTTGGCAACGGTGTGACATTCATTTATATTGCTGTTTTGTGATTTTATTTTCTTAACTCTCAATGGTTTTTTGGTTAAGGACCACAGTACTCCATTCACCCCATCTATGAGAGGAGACAATCTTTTCAGGCAATCTTTTCCCATCAGAAATGGAATATCACAAATGGATGTGACCAATACCTCCTGTTTCATTCTGTTTTTACCTATCTTTATGTCAACCTCAGTGACGCCTATAATAGGCACCTCCTCACTGTTAAAATTATGCACTGGACCTTGATTTTCCTTCACTGTGATCTGATTCTGTGGGGATCTACCTTCATTTATAGTCTTCACCAATTCTTTAGACATAATTGTGGCCTGTGCGCCAGTGTCAATCGTTGCAAATCATTGCAAATGTATTGCATTTTTCTTCTACAGTGATGGGAGCATACCTCTCTTCAACTTCCTCTAACACACATAAGAAGTGGGAATTCTTACTGATTTCAGGGCTCACCTTTCTCAGGCCTTTTTCACTTTTGGCTAAGCACATTCGTAAATGGAAAGACATTTTTCCCTCCTTTTTGCCCATTTCTGTGTGAGAGACTTTATTAATTTCCCCATGTTCAAAGGTTTTTTGGAGTGTGGCCACCGTTCGCCCATCCATCCAGGTATCATCAGAGACCACCTTACAACCCTCCAACTGAACATGTGTAACAACATCACTTGGCAATTTGTCATTGTCTAATTCGGTGCATTTGTGATCATTTAGTGTAGTACCAGCCCTTTTAACCTCTTCAAAAATATGTGGCTCAAAGAATTCTTCAGGTGATTGACATGTACCCTCCTTTTGTGTATTTCTTTTTACTGCCTGTGTTTGGTTATTGTTCTGATTGCCTAGGGAAGGAGTTATAGCATCGCCACTTACTCCCTGTTCACTGGTATTCCCCATGCATGAGTCATTTTTTCTTAAATCTGTCTCTTTGTTCTTTTGGAATTACAGGTTTTCCTTTTCCATTTGTACAAATCTCCAATGTCTTATTTAGCTCTAGGTTAAACCGAACTTCTTTCATAAGGATCTTTGCACTTTCTGTCACATGTTCATTTACCGGTATCTTTATTTTTGAATCTTTATATATCTCAGAGTCATTATGGAAAATCACATCAGAACAATCTGTTTTCTCTACACTGCAGGTATCATAAGTAATTAGTCACTTTTCAGAAACCCCCTGGTCATTGCTAGGGCCTTCTGAATGATAATTTCACAATGACTGTTGCTTGCATTCAGATTGGGTTTGGCATTATAGTGGAATACATTTCGTTGGTGGTATTTGGTGAGCATAATTTCTTTGTTTTATTTGTGGCTCCAACATACAAAACCCCCTTCTTTTGTTTAAACTGTTCTTGTGATCTCTAGAGGTCTCTGACTTACATTTTTCAGAAACACCACATTTTCATATGGAGTGCCACCTATGGCTGTTATCACTGATTTATCTACACCAGTGAGCTATGTTTCCATAAATTATTCACAATAACATGTGGTATTATCACTAATTTATTTACATTAGTGAGACTATGTTTCCATAGGCCTCTCTCTGCTGATTCATATACGCTCAGCAGACTATTGCATTATATTCCACTCAGAAGCTACACACACATACCCTGAGTGGAATCACGCGCACAACTATTTATAATGCCTCATGACATTGCTTCATCTGTATAGGAAACTTGGCACATCAAACATCCTTCCCTCTCCTGCAGAGTATTCTTTCTAGAGGCATCAAATGAAAAACAGACGCAAGAACACTCTTAGGCAGACTGTGTGTTATCACAATTTCATTTCAAAATGATACATTACCATTCTGGTGAGACAATCCTTTCTGAAATAAACATAAGAGAAACAAATGCAATAATACCACGAATTTCATTTTACATTTTCAACAAGAAAAAGAAAGATTACATCATTTGTCTTGCAACATTATAACGTGGCAGATAAACACAGGAGAATTCCCTATCGCTACACTGCCTGCCTAATAGTAGATCATTCGTCCAGCAGTCACAGCAATCTCACTCCATTTGTATATTTACCAGCTATTTGTAGCTCTCCCACACACGATCTCCCTTGGCTAGCTGCCTTCGATGAATGAGCCCAGGGTTTTCTTTGTGTTTGAAGTTTGAAGTGCACAGCGAGAACACGGAATTCTCACACCGGTGCCAAGTGACTAGGAAACCACAGCCTCTGAAGGTCAGCAATGCAACTGGGACAAGCCCTCCCAGCAGCCCAGCCAGGCGATCTCACAGCAGCTCCAGCCAAGTGACCTCACTGTAGCTCCGCAAAATGTCTTCTCCCTGTAATTCTGTCAGAGCTATTCCAAAAAACCTCTGTTACCTCCCCTAAGTTTACATAGCACCAATCAAAATTCCTAGCATCATCTCCTCCTTCCTCAACAATAGCTCACTTTTACAGAAAGCAACTGTGTCTAACTGATTTCCTGGCATTCAAATTTTGCTTCCTGCAAAGACAGTGAACAGGGCAAAAAAAAATTGTACATTTAAAAAATGAATCTCAGCCTGCCTTATTTTGCACATGGAGAACACATTATAATGTTAAGGAGTTAGAATTGTGTTAGTATGTGTTAGTTAAGTTAATTTATCAAGTATCTAATGTGTCTCCTGTAAGTGAGGCATTTCAAGTGAGAAAAGAAAAATGGTGTGCTTTTAAATAGGTATTGAGAAAAAAAATGGTGTGCTTTTAAAATAGATAGCCTGTCTTCATATACATGTCCATATGTTACCCTGGCAACACATGGCTTGCTGTACCACATCACAGTAATAATGGGATCTCATGCAGTGGCGCTGCACTCCAAAACACGCTAAATTATACTACAACATGTTACGTGAAACTTCAATTTATAGATAAAATAAGAATGTATGTGTTTATTTAATTGTAAAGTGCTTGCTGAAATATGTTTTTCTTTTATCCATTTTACATAGCTATATACTCCCGCTCTGTGTATGTCATGGGTTCAGTCTACCGGCCGATGGCTTCTTCAACAGTGTTTGGCGATATTTATATACAATGGAAATGTTATACCTATTGTGTGGGATGATATCCAGACAACAATGTGTCCTTTTGTGGTTGCAGCAACAAAAAGTAGCATGGTCGCAAATAGGTTCTAGAAAAGTGTGAATGTGAAAGTGTTGCATTTATTGCAATTTTAAAGCATTCATTCCTCCTTGTGTTATGTAGCGCCATGTGTACAGATTATTTGTCACTTATGGAAAATCATTTTTGGTGGAGAATGCAAAGACTTGCATTGCTTGATCAATGATCGGATTTGGCAGTAGAATATTACAGTTGACAGTTTCTGTGAAAATGTGCAACGTTTGGTAGGTATGAACACTGTAAGAAAAAGTTAACAAAGTTTTCATGGAATTAAGTGAATGTTTTCATTGTTGTGTCAAAATGAAAAGTATTTCATATGGTTCCCACTATTGCTGTTTTCTTCAAAATAAAATATTTCTATCATTTCTGTAATAAAAGACTAAAGTTTTGCATTTGTTGTTGATGTTTGTGTTTATGTTTCTTGTTCTAAGTGACATAACTTTATGACGTTGGTGATGACCATGTACATTTGGTACGGTGCCCACTAACGTCATTGCAATAGATGGAGCTCATTCTGAGCATATACTGATGTTAGCGTTAGGGGCGTGCAAAAGTAATCAGTGCTGTGCTGCCCTTTGAAGTTCGGCCGATAGAATCTTATTAAGTTTATCTACTTTATTGAACATGTAAGTAGATGGATTCTATAAGATTACTTTTTTAGTTCTATTTTTCATTGTGAGAAGTGGTTCCTGTAGGAACCTTTTTTTTCATGTGCAGGAAAGGTCACAATGTAAGGTGGGGCAGGAAATGAGGGAATAGGCACCAAACAGTAATGTGGAGGGAAAGGTGGACAGGGGAGGATGTTGCACTTGTGTTACATCTAAGGTAGGTAGCAGTGTTTTTCATGCTCTTTGATTACAGCTTCAAAAGCACTTCAAAATTGCTCCCCGTGCAGAGTGCTGTGTTGCAGTATATACAGAGTACTGTTGTCTTCGAAACATATGGATCAACAGCCTCTTTTATTGCTTGCAAGGTAGGTGGTGGGAATTTGTGCCCCACAAAAGAAGGCTGCGCGGTTTTGGTAATGGTTGCGGAATATGAGGTGGAGGAAGATAGCCTAGTCTTTGCTCAGAGAGGAACAGCCTTTCTGGGAGCATTACAGTGGTTGGATTGGGTGTGACAGCGCATTGATGTGGTCCCATAGGAGTACTGTCCAGGTAGACCGCGACTAAGTATAATGTTGCACTCAGTGCATTTCACTTTCATAGCTTTAGCCTTTGGTACATTCCAAACAGTGGTAAAGAACTGCCACACCCATGATTTTCTCTTGGTGCAAGAGGTAGGCACTTCCTCTACCTCCTTTTCTTGGTTGTTGTTCTTTATCTTTGGAAGTGCTGCACTTTTTTTTGTTGTGTTCGTCCTGCAGTTGGTAGTGGTGATGGTGGCTCTTGGGGAGGTTGGATGGCAGTAGATGATGCCATTTTTTATTTTAAGATAATAGGCAGTTTTGCTAATATTCTTTCAAGTATGTACTGTGTGCTAGATTGTTAGTGAATAATGAGTAAGAATAGGTGTAGGAGCTGTGCAAGGGTACATTTTGAGCTTGAAAGTTGTTAGATGAGTAGAAAGTGCAGTTTCCAACTGTCTGCTAAACACAGATCAGATCTCAAGTGCGGACGCATTCGCGAACACGTCATCATGCCGCGTGCATGCGTGTGGTTACGTGACACTGCACTGTCCGAATGGTCCACGATGATCAGACGTTTGGAAGGTTGAAAGACGCAAAAACCAGTGGAAAAAGTTGCGAAAAGTGTATACAAGTGTTACAAATGATGCTAGAAGGTTGGAAATGGCAGAGTTTTAAGTTGAAACTTCCTAAATTGAACAGAAATGTTGCTGTATTGGGGTAAGTATGATATTAGCAAGTTGTAGTAAATTAGCATGCACTGGTAAAAACCCATGAAATTCAGTGAAAAAACATTGTTAAAGGGACGTTATGGTTAAGTTACACTAATAAAAACCTATGAAATTCTGTAAAAAAACATTGTTAAAGGGACGTTATGGTTACAAGTGAAATCGAAAAAACCTCTGAAATTCACCAGTTATGGTAAACTAAGCAACCATAACTCGCACCACCTCCGTGCACTGCTAAGACTAACACCCAGGACATCAAAGATGACATCACAAATGTCATTGATCACATCACTGAACATTTAATTTGGAAAATGTGATGCGAATCCATCCAGCAAGTCAATAGTTATTAGCAGTAGAATTTTGGGAACAAATGGTTGGTTTTTCATTTCTGAAATGCCTCTCAGCCTCTCTGCTGCAGATCACCATGGGAGATACAGCTATTATTTGGGGAGAAGAGGGTGCCCCTTCCCCGTCAAATATTTTTAAAATTACAGGTCAGAATTACCCCAGACTCCTCCCGGTAATAGAGTCAACACTTTGTGTCCGAGTTCTTTCTTATTTGGTCCATTTCCGTCCAGCGGTATTTGTCCTACACTGCACAGAAACTTTGACTTTTTCTGCATGGGACAAATATTAGAATTAATCACATTCTTGAAACATGACCAATACTACATCATTCTGCCAATAGCTTGTACTATAGCTGAATTGTCAAAAATAGATATTTTAATTCTAACACTATTGAAGCATATAAGGCCTAGCACACTGTTATATATATAATTAAATATAAAGACATAAAAAGTAGCCATAAATATAGCACCCTGCCTCATTACACAGCTGGTGATCAAGGACGAGGGCTCCACCTACAAAATATGTTTTACATGATCTCCAAAGCGTGAAAAGGAAATCACTCCTCAACATTGAACGGAGATACAAAAATTGCCCGGACACTGGTAGAATGTTGCTTGGTAAATGTTATTAAGTGCATGCTAAACAACAAACCTTAAAAGATTGGCAAAAAATGCACAATCATAATGGACCACACATATATAGCGTAGGATAATAGTTGTTTTGTTCGGGTAGAGTGAATTTGTGTTGTTAACAAGGAAAAGTGGTTTAGAGTGTGACCAGCATTTTCGTGGTGCTGGTCAGGAGACGGAATTTGGCACACATTGTCTAGGAGAGAGGCATAGGTGCGTTAATGTTGTAGAAGTGCCTTTTAGGGGGGAGACAAGGGTGAGCAAATGTTGAAGTGGCATTTACAGAGTATTGGTGAATTGTGTTTTATATTGTTGTTATGGAAGACACCCCCATTGTCCATTTGTGTAAGCCACTTCTCAGATACAAAGGCGCAATACTAGAGTACCACATTCAGTAGGCTGAAGATACGGCCAGCAAGATGTTCATGCCATGGCCTTAAACACTAATAATTCTAAAGAGGGGCTGCAACAGATGTGCACATATTTGCATGCCACACATAAAGGAAAACATTTACAGAATACACTAAGTATACTTGAGCTGTGAAAAATGTTTGAGGAAGAGGTAGTGGAACCGAGCAAGTAAGAATGGATGTTTAACCAGCATGACGAAGGGTGCACACCACCCATGGCATCTTCTCCTTCTCCTCTGACGAGAGTGCTGTCTTTGAAAATACAGGGACTATACCCTTCAAAGGCTGCTGCAGGGTATGTCAACCCCAACTATCTGCCCCCAGCATATAGTGATGATGACAGCATAAGGGGAGAGAAAGTGAACAAGCAAGACCATTGTTGTTACAAGGAGAATATGACGTGCAACATACTTTGAAAGTGAAGCTAACAGAAGTAGAGGAAGAAGGTCAAAGAGCGAGAGACATGCAGGAAGAACTGGATGGGATAACAGTTATGTCAGATACATGTATAGGAGGGCAAATAATACTGAAACTTGATGGAAAAGGCATAGGTGATGCTAAAGAAAAGGCATTAGAAGATGGAAACAGACAGGAGATAGAAAAGGAGAAAAGCATGGAAGGACAAAGAGAAAAAAAAAGGGACGAAGAGTCAATAAAAGATGCACCCTTTTCTCTCCTCCACCTCACTCTCTACCTCTGACGTCCATCAGAGCTCTAGCCTATCACCATGTCTTTTCAACATCTACCTGGTCCATCTGTCCCATCTGATCTCCACCTTATCCACTAATTTCCATGGTTATGCAGATGACGCACAGCTCTCTTTCAAGCTGCCATCATCTATCTCTGCCTCCTACTCCTTCATACCCGATTGCTTGGCTGCTATTCAGGAATGGTGCTCTGCCAAAGATCTCCACCTGAATGCCGTAAAATGGAGATCCTTCTCATTGGCACGCCTGCTCCCTGTTTCCCCCTGACTCTCTGGCTAGACTCCTTGGGTCCCTTACCCTCACCCACTTGTAAAGTAAGAGACCTTGGGATCATCTTTGACTGCTCTCTCTCTTCCTCTCCACACATTACGAACTTTGCCAAGATGTCCAACTTTCAGCTGCACCTCCTCAGGGGCATTCTACTTTTCTTCAACTTCTCACAGACACTCAACATCTCCAGAGCCCTGGTTCTCTCTAGGCTGGACTACTGCAGCAGCTTCTTCCTCAATCTGCCTCTTTTCTCCCTTCGTCCCCTTCCACTAATCCTGAATAGGACTGCAAGACTTATCCAGCCCTAAAATCACTTCACTGGATTCTGGGGACTGCAAGTATCAAATTCAAGACCCTTTTCATAATGCACAAGGCTGTCCAGGGCCTGGGAACTCTCTACATCCAGCTTTCCCTCCCTTGATACCTCTCGGCCAGAGCCCTTCGTTCCTCTGGCTCCAACTGTCTGCAGGCAAACGTTTCTCCAAGCAGAGAGTGGGAGGTAGATCCCTTTCCTCAGCTGGTTTCTCCCTCTGGAACAGCCTCCCTGCCCCCTCAGACTTGTGCTGGATCTTCTTAAGTTCCGGAAGCTACTCGAGACATTCCTCTTCTCCACTTCCTTCCCTCTCCACCTCCCATGCTAACTCTCCCTGTGCCACTACGACTGGAGCCTGGTCCCTTCAGAGTCATACAATCTTGTCTTGTGGCATTGTGGCACCTGGGAACACTTGTGTATAGGCACCACACAAATGTCCAATGTATTCAAAATAGGAAGGAGAGGGAAAGAGAAGGGAAACGAGAGGAAGAGAAAGCGAGACGCTTGAAGGAAGTTGATGACATAATTAGCAGACATACATTGACTGACGGAGCGAGGTAAGGCTTTACAAGGAACAGTAATAGCCTAAATAGGAGGAGAAGAACTAACATGAGTAGAAGAGAGAATTGGAGGAAGTCTCTGGAAAGTATGGGTAGGAATGTATTGGAGGAGCTAGTGAATGGGACGTATGTGATAGAGCCCCTTAGAAGGGTAGTGATTGAGGAAGAAGATGAGGAGGAATGAAAAACAGTCAGAATGGGAAGATGACAATGAGAGAGGGGAGGAGGAAGCTGCTCAAGCACCTTCCACAGGTGAACTTATGGGATGAGAGATTGATTTGATAGGTTTGGAGGGAAGAGCAATAGAGCCCATTAGATATCCATTTCTCCCAGAGAGACCTCCAATAAGTCCAGAAAGGAACACACCATTTATAAACAGATTGACAGATCTCCCAGACCATAAAAAGCAGCACCAACAAACCCAAAGTGGGCAGCTGCACCCATGCACAGAAGTGGATTCACACAATTCACCTCATTACAGAAAGGCAGAGGATTAGCACAATACATACCCTGGCCACAAACATACAAACACAACGTAATATGTAAATTGCTGCAACTTACTGCGGGTGCACACAAGTGGATTTATGATTCGGAATGTGAGATGGCAGGCATGACTTTGGCAGTAGGTGATATGAAAATCTTGTTTGCTGCCATATTGGATGAGCAATCAGAAGATATTCCGAAAAGGGCAGAAAACCCTGGGGTCACAGCACAAAATATGAAACATGACATAGCAGCCATTTGGAGGGCACTCGGAATACAATTTCCAGACACATGAGACATGAGTGTGATAATGATAAGAAAAATAGGGCCAGATGAGGACCCAACTGTTTACATACAAGAGCAATTGTGTTTAGAAAAGAGGGAAGCTTATGATGCAAATATAGCAATTTTCTATAACATTTTATTTCACAGACTCCCCGAAGAAGTACAAAGGTAAGAAAAGAAAAGAAAATCAGGGGGAATTGAGGCAAACCATGGCCCGAGATACAATTGAACATTCTTTATCATTGTGAATCAAAAATAAGAGAAAGACAGAAAGAAGGTTGTGGGAAGAAAGGTAGATGAAGCAATTCTGGTACAAAAGAAATTGTCAAAATTGGCAGTAGAAAACGCAGTGTTTACAAATATTGGGGAGAACCACAGTGTACACGAAGCACATCAAATGTCGACAGGTTTCAATGGAATTTTTTGTGGGAAGAGGAGAATATATTTATTATCTCCAGGGGGGGTTTGCACCAAAAGGAAGATGGTTTGGGTTTCAAGCACCGCAGGCAGGAGGGTTTAATGGAGGACAGCCACGATTTGGGGGCTTTGGAGCACAGTGCTGGACATGTGGAAAAGTAGGGCACATTGCACTGGTTTGTAGACGTAGGGGAGGAATGCAACACACTTGGCAGCAATTTGGACCAAGAAAGGGGCCGTATATCCACCGCTGGCAACGCTGGCACCTAGAGTAGGGGGCGTGACAATAGTGGGAGGCAATCCCTTTATGGGGACAGGACTGAACATGTATCCACAATAGGACAGCCCACAGAGCGACTTGATGTGCCCAAATCTATAGATTCCCCCAGAGCCATAAGAGGAACCAAGGGTTGGGGTGACCATAGGTGACAAGACTTTTTCTTTCTTGGTTGACACTGGGGTGACAAGATCCTGTGTTAGAGGGTGAAAGTTCCCAATGTCAGGCATATCAATGGATGTACAAGGATTCTCTGGGGCTATGCCAATGGTTACTTTTACAGATAACTTTCCCATTACAGGAGGAGAGCATGAGATGACTATGCCATCATTATAATCTCGGTAAACACCAGTTAACATATTGGGAAGAGACTTGATGAGCAAGTTAAACATGACCATTTCTTTCACTGAAGAGTGGATAATATGTTAAAAACCAGGCATCCAATATTTGAACATGCATGAATTTTTGAGGGCATTGATTGTATGGCCAGAAAGCACAAAGAGGGGTGACACTGAACCCAGAGGTTTTCCTTTATGGGGTAGAAGTGGAATTGGTGTGGCTTCCACAAATATCAGAAAAATTGTTGTGATTACCCATAGAATTTTTGTTTAGACCAGAGGTACCCACGGACATGGTAGAAGGGTACATTATTACAATTGAATTGGAATCAACAATATTAATAGAGGACCGAGTAAAATTGCATGGAGTTGATGACAAAGGGTTAACCTGGTGCACATTAATAGCACTTGACTCAGCACACAGACTTATTGACTTGATTGATAACAAACTGAATATGATTATTCAGATGATGAGGTGATGTTTAAAATCTGGATTGCCTACCAGCAGCAAGTAGAGTACAGAGTGGTTTCACACAAAAAAAGAGTGCTGGTTAGAAAGGTGGCATCATATTTGCAGGAAGATTTAGCAAAGGTGCCCATGTCCATGTAGACTAGCAGTCCATATGATGTTGACTTAATAAAAGGAGTATGAGCAGTCAATTTAAAACTGAAAAAGGTGCCATTTTACTATAAGTAAAACAGTATCCTATTCCAAAGGAAGCTGACGAGGGTATCCATGGAACTGTTGCCGCCCTGATGCGGCAAGGTATATTAGGGCCCTCAGATTCGCCATACAAAACGGTGTTGTATCCAGTAAAAAAGGCAAAAGGGCGTCTCTGAGATTTAGATAGGACATATGCCCTTTAAACAATATTGTTGAGGCAGAATTTCCATTGGTGCCAAATCCAGAAATGATATTATGTAACATACCACCCAAGCGCCAATGTTTTACAACGATTGACCTGAAAAATGCTTTTTTCTCCATACCCTTGCATGAAGACTCACAATATTTGACTGCTTTTACCTATCCCAGAATAAGGCTACCGCACAGTCACCTCCCACTGGGGTACTGTGATGTCCCTAGTCTTTTCAACAGAGTGCTGCAGATGGACTAGGGAAATGTACAAACTGACAGCACAGTCATACCGTATGTGGATGACTTGCTACCCTGCAGCACCACAGAAGAAGAGGGCAGGAAGAACTCAGTAAATCTATTGACAGTATTGGCTGAAAAAGGGTATAAAGTAGACAAGGAGAAACTGCTATATTGTCAGGGAGAAGTATTATATTTAGGACAGATAATCTCAAAAGAGGGGAGAAAGGGCAAAAGCTATTACCAGAATGAACCAGCCGAATACAACAAACGAGCTACAGCAGTTTTGGGGATTCTGCAATTATGTCCTGCATGGGTCTTTGATTATTTTATTTATTTATATTTTATTGTTCATTCATAACACACTTAATAGCAGCAAGTGTTTTCTAAGCGCGGGTTTGGGATTTGAACCTGTGTTGCGCTGTGTTCTCTTGCTTCCAAGACAAATGTGTTGCCCATGCGCTATTCTTCCTCATACAGCACATATGTTCGATCCCTATAAGAGGGACTCAAAGAAGCACCGAAAGACAAAATTGATCTTGTATGGACAGGTGAGAAGAAAAAAGCCTTTGATGAACTCAATAATGCAATAAGCAAACCTCACGTGTTAGGGATTCTAGATTATAATTCATATTTTTTTCCTGATTTCCCATTCAAATGGGGTTGTGATGATGACTGTTCTCGCACAACAAACTTCAACGGTTTACACACCACTGGCATTTTATAGTGGAATCTTAGACCCAGGAATGTGAAGCCATTACCCATGTCAGTAAGCTTTGACTGCAGCAACGATTTCGATTGAGAAATCATCCAATATAACAATGGGTCACATTATATGTTGAACATGCTCTTTTTGCCATCCTTGAAAAGTCTAAAATCACATTGACTACACAGCGAGCATTGGACTATGAGATTACACTATCAAATGTATCAATGAAAATTGTGAGGTGCCATATTGTGAACCCTGCAAGGTTAGTAGCAGAGCAAGTGAAGGAGGCAGATAATGTACATGACTGTACTACCTACACTGATTATTATGATGAATTGCCCCATGTCAAGGAAAATTCCCTAGGAGGAGGAATAATTATCTTAATTGATGGTTTATCGACAATAGATCAAAGTAGCATAGTGGGATGGCAGTGGTGAAGATAGAAGAGAGTGGAAGTTTTGAGATAGTGAAAAGTGCAAGATTACCTGCACATTTCTCTTCGCAAGTGGCAGAATTAGTACTCATGATATTAATGATTGAAGCGCATAAGGATGAGGCGGTAACAGTGCATTCTGACTCCGCCTATGTGATTTCAACAGTACGCTCAGGCCTGTCAAATTGGAAAAGGAAGGGCTTCCAGCGCACAGACTGCACACCAGTGCAGCATTCACCATTGTTGGAGAGGTTATTAGATGCACTTAAATGTGCCTTCACGATCGCTGTGGTGAAGTGTGCAGCACACATGGGAGGTGCAGACATGGTTTCCCATGATAATGTAGCCACAGACACAGAAGAAAAAAATGCAGTATATTTCCCTGAGATACTAGACCTTATAACCGCCCCAACAATTGCATGCATGCATGTAACATGGTGATGAAAGAAGGTTTTAATACAAAGCCAGTAACACAGATCATAGAGTCACAGGGACACGTGTCACAAGAAGAAAGGAATTATGGAAAGAAAGGGGTTGCTCATTATCCCCTGTGTCATTAATCTGCTCGCAGGATAGCACAGGGAAACCTGTCATGCCTATTGAGTTACTTACACTAGCGCTGGATAAATTGCACTATTCAGCACATACCACGAGAGTGTCTTGCAGCATCTATTTCCAATGACTGATTCATCCAAAAACTGAACGAGCATGTGACCAATTTAATTGTTAACTATATAAAATGTCAAAAATTCACTGCCGGTCTTGCATTAAGAACAGTGAAAGGAGCAATACACCGTCCTACTCAACAATTTCGGCATTTACATATTGAATATGTGGATTTGCTTCAAATATGTAATAGCTACGAATATATGATAGTGGTAGTCTGCCCCTTTTCTCGCTGGATAGAAGCAGGTCCCTGCAAACATCCATATGCAATATCAGCTGCAAAATTGATTGTACAAGAGGTATTTCCTATATGTGGAGTGTGCAAAGTGCTCCTTCTGACAAGGGACCACACTTTTGTAAATGAGGTGTTTGAACACAATACATCTCTATTGGGAATAAATAAAGGACTCTTTGCACAAAAATTGGTTGCATTGCATTCCCTTACATGGGCCCAAACAGATACTGAGAATTCAGCAACAGTTCTTGGTGAAGAGATGCATGATTATTTGATGGCTATGACTGATTATTTGATGGCTATGGCCCTCATTACGACCCTGGCGGAAAGTAACTGACCTGACCGCCATAGCGTAAATAGCATTTCCGCCATTGCACGATGGAGTAAAGTGCAGCTAATTCTGACCCATCGGGCACGAGCATTACGCCATGGCGGAAGTGCAAAGTCTGCGATGGCGGAAATGTCCCCAAAACGCCCCTCACCGCCGTAGTACGGCGCCCTAGGTGCAATTCCGCCACCCATCATAGCGGTCACCGTAATGAGCGCTAATCGCAAAATATGGTGACCGTAAATATACGGAAACGGAAGTAAAAACATGGGGCCGGAACGGGAAACAGCACGCCGTACACCTATAAAATCAGAATCCCAACACAACCATCAAAAATCCGACCCTGAGACACATCAACCCGTTAGCCACCCTAGTTAAAACAATCAAAATGGGAAAAGTTGCTAAAAAGCGTGCGACCGCAAGCGGCAGGTCCACTTCTCCCATGAGGAACTCACCGTGCTCACAGAGACCCTCCAGGAGAATGCTGCCGTCGTCTTCTCGACGCAAATGACCAGGACGGCACTTGCGAACAAGAAGGCCATATGGGCCCTGGTGGCACAGCGGGTAAGTGCGGTGGGGACCGCACCCCGCAACCCACAGCAATGCAGAAAGCGATGGGACGACTTGCAGATACGCGTACGGAGCATACTATCAGCCAACCGTAACATCGCCACAGCAACCGGGGGAGGATCGGAATCACCCATCAAGTTGACCCCCTGGGAAGAAATCTGTGCCTCCACCATTGGAATGGAGAGTATAGAGGGAGTCGGAGGGATGGAGAAAGGAGTGCAGACAACCGAAGAATCAGGTAGGTGGGCCAAATAAAACAATGCTAAATCCACAATGTCCAATCATGTGAAGTACCATGTGTCCACATAGTGCAACAGAAACACATGTCCAGGAGAACGTCCACATACATTGGCCTGATAGCGCACTCTAAAGGTCACATAAAATACATAAATAATTAAAAATCCTAAAAACACCCTCTACACGTGCAGCATGCACACCCTAACTGCAGGCTGCAAAACAACTGCATCCTCAATCCACACAAAAATGAAACCATCTCCAAGGCCCCGACCCAAATCACCCTCAGGTACCACCCCAATGCATGTGATACATTGCCATTCCAATTTCCACAGACCCATAAATAACGCTCGCCCTCCTTTACTCCACCACAGGGTCCGATTCAAACGACGAGCTTCAGGACACCCCTACCAGCACACCTGAAAAGAGGGCCAAGACCAACGGACAAAGACCCTCCACCTCAGCTGCACGGACCAAGACACGGCAGCAGCACAAATCAAGTGGCAGCACACAGGAGGGGACTCCAACAGGCACCACAGCAGCCAGCATGCCCACAACAGCAGCACCACAGGTCCCCCCAATGGATGCCACAGAAGGCACTGCTTCTGGTGGCAGCAGCACCATAGGTGACACTGCATTAATGGCAGCATGCTCCGACACAGAAAAAGGTGCTGTCGATGTAGGACCCATCCATGACCTGTCTCAATCCCCCTGTTTGTTCCATCCCGTACACCATGAGGATACCACGCAGGGGCACCCACAAGACGACGACTGGCCATCCCCCACAAGCCCTGTGGCAAGGCAACATGAGGTGATCAGCCCCTCTGTGACACCACCGCAAATGGGCATGGCCCAGCAGAGGCAACAGTCCCTCGACCAGGTGATCGTGCAACAGCAGCAACTGGCCACGCTCCTCAAGGAGCATGCTGATGAATGTGGGGGTACTAAGGCAGCCATAGAAACATCTACTGAGACACTTAGGGCACAAATGGAGCGAAGTACAGAGACACTAAGGGTACAAATGGAGAGAAGCACCGAGAGCCTGAGGGGGGAACTGCATGCGACGTCCAAAGACGTATGTGGTGAACTTGCCGCTGTGCGCCGTGTGCTCACTGAGCTCTCACAAACCCTTAGGGACATGCATGGACGTGAGCACGCAGAGACATCATCCTTTGCAAGTTCCGTCCAGGGCAGCCCCCAACGTACATCTGGGAGGAACCTGCGCTCCACAGGCAGGGGTGCCCCTGATACCCGGAGAGGGGGCTTGCAATAGCGTCTGCCCACTGACAATGAGCATCTTTGGACACTGGTGTTCGGGGGGGAGGTAGGAGGGTGGAGGGGGGGTGTTGGGCTTTCTTGGGTGGCAGGTCGATGGGGTGTGTAACATAATTTCACATATTCAATGAACATTTCATAATCACCCAATGAGACGTGTGGACATTGATCATTGTGTACGAGGCCTTTATAGGTGTACAGTCCACATTGTGCATGTTCCAGACACACACAGTGCCACAAGTCCCGTGTCCATGTATCAGCCACCAGGCGTGAGTGCTAGAAGCATGAATCTATGATATTCTGATGAATTTCACGGGCCTCCTGTGCCTCGCGGACTCCTTGAGGTGCTGCCACATCCCCACCCTCATCATGACCATCTTCAGGTGCGTGCAGTTCTGCGTCAGGGGGCATGGGCACATTTCTACGTACGCACATGTTGTGTAGCATGACACATGCCATGACCATCTTTGCAACCATCTCATGGCGGTACAGGAGTGCCCCGCCAGACCTGCTGAGGCAGCGGAAACGAGCCTTCAGTAGGCCGAATGCCTGTTCTATGACTACACGGGTACGTGAGTGGGCATGGTTGTAGTCCTCCTCATGCTGGTTCTGTGGGTTCCGGAGTGGTGTAAGGAGCCATCTCTTCAGTGGATACCCGGCATCACCTGTATGTGGACAATAAAGGATGTTTGTGGAATGACATTGCTACGTACGCACCCCCCCCCTTCCTGCCAGGTCATTGCCGCATCACATACCCCACATCATCATGCATGAAATGAGACTCACCGAGTAGCCAGGATCTGTTCCCTGCGTGTCGCTCCATGCAGCGTGGTATTGTAGAGTTCCTCAAGACCATAGAATCATGGGTTGAACCAGGAAATCGGGCACAACAATGTGTAAAGATCCTGTTGGAGTCACACACCATTTGTACATTAAGGGAATGATATTGTTTCCGGTTGCGGTACTGGACCTCCATGGCATGTGGGACAACCAATTCCACATGGGTGCAGTCGATGGCACCAATGCAACCCGGTATGCCGGCAAGTGCATGGAATCCCACTTTTGTGTTTGTGATCTCATGCTCTGAGCGTGGTAAAGAGATGTAGTCGTCTGCGTGCTTCAGGAGGGCATCGAGCACTTGCATTAGTGTCCGTGACAACAGTGGCTGTGAAATGCCATGCAACTGTCCGACTGTGTGCTGGTAGGTGCCTGTGGCCAGGAAGTGGAATACAGACACCACCTTCAGTAGGGGTGGGATGGCGGTTGGGCTATCTATCATGCTGACAAGGTCAGCGTGTGTCATGTCCACAATGGCGATTATGGTGTCCCGGTCCAAACGGTAGAGGGTGTGGATCTGCTCAGCAGTGAGGTTGAACGGATGAGCTCGGAGGCGTGGGATTGCGGGCTGCCTGCGTGGTGGTAGTGGCTGTGCTGGTGGGCCTTGCTGGCCCTGCCTTGCCCTCCTCCTCCTCCTGCGTCTCCTCTGTGCGGCCGGTTGTTGTAGTAGTTGGTGTTCGTCTTCTTCTTGAAGTTGGAGTACTTGCAGTGCTATCAGGTCCCCCAGGCCCAACATCGCTAGTCCTGCCGGTAGCATTTTGGAGTGGGTGTGGTTGTGGGAGAGGGTTGGGTGTGCAATTTATGTGTTTTCAGGCTGTATTGCCTCCACCTGTGGTGATTCATTCCACCTGTGCCAGCTGCAATCCCCTTTGGGCGAGCACGTCCCGCACACAACGCTGCAGTGTGACGCATGGCATCTTGCTATTACAATCATGTATTTGACCCCGATGGCAGTGTAATATTGGTTTATATGTTCATTCTGCTATGGTCCCATTGTTTCACATACAATCTTTGCAGTCGCGAACAAACTTGTGAAGGGTCAGTGGAATGTAGTACTCGATTAACGGTGGACCCTCATGCAGCACTGTACCGAGGTTCACCGACGGGCGGGGCGTCCCATTTGTGAGTGAAGCCAGTTGCCATTTTCACATTTGAGATTTCGAGCGGTCACGGATGCCTTTTCGACGTGATGTTGCAAATGAGGAATTCGAAGGACAGCGCTTTCGGTTTTCAGCTAGCGGCGAGGAGACGCCCACAGGTCTGACTGCAAATATAACGTTCTATTGTTTAATGTCCTTGGGACAGGGGCCATGGCGAGAATGCAATGATTGATATGAATAGTATGGGATGCGCAATAGCGTAGTGGACGATAAGGCAGGACGTTCCCAAATACATGTTACTTCACAACACTAGATTTCCGGGCTGGAGCACAGTGGATTTTGCAGACTGCATTACGCACAGACTCAATGGAAATTTCAAATGTTACGTGAGTAAATAATCAGGCGTTTTTATACCGGGATGAGGGAATGATGTATGGATGCATGGACAGATGATTTAATTGAGAGTTTGCCATGTACATGGCTTTTTGGAATCTATCCCCTTCCCCTGCGCTATGTGATGCAGAGCTGCCATAGTGGGACCATCGTCTATCTGCCCTTGTTGAACCCTCCCTGTCTCGACGCGCCTTCAAACACTTGTGTCTATGCACGTTACTAATCCCATCTAATGGATTCTGTTTTAACAGACGCATGCACACAAACACTCGTTTGTAATAGTGTTTTCACCTCGATTTATATGGTTATGAATCGCAAGTGATTTTTGGGTGGAATGAATCCTTTTGAGTGGGCTAGCATGCATATGCCTGTAGATTTAGTGTGATCATTGAAGTGAGTAATACAAATGAAGTTCTGATGCCCATACTATTCTTTTTCATTTCATTTGGGTGACAGGTATCTCCTACCCTTTTGCCGCTGCCATCTGTATGCCACTCCTGCAGATGGCTTTTACTCCCGACACCTGCTGCTTCGAGTTAATCAGTGGAGCACCATTACGATCTTATGGGACAATCGCCAATGGGCCACATGCCCTTACACTGTACTAGTGGCTAGGAGCAACATATCAACCTTTCAGCTGGACTAGTGCCTACCTAATGGGACGGCCCTGCGGTTCTAGGCGCTTCCATGTTGCCTTTTTGAACGTGGATGTAGCCCCTGTGTACCATGAAGGAACAGGGCGTCACACAAGAAGAAGCTGGTCATTTATTGCGGATGCAGCCCACAGTAATGAATAATATTTTGGAGTTTATGACCTAATAGCTGTATGGGCTTGGTGAATTTGATGTGCATTAATATTTTATTCAGATATTAACCGTGTAGCGTTATTCTTTGCAAGTAATGTAGCATATTCCTATTTGTGGAGCGATGTATTGTGAGAAGATCTGCATTGGGTTCCGGCTTCTGAGTATAGTTGCGTGGTACTGTACTGGCCGCGTTTGCCTACGATGCCCAGTAAGGTCAGGGATAGGGGCAGCCATTTTGACTGTTTTCATGATGTCATGCTCAGGGGCGGGGGATTAGCTTTTGTGTGCCAGATGCCGGTCAGCCAGGTGGATTGGTGGATTGATGTGATTGTCAGAATATGGCTGGTCACAGGTGCCTGTGTTTGCGTGCGTTTCTTGGAGGGAGACTGAGGTCATGTCCATTGGAATAGCTTCTGTATTCGTGCCATCTGTGCCCTGCAGCTCCCATTGGCCCCTCTTGGGGTGGGCCTGGCTGCTCAGTCACTCTGCCAACTTGTGTGGTACATGCTTGTGCTGATGGTTGGTTTGTTTACTGGCAAGAGTACAGGGCTGGTGCAGTCTCCCTCAGGATACTGCTTTGAATGTTGCCTTACACTGGTGTCAAGCGATGGGGGCCTGTTGTTGTTTTGTCTCATATTTCAGTTCATATTGCTGTACTTGTACCTTCACATGCCTGTGCTGCATCGGTACGGCAATGGTGACATGCCAGATATGGATGGCCACTCACAAGGCACTTGGAGCCCCTACATTCATTTGTTCGTTGGCATGCATGGGTGACTTGTACATTTGACTGGTTGCATTGTGTGACTTCATTGCACCTACGGGGAGTTGTGCAATGTGGGCAGGGAGTGGTGTACAGGCACTCAGTAGGGCCATTTACGGTTGGTTCACGATGCCGTAATTCTCACCATGGCGGAATGGTACTTTCCGCCATGCTTGATGGCGTTATGTAAATGTCCGCTAGGGTCAGAATTCGCGTACCGTTGCGCCATGGTGGTAATTACGGTTTTTCATGGCGCGCGTCCGCGTACTTGGTGCAGTTAGCGTTGGCGTTCACTACGGTGTCGCTAATGGCATCGTACTTTGCGGTGATGGGTCATAATCGCACCGAGCGGTATTCGATGGCGGTATTACATTTCCGCCATCGTTTTTCGATTTCCGCCAGGGTCGTAATGAGGGCCAATGACTAAATCTAAGAATTGTACCTCCAAACAGGTGCACACGAGACAGGGGGCTCAGGAAGAATCACATGCGCATTTTGACCCAGATAGCTTATTGCAAACTGTCCCATTGTTTCTGGTACACTAGGTCTTTTGGTGGAATTTGACTAAATGTGGCACAAGCCAAGGTTCGAAGGGGCGAACACGGATGAGATAGCAACACCTTCAGCAGTAAAATTCTGTGGTAGCCGAGCTGGGTTGCATCTTTGTGATATTAAAAGGTATTGTGGTGAGGCTCCCCTGTCCAAAAATACAGAGACAGAAAGGGAAGAAGAAATCCAAAGAACCCATACGAGGGTGATGACCAGAGTGAATCAGTCGCAAAAGCAGCAGCAAAAGTAAAGACGTTGTGCTGTTTTCCTGTTCCAAGTAGATCTTTGAACATTCCCAAAAGACGTTTTTGAATACTCTTCCCATTTTCTAGGAGTTTTGAAAATGTACATGATAGGTTTTCAATGAAAATATATATTGGTTTAGAAAATAATTTCCTTTTAAAAAAGAAGGTTTTTACTGTGGGCACTTATTCTTTCATGAAACAAATGTCTCTTATTGCCCAAACAGGCTTATAGACCTAGGTACCTGTACAGGGTAGATTCTTTGGCTATAATGATTCTGGTATTCTTTTTTGCATTATGTTTTTTTTTTCCTTTATTGCAATGCAGTGAAGCAGTTTAGCACCAATGTTATGGTGAAGCCAATATTTATGGAGGGTAATACAAGTATACTTTCTGATATAAAAGCAGTTGAAATGAAAACTGAAATTCCTCCTGAAGGGAGCACACAATTTAAAAGAGTAAAAAGAAGTGTGCAAAATGACATGAACCACATGACGCAGTATTTTGATAATTCCCTCCATGTTACAAATAGTGTGTGGTATCAGCAAATGAAAACAGGGGGAATAGTGAAGACTGTTGAGAGCTCTTTTGTTTGTTTCCTCATTCCCTGTGCCGTGAACACCTCCTGAGTGTTCATAGCAACAGAAGTAAAAACACAAATAGCACACTGCTTAACACAACTTGCACTGTGCATCACAAGAAGGCAATTTCAGGGAAATCAGGCTACCATACAATGGGTAACAAAGGCAGATTCCCTTTGAAACAAATGCGTCTGATGATTAATGCTAAAACGCAACACAAGATTATGAAATACACATTGTCTGGCTCTTACACTGGAGAAATTAACATAGAGGACCATACATTTTTGCAGTGTACCAACAAGCAAGGGAAATACTGGATTGCTTTAATAGACCTCAGTTACACATAGCAGGGAGAGTTTTTACTTCAGAAGGATGGGTTGATGGACTGATAGGCTGTAAAACACATGCACTCACAACGGCACCAAAGGTGGATGTGAAGAATGCAAACAGGGCGTGCCTTAAAGAGTGGACTGAAGGTTTCAAATTGCTTACCTGGGTAGAAGATGAAGCTGGACCAGTATCCAATATACCAATCAAAATGCAACCCCTTTATTTCAGAATCAATGGTTCAGTGAAAGTAGCAGTAAACAAGGATTGCCAACGTATCATGGACACATCAGACATGAAGGTGGGCATAGCTGTATTAATGGAACACTATTTTGCTTGTGCTTCAAAGGCCTATATGGAGCCGCCTCCACATTGGGGAGCTATTTGCTGCTTATTAGTAATAAGTGCACCAGCTTTGGTGGTGCCAGAAATTGAGGTGCAGATTGATGATTTTTCTGTGATGAGCACACACACCAGACAGAAAAAGTCTCTTGCCCTTATACATACACAAAGGGAGAATTATTTTGTGGCAAAATCAATCAAGGATATGATGACAACCCAGATTAACTTAAACTGTTCAGCAGAACTGCAATGTACTTTACCTCCTACCTTGCCCTTGGTCTAGAAGCATCCACAAATGCCAAGTGGTTACAGACCAACATATGGGAGATGGTGCAAACAATAAATGCCACAGTGAGGTGGTTCAATGCAATCAAAAAGGAGAGCTTGGAACCAGAATCCTGTACATGAGCAGAAGGTGCTGTGGACCACTACCATATCCAGAGAGAGGGGGAACCATTGGTCCACAGCAGTCTGTGGGGAACTGATGAAGCCTGGAATCTCTCTCTCTTGGTACACTCTGTGTGAGAAATCGACTTCCGTGGTACTAGCGGTCCAAGGATGAATATCGGTTTCTAAACTATCAATCAGACCCACACCTCTAGTACACCAGAAGCAATGTAAATATAATGGAACACAAGTAAGTTATAAACATCTGTGCCCAATTTGTGGTAACGTGGATGGAACGGCAATCTTTTTTCCGCAAGGTCATTGTGGATCGTTGGTTAGTTACAACACAGCGAACATACAATTATTACCCAATGATAAAAGGAACTGTGAAGTCAAGATTGTATACAAATATCTGCTTTCTTTATTTCTATTACTAGCACACTACAAAATGAAACCCACCCTGTAAAGGATCACAGAGGACAGACAGATTCACGAAGGAAAGGGATGCACTCGGGATACTTACAGGAGGGTAGTCAGTAAAGCAATCAGTCTTAACTGTTCAAGGTTATTTGGTTTGAGCACCAAGGGAGCAAGGGGTCATACATGTCACTAGGGGCCATCGAAGCAGGACCAGGGGACAGAACCACAATGTGCGCAGTGCTTCAGATGATCTTGATGCTTGACAGCGTCAAGTCGGTTCCAGGACACTTTGCAGTTCCTGTGACAGAGCTCAAAACAGGAGACAGTTGCGGGTATCGGGTGGCAGGCATTTTGGGCAGTGAGGCTGGATGGGCGGCTGCAGGCTGGCCTACATGGTGGCTCAGAAACAAAAATCATTGTCTCTGTGCTGGTTGGCGGACCTGGAATGCTGGTCGAGGCATCTCGGATGGCTTTAGTGACTGCAGCGTGACAAAAGTCAGTGATGCAGTGTGTCATGGTTCGAGGGCTCGACTGCCTTGAAACTTTCCTTAAAAGATGGACACTGGTTGATGCTTGTTGTGGCACTCCTTTAGCTTCTTCACAGGCTTGTGTCGTCCTTTAAGGCAGATGGCCCGAAGCTGAGGAGACTGTTTGCAGGCAATGGCCCTGTCCTTTGTTCAGAGACTCTGTGGCATCTAGCAAGCTTGCTGGCAGAACCTAGCAGGGCATGCTGTGTGTTGGCTGGGTACCAGCTCTGGAGCTGCTGGATGAGTCCGCTGAGTCCGCTTTCTCCCTCTGTTCCCTGGGAGATGTTTAGGGGAAGGACCTTGCTTCCTTCTTGGAAATCCTGGTCTTCCTTCAATGGTGGAATGTGTATGACAGACTGAACCTTCAGCCATGGTCCAAATGAGTCCTTCTTATTATTCCTTTGAAAGTCATTGGATGATCTGCTAAGTGAGGGGCTCAGCCCTCTATTAAAGCCAAATGGGCCCCACTGTTTGGGCAGGCTAATCCTACCTTAACAAACCAACCCTAGGTCCCCACCAACAATCTTAAGTTATGCATGAAGTCAGGACCAGAGTGCTTTGCAACAGGAAAAGTAAGGGGTGACAACATTTACTCCTAAGTCCCACCCATCTTCCTCTCTGTTGTAGATCAAAGTGTCTCTCTAGTTAACTGAGCCCTCTGCAACTCTTGATCAAAGTGCAGGTCTCACTTGAAGTTTGTGATGAGAGCAGACTTTCTGTCTGCTTTAAATCACATACTTCTTCCTTCTGAATGGGGCCCTCTCTGCAAGGGTTGCCTACGGTAAATAGTGGATCCAGACCTGCCATTCACTGCCTTTCATACAGGGGAGTGGGAGCTAGCTTCAAGTTGACACATTGCCTATCCAAATGTTGTTAGTCCTGCCTGCCCTTTGTCTGTTCTGCGACCAAGCCTGTTGCCGGCCTGTTTCAATTAACTCTTGTCAGTATGCGCTGCCACCAGCAGATTTAGACAATAGAGAGACAGATCCATGGAGACTTAGATATTTTAATTAGGCTTGCCATGGCTGAAGGAAGGAGTCACCACCCCCCTATGAGATGCTTTTGATGTACCTGTTTAGTTTAGTTTAGTTTAGTTTCTTTATTTGTACCGTGCGCTGAACCCTGAGGTAACTGGGCGCCAGAGACTTAGAGCAGGTCACAACAAGTTATAGAGATACATATATGAGAAAGACAATAAGTGCATGTGACCGGGTTACATGGTGGTCAGGAGGCAAACGCAGGAAGATACAATGATGTGTCAAAGGATGAAGTCAGGCAGTGGAGGAGCTCTTGTTGGCGAGCCAGGACTTAGTTGTGGCTCTGAAGGTCCAAAGGATGGTTCTGCTCTGAGTTTCACAAGTATAGCATTCCATAGTTTGGCTGCTAGGACCGGGAAGCTGGAGCCGCCTAATTTTTTTAGGGAGAATTTGGGGATGGAGAGGCGGTGAGCGTGCATCATTCTCATTGGTCTGGTTGAAGTGTGCTTGCTTAACTTATCTGCCAAGTACTTGGAAGCATCATTAGAGAGGCATTTGTGGACGATGACAAGTGATCTGAGAGTGATTCTGTCTCGCAGTGGGCATCTTGTTTAAAGCTGGAGATGTGAGAGTGCCGCGGGATGGTCAGAGCCGCTCTAAGGGCATTATTCTGTAGCACCTGTAATTTGTTCAAGTTGCATTCTGAGGTGCCAAGGAAGCGAGTATTGCGGTAATCGATTTTTGAGAGTACTAGCACTCTGGCTAGGGTAATGCAACTAGACGGCGAGAGGAAAGCCTTACAGGCATTAGTGAGCTTGTTTGTATAGGCCGTGGAGGAAGCTGTGGCGTTTACTTGTTTTTTGAGTAAGAGTGTGGAGTCCAAATAGACTCCTAAGGTTTTGATTTTGATTGACAATGTGCACTACATCTGCTACTAGACCTGTTCGCTGCCTTTGAGCTGGTTGACCACAATATACTCTGTGATCTATCATCGGCAGCAAACTTCTCCCCAGAGGCCACAACCTGGATTAAATCCTTCTTAAATAACAGAATGATGAGATTATTCTCTCTCTCAGATGCAGCTGACCCCATCCCTATCACTTGCAGTGTGCCACAAGGCTCCTGTGTCTCCCCTACACTGTATAATGTGTTTACCAAACCCTTATTTGACATCCTGGACCGTCTGGGTGTCATCTACATCATTTATGCAGATGACACCCAGATACTGATCCCACTTTCTGGCAACCATGATTCTGACAAAAACCGACTAAACAAAATGTACCTTGTCATTCAGGCATGGATGGCCACCCATAGTTTATGCCTGAATGACGAAAAGACGAAAATTATTATACTAGGCGCCCCTATTTGTCTTAAAAAACTCAACCCTAAATACACCTCATTCAATATATACGATAACTTGATCACCACGGCTAAGGAAACTAAAACCCTAGGCTTCCACCTCGATTCAACCCTGAACCTCAAGAAACAAGCTAACGCCACTCGACAGCCACCGCCTATACCTGCAAACTTATTCATGCATGTAAAAACTATCTTTCTACCAACAGCTGTGTTTTCCTGGCATGAGCATTAATCCTGTCCAAACTCGATTACTGCAATGCTCTCGATACAGGATCTAACAAAAAAGTACTAAACAAACTCCAAACCCTGCAAAATAATGCACTAAGAATCGTCTTGAGCATCCCAAGAAAGGATCACATATCTGAAACAAGAAAAAGCTACAAATGGCTCTCCATCCAGTATAGAATATTCTTTAAACTTGTCTCCATTTCCCACAAATGTCTTCAGAATGCTGCCCCTAAATATATGATTGACAAAATTGTTCCCAAAACCTCATTCGACCTTCGAGATTAGCCAACTCACACTGCATTATCTTGCCTCGCTTAAACCTAAAAAGAGCTGGAGGTACCAGCTTCCTGGTACAAGCAGCCTTGGCTTGGAATGCCCTCCCACTGAACCTACGCACTGACCAGAACCTCCATAGCTTCAGTACCAATACCAAAAAATGGCTCATCACCAGGGACACTGCACGTACTGTTTGACTCTATAATTTATAACTCCACCGGACCTGTACCGACATTATTTCACCGTTAACTACCATCATTATGTATAGCCTCTCTCACTGACAAAGGTATCTATGTACACTTAGTCTGTGTTAACAACTGTTGTTTTTGACTGTTATTTTTTTCTGAACTATTGCTCTTAACCCTTCCTACATTGTCATATTCATCTATGCCTATTCATATGTACAAATGTATGTGTACTAAGCTGTCTTGATAAACACCCAGATACATCAGGGTGTGGCTCAATGTATGAATAATAAACAAACAAACAAACAAACTCCACCATACAGCATCTTGGAAGCTTCCTCCTTGATGGTGTCCCTGAGCTTATCGGACATCCAGTGAATCCTACTCTTCACGGAATTACTGTCTCCAGTGTCCATATCATGTGTACACATATTCGTGTGACCTGGAGTCAGAGAAAGCAGACTGGCAAACTGTCCCAGTAAATGGTGACAGTCTGTCAATTGCTGTTCTGACAGGTCTATTGCCAGGTTAACACCTTCAACTGACCCATCTGTGACTTCGGTGTGTAAGAGGTCTGGGAGGGTATCATTCTCCTCCTCAGTCTCTCTGCCAGTCACTAATGCCATGACCAAGTCATTCTGGCTATAATGGGGTTTTAGATGGTTGACTTGAAAGACCCTGCACATCTGTTTAGGTCCTTTCACGTCAATGACATAATTCACCTTGCTGACCTTTTCTAGCACACATTAAGAACCCAGTCCACTTGTCCTGAAAGGCACTGGGTTTGACAGGCTACACAATTCACACCCAATGTCCTGAAAAATAGCCTGTCACTGTGGTCTTCTGGTCGTGTCAGTGCTTCATCAGCTCCTGACTGACCTTTACGTTCTTGGTTGACTGTTTCATGTACTTGCCATTCTAGACTGAAGGACAAGTACATAGTCCACCAAATTTTGTGTACGGGGTGAGGGTTTGCTTTCCCATCCCTCTTTCACTAGACTGAGGGGATCTCATAAAGGGTGTTGAAACAGGGAACCAGTTGTCCAGGTATGAATATCGGTTTCTAAACCATCAGTCAGCCGCACACCTCTAGTACACCAGAAGGGATCCAAACTAATTGGAACACAAGTAAATTATCAACCTCCTTGTGCAACTTTTGGTAATGTGGATGGAACGGCAGGCTTAACTCTGCAAGGTCGTGGATCATTGGTTAGTTGCAACCCAGCAAAAATACAATTATTACCCAATGATAAAAGGAACTGTCCAGTCAAGATTGTATAAAAAGATCTACTTTATTGTCATTACAACAAACACTTCTAGCACACTACAAAATACAACCCACCTTGGAAAGGAACACACAGGACAGACAGTTTCACAAAGGAAAGGGGTGCACTCTGGATACTGACAGGAGGGTAGTCGGTTACGCAATCAGTCTTAACTGTTCAAGGTTATTTGGTTTCAGCACCAAGGGGGCAAGAGGTTGTAGATGTCACTAGGGGCCTTTGGTGATAGGACCAGGGGGCAGAACCACAGTATACCTGGTGTTTGAGATGATCTTGATGCTCGACAGCGTCGAGTTGGTTCCATGACGCTTTGCAGCACCTGTGACAGAGTTCAAGAAAGGAGACAGCTGCGGGTATGAGACGGCAGGCAGTTCGACAAGCAAGACTGGACGGATGGCGGCAGGTTGGCCTACACGGCGGTTCCGGGTCTAGAATTGTTGTATCTGTGCTGGTTGGTGGATTTGGAATGCTGATCGGGGCATCTCAGACGGCTTTAGTGACTGCCGCATGACAACAGTCAGTGGTGCTGCCGGTCGTAGTTCGAGGGCTCGACTCCCTCGAAAATGTCCTTAAAAGAGGAACACTGGTTGATGCTTGTTGTGGCACTCCTCCTAGCATCTTTGCAGTGCTTGTGTCATCCTTTAAAGCAGATGGCTAAAGCTGAGGAGAGTGTTTGTAGGCAAAGGCCTTGTCCTTTGTTCAGAGAGACTCTCTGGCACTTCCCACCTGGGAAGCTTGCTGGCAGAACCTGGCAGGACATGCTGTGTGCTGGCTGGGTACCAATTTTGGAGCTTGTCTTCCTTGAAGTTTGTGACAAGAGCAGACTTCCTGTCTCCCTTAAATCACATACTTCTTCCCGCTGAAAAGGGTCATCTATGCAAGGGTTGCCTACCTAAATAGAAGACCCAGGCATGCCATTTACTGCCTTTCATACAGAGGGGTGGGAGCTAGCTTCAAGTTGACACATTGCCTGTTGCAGTCTTGTTTCAATTGAATCTTATCAGTATGCACTGCCACCAGCAGATTTAGACAATAGAGAGGCAGATCCATGGAGCCTTTGATATTTTAATAAGGTTGGCCATGTCCAGAGGAAGGTGTCGCCTTCAACCTCTGCGATGATTTTGATGTACCCGTGGCAGTCACATTGCAGCTGAACATGGCAGGGAGGACTGCGCCTGTACACTCGAGTACACTCCCTGTGTGGATGGTCAAATTCCTCACACCCTGGAGCAGCAGCCATCTAAAAGGGACTGAATGAACCACAGGAATTTCTTGCTGGAAAAGAGCAACTGAGGAAGCCGGAGAAGGAAAACCCAAAAGCTGAGGAGAAGCTGTAGACACTTATTAGAGTGACCTTCGTGGATCAAGTATAAATGTATGCAGAGTTGGAGCAGGAAGGCGCAGGAAGCTCCCAAAGACCCATTGAATTATACAGTAGCACCCAAACCAGATACAGCATTGCAAACATGAGCCAAGGATAGGGGACCCATAAGAAGCTTGGGAAGCCACAGTTTAGTACTGGAAAGTGGCAAGGACTCATTGAGGTCTACAGAAATAAACATGGTAATTGTAGTCAAAGAAGCGGAAGGAGTAGTAGACCTTGTCCAGAATACGGATGAGGTGAATGAGGGACTCACATTCTTTCTGGAAAAGAGCTATACTCCTAATCTTCAAAGTCACAGTATTTGGAAGACAAGTGAGCCAGATCTGCCAAAGAAGAACCTGAGACATGTTGGGACCCACACACTAAAAAAAGAAGAGACAGTCCCTGGCACAAGAGTATACCATTTGGATATATGAATTATATGTGAATCTGCCTACCTTGTAAGGAAAGGCAAAATCAAATTCAAGTTTAGTTTTTGCACCTTTGGAACTTTGTGTTGTTAAGGAACTTAGAAGAGATTCACCTCTCACCTTATTTTGCGTCCTAAATTATACCTCTAGTGACATTTCTGTAGAGAGAAACGATACAGTTGGCAACTTGATTTATGCACTCCTTCAGGACAGTCAGTCACCCTGGGAGCCAGGGGACCTGGATCCATAAGGGGTTAAGAAGTCACATATTAGGGATCCTGATGTATCATGGGCCCCTTCCCTTTCCCTGAATGGTCCAATACGTTCGGGAGGCAGGACCCTTTCCTGAAACCAGACTATTAAAATTCCTTCTTGGAAATCTGTAGGGCAAATACGTATAGAACTATTCAGGCATATGAAAATGACATTTAAGACCGCAGACAGTGCCAAGCCGAACCGGGGGTTAGAAAAAGGTAACATTCTGCAGGTAGCAATCCCTTCTGCCTTATCTGAGAACAACATGTCCCTAGAGTTAGTGGAAGACCCCACAGCTCAAGAAGAGGAAACTCTGTCCTCCTCAAATCACACAACCAGTCAGCACGATGAGATCCTAATATCATAAAGGGAACAGAGTCAATATCTGGATACCTTATCAGAGCCAAGTAAGCCTGAGGTGTCAGAACAAAAGGAATAGGTAGGGGACCCTAATGCCCTCCAATCGGTCAAGACAGAAGAGACACCTTCCCTTGGGAAGGAAGTGGGGAGGACTCAGAGAAAAATCCCCAAATATAGTTGGTTTCTATCCTCCTTGCCCAAATAGTGCCAACAGTTGATCAGGAGACCCAACATGACAATCCAAAACCTGATTTTGTAGTGGAGCAGGCAAGGAGAAAATTACCCCCTTGGTTTTCTCAGGTCCCGTTGGATGAGCCAGATCCCTCTTGGGCAGAGTGTGGATTAATTGTCACATATAAGCTGGTAAAGGACTGTTAACCTCATATCTTCATACTATAATAACAACCCTTTAATTCCAAAAAGAGAAGAAACATTGGGAATGGAGTGGAGGAAGTCCCAGAGAAAACGTTCCAGTTAAGTTCAGTTGTCATTATCAGTGGCCATATAACCCCAAAAAAGGAGGTGGTCCCTGAAGCAAAGGTGAGGACAATTAGTCTTGACCAAAGACAATTTAGACAAGATTGTCTGAAGTCTGGAATACCTGGGTATTGGGAAGACACTTTTTACAGAAATTTTGAACCCTTCCATAAAGATCATCTTTATCAAACTCTAGAAGATGAACGGGACCCTGACTGTCGCATAGAGCCTCTCTCTATACCTCAGAAACAGGATGAGGAACCTACATCTCGTGTTCTGTGGGAGTTGGGGGTCATATAATGAAGTTATGTCACAAAGCTTTAGAGGAGGAATTGATTGAAGCGGTAGACAAAGAAAAGCGAGAAAAGGAGGATACTCCATCCATTATACCCACCACCTCCTGACCCTAATTAAGAGTGATTCCCCTGTAGCTGTTTTGGGAACTCCATGAGATGTTGTCCCTTGAATATTTTACCTGCTCCATCACCACCAGAGAAACGTTTCAAAAAAAGGGGAAAAAGAAGCACAAAAAATACAAACTCCTTCATATATGCAGGAAATAACACCTTCTATAGAATTCCCGCCACCATGCAGGGAAGAAGACTATAGACCCTGTTGGATAGTGAGGGTAAAAAGTGTGCTACAGGACAAGAACTACTCCCCAGAGGTTGGTAAGTGGTGGGAAAAGAAAGGACACATTGGATACATGGGTATAGGTAGAGATTCTCATACATACAGATCCCTTTTACCATCTTTGGGAAAGACCTATGGGTAAAGATGATGGTAATTCCCAGATTGGTAACTTCCTTAGTTCTAGGCTGAACAATTCCATATTCTAACCAGTCGGTCACTCAAATGGCTAACCTAGAGACGCAGGAAGAGAGGGTGATGATAATACCCACAATAAACCCCATGAATGCCTAGAAAACTCTCCTCATCTTTAGAAAGAGAAGTCAGGGAATTAAGGGGAAGGGTATGTGACAAAGCAAAAGGCATTGTTGCACCGAAAGGGGGAGGAACTTCTTCTTACGATATCCCAAAAAGCAAACAATATCCCCTCCCTTTTCCTGACCCTAGAAACCCCCTCCCTAATAAACTCATGAACTGTGGTCATCCTGCTATTACCCTAAAAAGTACTGGTACAAGGAAGAAGGCAAAGTGCCCTGCTGAAGATTACCCTTGTAGGCACTGACACAAGGGAGAAGAACAGAGGAAAAAGGATTACCTGCAGGAACCACTTTAAACATTCTAGTGGTTGCCGATTTCCTATTGGGTCCCTACCAATAGAAATAGAAGAAGAGAAGCATGACAAATTTTCAAGTCTTCCCGGCAGGAGCAGGGAATCAGAATCCTGTGCAAGAGCAGAAGGGGATGTGGACCACTACCGTATCCAGAGAGAAGGGGAACCATTGGCTCCCAGCAATCTGTGGGTGACTGTGGAAGCCTGAAATTTCTCTCGGGATACAAACTTGAGTAACAGACGTCTACAAGGGACTCAGCAAACCTGGGTACTTCCTCACTGGAATAGAGGAACTGGGAAAGTAACAAAAGGAAGACCCAGGAGGAGCTGTAGACACTTACCAGAGCACCTGCGGACCGGGACCAAGTGTAGCAGTAGGTGGAGTGAGACCGGGAAGGTGCAGCATTACAAACCTGAGATAAGGGGAAGGGACCCATAAGAAGTTGAGGATGCCACAGTTTAATACTGAAAAGGGGTAAGGACCTGTTGGAGTCTACAGAAGTAAACGTAGTAATAGAAGTAGAAGAAGTAGTAGACATTAACCAAAATACAAAGAAGGTGAATGTGGGACTCACATTCTCTCTGGAAGAGAGCCATACTCCTAATCTTCACAGTTACAGTACATGGAAGAAAAATTAGCCAGGTCTGCCAAAGAAGGAACTCCGTCACAGGTCTGGAACCCACACACCATGAAAGAGGAGACATTCATTGGCAGAAGATTATACCAGGGTTGTGGATTTTCGGACTTTGTGAGAGCTAAGAGGAGGGAGACATCCCCTTAGCCAATGTTAAAGTGGAAAAGACTAGGGAAGAGTATTGTGTCCCTTTGCAAGCTGGACCTGGAAATGTTAGGGGGAGGGAGTTATCCCCCTAATATCAAGTCTGGTGAAACATTGGATGGATGGAACTGATCTGAAACTGCCTAACTTGGAAGGCAAGGCAAACTCAAATTGAACTTTAGCTTGTTCACCTGTGGAACTTAGTGTTGTGAACAAACGTTGAATAGATTCACCTATCACCTTATTTTGAGTTCATAGTATAAGAGCAGGAAATATCTTGTTTGGACATGATGGTGGACTTATATTTATTTACATCCTGCTCGACCCTTGACTTTATTGTTTCAAGGTAGGGAAATTCCTCTTAGTCATAGGGAAAGATAGGTATTTTCCAACATCTTATATTTTAAATAAAAGTGTATAGACCAAAACATGCCAATCCTGTGTCTGCCTCATACAGCCAACCTCTCACAGTTAATACCGGCAAATAATGAGCAGAATAGGCCTCTTACAGAGGCCTTAATAACCTAACAGGAGCTGCACACTAAGATGGCGTTAGAGGTGTAGGATATTGAAGATGATGACTGGTTTAATTGCCTGTTTTCATGAGTACCCACCTGATTGGTGAATACATTTGAAATAGTACTGGCCATACTGGTACTGGTCCTGACAGCTTTCTGTGTCTTGAAAATACCCCTGAGCCAATGCAAAAAGGCTTGCAAGAAAGCACTGGAAATGACAATAATAGTACATGTGGTTGATCATATGCTTAGGTTTACCCAGATAGATGAACTACCAGGTATGTAGCCAATTGAACATGCTATTGGACCACAGAGGTAGCCTGTGGGGGGTCACCAAAATATGGCTTCCAAAGAATGGCTATAATGGGATGGACAGCAGTGAGTGGGTGTTCAAAGGTTCAACCAGAGGGGGGTGGGGGGGTATAATGGGGCAGATGAATATGCAGGTATCATCTACTGCCCCATCTCAAATAAATATGCAAGTATGAATTCCTGCCTCGACTCCTCATCATTACCATAAAGGTGAGAAATGATACCAGCTGAGACAGCCATACTGCCACATGAATCCAGAGATGAGACAAACTAAGGCAGGTTCCAAGAAACAATACTTTAAATAGTCAATGTACCCACCTCTGCCCTAAAGAAATAGTTAGGCTGTGTGACACTAGTAAGGAATACCAAGAAAGGCACTCTCACTACACTGATAGGGCAGATGCAATTCTAGGCAGATAAGATACAACATACACAGTCAGGGAAACCAATGCATGGCAGATGCACACAGTGAATGTAACATGAACAGACACATGTATAGTCACCAATATGTAGGTGAGCAGTTCAGAAGTACAGCCATTTACCCAGCGGCGAGGTTAAAACAGGCCTAGCAGTTTGCAAGGCCTTAGGCAAGGTGCTGAATTCATAAAAACATGTTTATTTTAGAAGTGTTGAAGCTTCCCAGACAGGAGTTTGTAGCAAGTGGCAAGCTCAGATGCGTGGAAGGGAGTAGTAGATGTGCAGAACCCAGGGACGTGAACACAGTTCCCAGGATGAGAAGCAGTAGACTCCCGAGCTAATTAAAGTTCAATAAGATCACACACGTCCAATGATGCCCAGATTCATGAGGTCCATATGCCCAAAGACTCTGTTGCGAATAGAAGAAGTGTGTCTCAAGGGTTCACAACGAGTACAGCATCCACCTTAGAATTAGCTAAATGCAAGGTAGATAGAAAGAAATTAATTCTCCAACAGATTCCCCTAACACGTGATCAAGACATGAAGAACACTGACTAGTCATTATAAGCCATTTACAGGTAAGTCACCTGCTGAACTCCTTAGCACACTCAATGACACATGATGATACACAAAGCCAAATACAAAAGAATAGATAGACCACATGGCCTGGGAATTGGAACACAGACTTCACCTTCCCCCTACCCATGTGTCTCTCATATGCTGACATCCCGTCAAAGTGTCCAGGGTTGGTGAGTAAAGTGTCAACCAATAGAAATCCATCTTGCCACACAGCCCATGATAAATAACACCAGCCAATTAGTGACCAATGTAATTATGTATTGAAACCATTCTCTATGATGGGTTGGGCTTGAGAGGAGCCATCTGCGATGTATAAGCCAGTGAGGAAATTAAAATATATGTAATCTATATATATGTTAAGATATTAACCAAACATAACCACTTATATGTTTTGTAACTGATCTTATTATGGCATCATTGTTTTTGTATTTTTGGTACAAAATCCGCTCACACTCATCGTAGTATTGAGAGCTGCTTTTATGCTATCCAGGCCAAGTTCTAACGCTTTTCAAAAAGCTGCAATTTACTATGGACTCCGAGCACCCCAATATGGAGTATTGTTTTTACTAGTGTGGTAAATAGGCCCATCTCTACAAGGTACAGTTTAGACAGAAACAAGATAGGTACTAACTAAGATGAGGAAAACAAAGAAAAAACAAGTCCATCAATAAGGAATACAATAAGACGTAACCAAAGAATAGACGTGTGTAGAGGAATCAAAATCAAAAGAAGGAACTGATATGCACTGAAAAAGTCAAAAACTTAAGACTGTAAAAGTCAATGGTGAGCAAACAGTAGTCAAGAAAACACTTGAATAAATCAAAACAATGGAATCACAGTCAGTACTTGGTTTACAAGAAGCAAGAGAGGTTGCAATCTTCATTCATTCTGCCCACCTTGATCACATCTCTACAATCAATCCAGAATGCTTTTCTGCAGTTCAGGATCTTTTTCTTGTCTGCATGTGTTTTTATGTATACCACCTTCAGTGTCTGGAAATGTATTTGTGCAAGTTGGTGCCAATATTCCCAAAAATGTCTTGTTATGGATGAGTTGAGGTCTCTGGTTCACATTTTCGATCTGCGTTTGTTCCATCAAAGCTTTGCTAGTCTTTTGAACAGCCCAACATAGTAAATCCTGCAGGGACATTTAATTGAGTGGATAACATAAGCTGTTTCACAAGCGGTGAAGTCTCTCAGTTAGATCTTAGTGAGGGTCCTGAGGTGATAAATAACATTGCCCTTGGTGACGCTGTTGCAGTGGGTGAAATGAAGGGAGGGGTATGTGCCGACCCTCTTCCGGTTAAATACTCTGTTGTGTGTAAGTCTATCCTGCCCACTAGTCTGCACCAGCATATTACTGTAGTTATGGATATGTTTATATGCGAATGTATGGGGAGCCGTGAATAGGTGATAAAGGGGGCGTTTCATGGAACAAACGTGCGGCGAAAATCTTGGTGCAAGCTGGCGCAAGCGTGAAAAAACAGGCTCACGTGCACGCTTGCAATTCATGGAAGTCCCTGCGCGTGTTTCCCTCTGGATGTGCGGCAAACCCATGCGTGGCACACACGGGCGAACACGTCATTGCAACATCCCGAACGCAGTGCGCGACGTGCACAGGGAAAGCGCACAATGTTTGCGCACACACCAAAAAGGGGGCGCGACACGGGGCGTAACACGTGGAATGGGGAACAACGTATGAAAAAGAAGGCGTAACTGGGGAAGTACTGCAGGGAAATACACGGAACGCCCACACGCACACGAACAACACGTATTCATGGAATCGAATACGGTAAACCCACGCACGCTAAAGGACGCGCATAGGCATCAACACATCCGCCACACAAAGGCTGGTGGAAGCGTCCCTGCGCACATTATAAAAGTGTGCGCAAACAACAAACACGTATATCCAGCTACGATGAATGCCCCATTTGTCGCAGCACTGATCGCGGGACACTGCAGGAGGTGGAGAATAGCCAGGGCCCGCATTTTTTTTACCCGGACTAGCCTTTTTGGGATGCCTGACAACCAGGTCTGTGGCAGGTATAAGTTTCCACCCCGTATCATCCTAGACCTGGTCAGGGAGTGGGAAGACGACCTTACATCCCCCACCCTGTGCTCCCAAGCATTGAGCCCCTTGGAGAAGGTGCTCAATGTTCTGCATTTTTTGGCCACTGGGTCATTTCAGCAGACAACTGCCATAATGTGGGCGGGGTCTCACAGGCCACGCAGTCACGCTGACTACACCAGGTGTTGGCAATCATCACTGCGTGCCCCTCAGTCCGCAGGCACATATACATGCCCAGGACACCAGCAGAAAGGCAGGCCGTGGTCCAGGACTTTTACAGGGTGGCACACTTCCCCAAAGTGCTCGGTGCTATAGATTGCACCCATGTGGCCCTACGTCCACCTAGGGCCACTGAGCACATCTATCGAAACCACAAGCACTGGCATTCCATCAACGTGCAGGTCGTATGCGATGCAAAAGGAATCATCACCTCTGTCTATGCAAACTACCCTGGCTCTACCCATGACAGTTTCATATACAGAATGTCCGCCCTGAGCCAGGCCCTGGAAGCTGGGCAGCATGGCGACACATGGCTCCTAGGTGAGTACAAATGCCTGTGCACATGCATGCATGTCACACAACGACAAATACTCAAACCCCAATAATCACAACCATTATCACCTCCCGAGGGACAGTGCCTACCCTCTGAGCAACCACATGATGACACCAATCCGGAACACCACCACACCACCCCAGGTAAGATACAATGCTGCCCATATTGCAACCAGGGGCATAGTGGAGCGCACATTCGGAGTGCTCAAGTCACGCTTCCACTCCCTTGACCGCTCTGGCGGCCAGCTTCTATATGCACCCCCAATAGCGTGCAGTATCATTGTGGCAGCATGTGTCCTGCAAAATGTTGCAACATGGCGGGACGTACCGGTGGACATGGTGGTGCCCCCACATCCCCAACCAAGGGTACAAAGAACTGCCCATGGGAAGGGAAAGGGCACGTGGTGAGGCAGCCAGCTTGTGGCCACATTTTTCACCTAAGCTCCCATCCCTGCGGAGTGTACACAGGCCTGACACATACCAGGTGACAATCGATGATGACAAAGAGACAGTCAACTGTCACAACCTTATCACCCTGAGAATGTTGCCACGGAAGTGCTACATTGTGTGCATCCCTAGCTACTTAAACATAACCAATCCTGTGTGACCAAAAGGAACACATGCAAAGTGTGTATCACACCCCCCTGCAAAACAGGCCATCACAATCCCTGCTATGTCACCCAAACCCTTCCAACCCACATCACCCTTGTCTGCCACACCATGACATGACAGGCAATAGCAAAAGCCCAACACATGACCAATAAGATACGAAGTGACATGTCATAAATGAAAACTGGCCAGAGACAATGATGCCTGACATGGAATCAGATGAAATGACTGACCAATAACCTCCCACACATCCAAAGTCAGACACAAATGCTTTCCACCAGTCGTAGCATGAACACAACACTGAATGCCTGTTCACCTGCACATTGGGCACGGCAAAATCCGACTCCCGAACCCATGTGCTGTGTGTGTCTCCTGCAACACACTGCACAGCACACAGCACATTGATCAGCCATTGTGTTGCAGATACACCTTGAGCATCACATGAAAATGACAAATCAAATCAATAACCAAATGACGCATGTACAGGACACCCAAATGCTAATAGATCATGTGCTGAAGGGACACAGCGGGCCCGAGAATACAATCTCGGTGCACCTGTGGCCATGGAAGGGTGGTTGTACGTGTGGTGGACCATTGTGCAACTGTGTGTGTCATTAGGGACATGCACTCAATATATGCATGTGAAATCAAGTGACCCTCAGTGTCCTGTACACATCACATGTGAACATTGCCCATGTGAACACCCCAGCATGTCAAACCACACCAATCCCCTGACACCTGAAAAGTAAAGACAACACAGGAACAGGCATTGACCAGCAGAACACATCATGTACATAGTACCCCACAATTACAATGTCAGAGTGCCCAAAACAATGTAGCCCAAGCCAACTGTTCAACAACAAAAGGCCCTCCCTCATTTACACCTCACTGTGACCTTCTGAACAACTGTGTCTGGGGTATGTAGCTTTCTTCCTTCAAGTCTACCTGGCTACAGGATCACCCTACCCCTTGGTCTCCATGTTCCAGCTCGCGTGTAAATAGGGTCCAGTCCCCTCAGAGGCCACCTTGACTGGTAAAAATACCAAATTGCAGAGAACTCCAGGGAGCCAAACCCCCAAACCAGGGAAAAAGCCTGTAGGCACCAAAAACCCCTGGAAGAGTATCCAGTAGATGACTTGAAGTAGCAGGAAATGTCAAAACACATGTACAAGCACAATGATAGAACAACCAAGGTAGCACAGTTGAACAATGGTCCTACCGGATGGGTACATTTACGGTACATAACATACAATGAGGATACAACAACTAATGGGTAGTGTCACAGATCTGGTGTCCAGGCACAGGAGTGGCACGAACCAACCACCCCTTCCATGGCCTGGGCGCCTGCAAGGTCAAACTTACACAGGCCTCTGAGACCCCAGCGGGGAAGGAGGGTCAGAATATGTTGTTTGGACAGGCATTGGTATGCAGGATAACCGGAAAGAGGGGAGTCAGATTGGCAAGGGAAAGTAGTCAACATACAAAAAAAATACTATTCACAATAACACATACTCAATCCGAGAAAACATGTTCATCAAGCACATTGTACCAAATGAGTCAAATGCAAGCCAAAGAGAGACTTATCTCTGGGGTGAGTGCTGGCCTCCTGCCTGCGCACTCTCAGGTCTGGTAACAGGAGCAGGTCAATGCTGCAAAGAGAGCGTGAGGTTCTAATCTGAATGTGTGTTAACAACACACAGACACAACACCATCCATGCCCCAAAGTAAGTGACTTCTCCACAAACAAACACTCGTGTCTGCTGCTTTGTACCCATACGTTAGCTTGGCCCCCTCATGGTTCATACACTGTCAATGCAGTAAGGCAGGTGCATGTGGGTGCGCAGGAAACGGAAGACCAATGCGTCAAGAATCACACATGATACAATGGTCCCTGGGTGAGCTGCAACACGCGTATAGCGAGGTGCAACTTCAGTACAAGTTGTGTTCTGGCAACCACACATTTCAATAGGTAGTGCACATGGCAATTTGCACATGCAAATGATATGCACTGCACACAAGTCTGTGCCTCGCTGGGTGTCCCTGTGTGCTGTATCAGTTTCTGGCTAGTAACGCTACTGCCCTAACAACTCTGCTTCAATGGAGCAGAGGGTACGCGAGGATATGTTCGATGGACCCTGCGTGTGGCCCTGACAACTTGTAAAGCCACTTGGCATTTGGCCTTCAACGCATATCAGCTGTACTGTGCACTTCTCCAACAATGCCTGACAAAGCTCCACAGCACTGGTGCTACTTAGCATGCATGTGCAAGTGGCCTGGTGGAAGGTTGGCTGCGGTGTGGGCCCTTGTGCTACTCACCTTGCCTGGAGCTCCTGGAAACACGTCTGCTTCTGTCGGACGTCTGAGCACAAGCCCTGCGCTTCTGCTTGCGCACACATACACACGTCTGCATCACCGAATGTGGCCAGTTATCAGGATTACTCGTCCCTGTGTCTGCTGGCAAAGGTAGTGTGGAGGCTCATTTTCCTGCAGAAAGGGCATAAAAGATATTAATAAGGCTGGAAAGTTCCCTGTGTGTGTGTCTTCATGCTGGTTGTCACTGGGCCAGGTTACAAACCTACATCCAAACTCCTCCCACCATCAGTGTGACTTTCACAGGCCTAAGGTGCAGGCTACTGTCTACAGCATGAAGTGCATCAAGCACATATACAGGCAAGAAAATAACATACATCACAATCCACATCAATTAATGGAGACATCAATCACATACTCACCCAAATTGATTACAGACATGGGGTGGGTAAAACGCTACCAATCCCCACTAGGGGTGTACACAAGTACTACAGCAGCAGACAGGCCACAATTATGACGAAAGTCCAAGCCCTTGTGTAAATGTTTGTTACACCGAACCATCCTAGCAAGCCATGGATAAAGGAAGCAAGAGTGACCGATGTGAGTCCGGACCCCAAGCTGCAAACACATACATGAGACAAGCTTGAAGGGCCCAGCTGGGACAGACAGTGGATGCTTTCAAAAGCCACAAAGCACCACACCATCACATGAATGCACAATAGACAAACAATATTAAACTATATTAACTAATTAAACTAACAATGAAAAACCTACATAACCTAATTAAAATAACTATCAAAAGTCAATATTGACTAACTAAACAAAAATCAAAAGTCAAAAATGGCCACATACGACCTGGGGGGGAGTCACCCAAGAGGGAGTAGGTACAGGGTGCACCTTAACACCCACATGCGATGATGTTGAGACAAAAAAAAAACCTCCATGGGCTCAATGCTTGCACGCCACGACCTGTGTGGGAGATATCTCATCGTCCGTGTCTGTCTCTTCCTGAAAAGGAGGACGTGGCACAGGAGCCTGACCACGCCTAGGCGCAGCTTGCCCCTCGTCAGCAGCAAGTCTACCGGACGGGTGAGCCTGGTTCTGTGCGGCTGTGACACGTAGGTCTGCATGAACCTCTCGTGATATGCAAGGTAACACGTGTAACACAGAGTTCTTCCTGCAAGGCCTGGCTAGACAACTGATGCACCTCCCGTCAAGCACGTAGCTCAGCCGAGATGGTACACTCAAGCTGTGCAAACCTCTCAACTGCTCGCTCCCTATGGGTCATCATGAGCACACCCAGAGTGGATCCGAGGGAAGCATACTCAACCTTCATGGCCTCCATGTGTGCCTCTGCGTGAGCAGCAATTGCTCGATGCAAAGACACCTTTTCAGCCTGGCGTGCACCCTCTAAGGCCACCATGCCCAGCCTGAGAGAGCCGGCAGTGGACTGTGCCGCCTGCTGCTGGAGAAGCACCAGCCTAGCAGGGGGGAGCACGGATTGAGCCACACGTTCCATGCTCACAGCGATGTTATCAATTGCTGCCCCCTGCGTTTTGAATTGGCAGACATGTCTTGCTCCCACTCAGAGTACCTCAGTGGCACACGGCCACCGCGTTGCTCGGCTTGACACTTGTGGGACCCAAGGACCGGCCGTCCTCATTGGGTTGACACCGCTCGCGGCTGCACGACTACATGCACCCATCAGCGTGATGGCCCAGGCACATCAGCGACTGGTGTGGAGGGTGACCCTGCGCCCCGATCCACCACAGGCGGAGGTCCCATCACTGTCTGGCCCCTCAGTGCAGGTGTCGCTTACAGAGGAACGTCCACATCAGAATCACTCACCCTTGACGTATGGGCCTGATGCACATCCAACTCACCATGGACGTCAGAGTGGTCACCTGGGCTGGACTCATTGCCAGTCAAAGACAAGATGATCTGTAGCACATGTGGGTTTCGTGGCCTACCACCCCACGACCCTGTTAGGAGGAGCTTGGTGTCAGTCTTGGACTTTACATTTCATGTGTTGTTGACACCATGCTACCTTCATTAAGTATCCTAGCTACTGTGGAACCCACTTGCCATCCTTCAGTAAGGGTTCCACATTCTGAGAGGGGAGGTTGAAGGAAGAGGGAGGAGAGGTGGACATTGCGGTCCATTGCTGGGGGCCGTTTCTTCTGGATGAACTTTATGTTTGAATAAACCTTACAACTCACAGAACCCTTTTGAAGTGCATCCTTTACAAATTAACATTGGTGATGAGGATTGGCCCAGAGAGTCACGCCCCCTGGCAACAGCAGGAATTCATCACCAGTTTGGATTCTACCCGGTGCAAGGGAGCACAGAAGAAGTGTCGTGGTCGATTTGAAATCGCACACCAGTGAGGTGAGCCTGGGAGACCTGGCCTGTGTCCTGGAGCGGAGCATGTGTGCCTAGTGTGTACCCTGGAGCGGGGTGAGGGTGCCGGAGAAATATCGTTTTTGGAATTGGAAAAGCGACCTCCTGAGGATTGCAAGGACAATACTGAAGGAGAAAAGCTAAACGTTGAACTCACACATAGTTTTATTTCTTCAACTGGTTTATTGACTACAAGGTGCCAATACCTTATTGTTATACGACCCAGCCATTGGATGCACCCGCCACCACTGTTTACACTTGAGAAGACTGACAGAACGCCGCATTGTCATTATCTGCTTATATGCCGGCACGTCACTGCAGTCCCGAGGAGAGGATCTCGGAACGTGACAGCCTTCCGGGTTGTCTTGCTTGCTACAGCGCACGTCAGCACGCTGTTAGAGGAAGGGACCCCAAGACGTGGCGGCCATCTTTGGGCCAGCATTAATTACCGTATTTCGGAACTACGCGATAGTTTGTTTATGTTGGAGTACACTTTCTGCATGAGGTGATAGTTGCAGCTGCGGATTCATGGACATGATAATACTGGTGGGTACATGCACAAAAGATTAGAATAATTTTGCAAATTGAGGATGCTCTAATTACTTATCACATTGAGGAACATTGCTTCTGGGGAGAGAGTTTGCTTCTGTTTTGGAGGTCATACTGCCCAGGTTGGAACATGGCAAACATACCTGCTCCAATATTCTTTCTTCCAATGCCAGGTGAACCTAGAGTGCGTTGGTTGGAAGGATTTTATAAATATGTGTTAGCAGCATTTGGACCCAACTTTTCCAATGAGCGCAAAGAGGTGCTTCTCTTTCATTGTTTGGGTGCTGCAGGGCAGGAGGTGTTGAAAAAGCTCCCGGAACCTCCAGATATTCCTGAAGGAGGGGCCATATGAAAGGACTTTAGCAAAGTTGGATAAGCATTATTGTATTGAGGAGAACATAATACTAGAAAGGTACAAGTTTGCCACAAGAGCCCAGAAGAGTGGAGAGAGTATTGAAGAGTTTATAACTTCCCTGAGAGGTTTGGCTATTAAGTGTAGATTTGACCATTGTCAGGACGAGCACGTAAGGGATCAATTGATGATCAAATGTTCGAATGACAATATCATAAAGGAATTGTGGAAGGAAAATAATCCTTCTCTTGACAGAGCAATTGAGATTGCGAAGACAGTAGAACATGCAGATAAATGTATAAAAGTTCTTCAACTAGACAATCCATCTCTTGATAGGCCCAAGACAGGTGACAATGAAGCTGCAATACAGAAAGTTTCAAAAGTGGCACAGAGAAGTGTTGCAGGGCCTTCACGTTTTTCTATGCAGATGGGCAGGAGGCCAGAGCGTCGTCAAGGTCCCACCACCAGGGCATGGGGCCAACAGTGGTCGTCCATGAAGGTGGCCAAAGGACCACCCAGTGAGACTAGTGTATTTAAGGGTTGTAGAGACTCTGGTTACTCGAGAGGTGCTTCAGTAAGGAGGTGTTTCAGGTGTGGAATCCTGTCACATTTAGCATCTGATAAAGAGTGTTATGCAATCCACATTATATGTAATGATTGTGGGGTGAGAGGACATATGGCCAGGTGTTGTAGGAATTTCAATGCGAGCACAGGTTAAGTACATGAGGTTAATGTAGAGCATGAATATGACCCAAATGATGATGCTGGTAGGGAGGTAGTGTTCTCAGTCAATGCCATTGATGTAAAAGTGAAGAAAAAGAAACCATACGCCAAGGTGATGATTGGAGTTGTACCGGTATCAATGCTCATGGATAGTGGAGCAGATTACACGTTGATAAGTGTGCATGTGTGGAGAGAAAAGTTTGGATGCTGTACCTTGTGGGAGAACATTGTGAGAGTGAATGCTTATGGAGATGTACTAATAGAAATAATAGGATGTTTTGAAGCTGAGTTGCAATTCAAGGACAGAAAGTCAACAGGGACTGTCCATGGGGCCAATAGAGGTGGAGAACTTCTGTCCTGGAGTGATCAGGCAGAACTGAAAATATGGCTTGAAGCAAGTCACCCAGATCAAGTGTTGGTTGTGGAGAGTGAAGCCACCACCACTAGTAACGTGGTGGATGATGCGAGAGTACAGACCAATACCACAACTGGTAAGTTAGGATGTTTGAAGGGGTTTGTGCATAAGATTCAATTGAAGTGAGATGCTATTCCAAAAATTGCTAAGTTGCGCACCATTCCATTAGCTCCCAGAGAAGATGTAGAAAAAGAATTGAAAAGAATGTAATGTGAAGGAGTGATAGGGAAGATTGATTCCTCAGAGTGGGTTAGTCCCATAGTAATAGTAAAAAAGAGTAATGGATCTCTACGAATATGCATCGATCTCAGACATCTGAATACAATGGTGGTAGCTGAAAAATTTCCATTACCCAGGATAGATGATCTATTAGCAGGTGTATCTGGTTCTAGAATATTCTCCATTATTGACCTAAAATCTGCCTACCATCAGGTGGAGTTGCATCCTGACTCCAGGCACCTTATAGCATTCATTACCCCAATTGGTCTTTTCAGATGCGTACGTATGCCGTTCGGATTGGTTTCGGCAGGGAGTGTGTTTCAGAGCATAATGTACAAGTTACTAGGAGGTGAGAGAGGTGCCATGTGCTACCAGGATGATGTGCTGTGTGTGGAACAGATGAAATAGAACATGATAAGAGATTAGAGAGAGTGTTGAATATACTTAAAGAAGCAGGTCTTACAGTGTCTTTAGAGAAATGTATATTCAAAGCTGACAAAGTAGAGTATCTTGGCCATGAAATCACAGGGGATGGGGACAAACCCAAAGAAAAAGCCATAGAAGCCATTTGTAAGATGGAAGCCCCAAAGTCAAAAGCAGATGTATTGTCTTTCCTTGGCTTAGTTGAGTTACATGGCAAATTTGTTAGAGGTCTGTCAAATATGTCAAGAAATATGGCAATGCTGACTCGAAAAGGTGTTACTTTTAAGTGGAATGATTCATGTAAGGAGGAGTTTCACAGGATTAAGGATGCCATTGCCAATGCACCTATTTTGAGAACATTTGAAGAAGGTAGACACTCATTGCTGTTTGTAGATGCCAGTGATTATGGTATTGGAGCAGTTTTAATGCAGGAGGATCAAGAAGGTATGCACACAATTGCGTTTGCATCTAGGTCACTCAAAGGACCTGAGAACAGATACTCAGTAGTGGAAAAAGAAGCATTGGCTTGTGTCTGGGGAGTGGAAAAATTCAAAAGATTTCTGTGGGGCAGGGAATTCACATTGTGCACGGACCATAAGCCTTTGATTGGGATATTCACCAAAGGTGGTCTGGAGGGAGTTTCCAGGCGTATTATGAAGTGGTTGACTTCTTTACAAGGATTACAATTTAACATGCTTCACATCAGTGGTGAGACCAATGTAGTTGCTGATGCCTTATCCAGATCAGTGCAGAGAGAAAATTTGACCAAAGAGAGTCTTTTGAGTCATGAGAGAGATGTTGAAATATTTCATGTTCATGAATCGATAAAGAAGGATGATTGGGATACTGCATGTTCTGAGGATGATATGTACCAGAAAGCGTTGACTTCAGTGATGGAAGGTAAGATAAAGAATTACAGTGGTGATATATGTGGTTTTGCCAAGGTTAGAGAAGAACTTTGGATTGATAATGGGTATTTGCATAGGGGTCATCAGATGGTAGTACCTCTCAAGATGAGGAATTTGATAATAGATCTAGCTCATGTTGGGCACTTGGGGCTGGCTAGAACCAAAGGTTTGGTTAGGTCAGAGTTTTGGTGGCCTAGTGTGGACAGAGACACAGAAGAACAGGTCAATGATTGCAGTGATTGCATTTAAGGGAATAAGGGATTCAGAGTACAGAAAGTGCCCATGACTGTGAGGAGATCTCCTACAGTTCCGTGGGATGAGGTTGCTTTGGATTTGTTAGGCCCCTATAATATTAGAGGTGGAAGGGATACTTATGTGTTAGTTGTCATGGATTTATTGTCTAAATGGCCTGAGGTATTTATACTAAAAGATATTTCCAGTAGCGGTATCATAACATTTATGGAACAATTGTTTTGGAGAGAAGGTTTCCCCAGGAAAGGTTTGTCAGATAATGGTTCTCAATTGGTGTCCAGGGAATTTAGAGAATTTTTGAGTAGTCAAGGCATAGAACAAGTGAACACATCTCTTTATCATCCCCAGACCAATGGATGTGTGGAACTCTTCAACCGCACCGTCATGGATGCCATTAGGATTGCTGTAGCGACTGGAGGTGATTGGATAAGAACTGTGATGGAGAGAACATTTCAGTACAAATTAGCCCCACATAGTGTTACAGGCGTGTCTCCGTTTGAGGTACTAAGGGAAAGAAAGCCTAATTCACACATGTGTCCTGGTTGGATGGGCAGATCCAAATTAGTAGGAGTGGATTTGGAAAGTGTGAGAGGGAGAATATTTGAGTCTGGTGTTAAATCTAAAGCGAGTTATGATCAGAAGAATGTCTGTAGAGAGTTGAAACTTGAAGAAGGTGACTGGATTAAGATTAAACTGCCTACCAAGGTACGCAAAGGGGTGTCACTATATTCCCAGCCTAAACAGGTTGTAAAAGATCTTGGTCCTTCTGTTCTGGTCAAAGGAGGTGGTGTTTGGAATTAAGAAAGGATAGCACTTTATAGGAATGTTAAAGACAACAAAGTGTTTTGAAATAACTATTCTAGAAATATTTTTCTTCTCGCCAATTTAGTTCTATTGTGTTCATGCTGATTTACATTTCAGTTGCCTTCAGATGTTTTATCATATCATTAAAGATTGCAATGTTTTTTTTTTTTGGTTGGAAAATGAAGGGAGGTGTTAGGAGGAGCTTGGTGTCAGTCTTGGACTTTACATTTCATGTGTTGTTGACATCATGCTACCTTCATTACGTATCCTAGCTACTGTAGAACCCACTTGCCATCCTTCAGTAAAGGTTCCGCATTCTGAGAGGGGAAGTTGAAGGAAGAGGGAGAGGTGGATATTGCGGTCCATTGCTGGGGGCCGTTTCTTCTGGATGAACTTTATGTTTGAATAAACCTCCCAACTCAGAGAACCCTTGTGAAGTGCATCCTTTACAAATTAACAGACCCCCACTTGTGCCGGGTTCCTGTTGTGATAACAACCCTGTGCCTGGCATGGCAACACCATCCTCTGGCTCCATTGCGTCATCATCTGAAAAGTGGAGAAAAAAAAACATTAGTACACATGTTAGAAGCACATAACACACACACACACATAGACATCACACAGACAGCCAACACATGAAGCAGACATGTCACACACAGAAGAGAACCTGCCCTCCATGCCAGGTCACTTTGACATTGCATCAGTGAGTAGGCATTTAGAACGGTGTTACACGGTTCAGAAGTGGGTTGATGCAGTGCAGAACATGTGTATGTTGCCCACCATCTACATGAACAAGTACTTCATGATGTGCCTCAAAACACGTGAAGGCAGTGCAAGGGCAAGTTCAGGCATCACGTGCAATGTGCATGCAATGGGTTGCATGGCTACAAGCAAGCCCCTCCCCCCTGAGTGAAAATTCAGGGATGCCTTGCATGGTAGCAAAAGGGTGACCAGAGACCTGTGTATTGGCAGCCAGTGTTGACTAGCATCTATGGCATCATCTGAGTCAACTGACAGCACAGCAGATGATGATGGGACAGTAAGCAGGACACATGATGACCCCTCAGTAGTACACCCATGTGTGCAGAAGCCACTACACCAGTTGGACAGAGGCAGTGGGCCTGAAGGCCCCACACAGACTGTGACACCCTAAACATGTGTGTGATGCAGGACTGAGCCAGAGTGGGCATGGGATGGCTGAAGAAATGCCATGAAGTGTAGGTCATCCTGCACACGTACTACAATGATCATCCAGTCAAGGACACATAGGGGCATGCATGGAATGCCCATGGAGCATGAATGGGCACTCATGTCCCTGCGGAGCATCTGCCATCTGCACAGTCCAAGTGAGGCACCCTACATGAAGGGCAGAGGATGTACCCCACTGCATGTGTCTTGCAAGTTGGCGGTGGAAGTTAGCATGTACACAGGAGGCTTGAACAGGCCATTGCAGTACGCCAAAATGATGCACACCAGTGCAATGTTGAAATTGGGGTGCAGGGGGGGTGGAGGGGCAAGGGGGCATGCCTACGTGGAGTACCCACATGCAAGCAGAGGACACATGCACGCCAGTCATGTAATGACATAGTCCCAGTGCTGAGAGGAAAGACACCCCTGGCTACATGCAGAAGGGCCAGTGAGCTGGAACATGGACCGGAGGGGCATCCGGGTGACTAGTATGTGAGTAGGGTGCAAGTGTGGTGAGGAGGACAGTCCCCGTCTGCTCTACATGTCCACCATCCTGCACAGCATGCACTCATCAGTGAAGCATTGCATGACTTGCACATGACAACCATGTACACATGACATGTAGTGGCAGTCATGCACAAGACATCACACAAGTAAAACACACATGGGCTCGACAAACATGCAACAACACTCACTGGACGGGGCATCAAAGTCCTGCATCTCTCCCACTCCTTCGACCAATTCTGCCAGTATGAACTCCACAACGAGTGACTCTTGCAGAGTGAGGTCATCCTCCTCAGGTGGTGGCCCACTGCCAGTCACCAGAGTCATGCTGTAATTAGTGTCACGCTTTGCCTTAGCACTGCATTTGAGGTCATCCCAAGGCTTCTTGCACTGGGCAGCTGTGCGCACCTCATGGCCGAATACACTCACATTATCCACAACATGCTTCCAGTGGGTATTCCGATGGGTATCCATAGTTTGACAATTCGGCCCCACTAGCATCTCATGGCTGTGGTCCCACACGTAGTCCACAAGGGAGTCCAGTTCCTGCACACAGAAAGGCTTCTACCTTGATATGCAGGAGGCCGTGGCTGTGTCTGGGGTCCCAGCCTGTGCTGCAGGTGCAACCTTCCTCCTCTTGGATGGTGGTGCGGACCCTGGCTGGCGAATGCCACCCTGATCAGTATAGGCAGTGGCACCGGTGGATTGAACCAAGGGAGTGGCAGATGGAAGGACGACCGAAGGCCTGACTTACGTCAGTGGCTGCTGGGTGCTCTGGAATGGACCCAGCGCAGCAACATCCGCTGTGCCAGGGTCATTGACCGCGACTGTCCTGGTTGGTAGACTCACAAAAGGGGTGTTGTTGGCTGCATCTGCCCCTGCACTTGCGAACACCCGGCTGGTTGGCGCAGCAGATGACATTACTGCCCCAGGGACATGTTCCTCGGTCAGGGCAGCCCTGCGTGCACCTTACGGTGTGCCTCGTGACCTGCTGGAAATCTTCCATGGGCTCTTCAAGTGCCAACGCAGCCTGCGCTGGCAGACCCTGAGCCTGGGTGGTGATGTCCACAGCTGCACCTGCAGCTACCACTACCCTTGGGCCCGTGGCAGTCGATGAAATGTACTGCAGGGTCACATGGACGCCAGTGCCAGATGCAAGAACTGCATCTCCCAGAGCCGCAGGGGGTGGTGGCATGACTGCACCGACACATGGCACAACATCGTCCCCAGCTGCTGCACCCCTGCCTCTTCCCCCTCTGCAGCCACCCTGGACACCCTGGAGTCCCCCTAGTCCCTGGTCACCCCGGCCACTTCCCTGACCACGCCCGCCATGAGGAGTATGCCCAGCTGAGGCGCCCCTCACCTTTATTGGCCTCCCAGCCATGGCACAGATGGAGTAGTGCCGGCAGAGATGTAGTAGTGCCAATGGGAGGTGTACACAACAATTGTCCTGGGCCATTGGGGAGAAGGGGGTTGGATACAAGATGTTAAAAGCACCCCTGCACCTGCAAGGCTGTATGTGACTCCAGTGATGAAGTGACGGGTCACGCAATGCTCAGGCACCCCAAAACTGCAGTAATACTGTGCACACAACCCCCGGTAGCCCATGTGTGTGGAATGAACCTCCCACAGTACGCAGTGGCACCCAGGGACACGAAAAACACATACACGTGTGACACACAGGCTACTATGACCTCGAAAACGGGTACGCGATACACAGGGGGCACCTGCAGTGGGAAAAATAGCGTGCGCGACTCACCGTCAGACTAGCGTGATAATGAAAAACACGCATAGCCAATAACCCCGCCAAAAGGAGAGATACGTCCTTGATCCGCTGTGAAGTTGTGATGGTGCGCGAAACAACATGAAGTAGCTACACACACGTCGGTCTCCACGAAAGGCACATACAGTGAACTGCTGGCCCCGCTCACCTTTAACCCGTGCTGAGGGAAATGCCTGCGCGCCTCATGTCACTTACGCGCTTAGGCCCTTTCCTCGGATTACACGCATTAACACGCGGACATGCTGTTTTTTCACGTGCTTAATCACTATGCACCCGTCACGAGGGAAACGCCCACGCGCGTAATGTCACAGACGCGCTTACGCGCTAAGGGCCTGTCCTCGAATTACACTCTGATGTGCAGTTTTTTCACGTGCCAAATCACTCCGTGTCAAGCTGGCCATGCGACAGCACACAGAAGACCAAGCTCCTGCCCAGAAGGCCATTTTCCTGCCCCCCAGATCCTCGAGCACGCTCCCACCTGCCATCTGATGCTGCCTGCATGCCTGCTGCCCACGTGCTCTGCTATTTGGTGCCTGCACGTCAGCCATCTGCAGGGGTCCAGTTGCTGCGTCCACCCCTGCTGGAACAGAAGACTCCTGACTGGTAAACCATCACTCCACAGCACAGTCCCAGAACCAAGTTGCCCACCCACACCTGCCTCGGGGGCGCCATGTTGGGGCAAACACCATCAGAGACCACTGGCGACTCCCAGCCAGAGAGGCAGAGGGCTATCAGCTTCAGCGATAAGGAAAATGGTATCCTGGTTGAGCAAGTTCTGGGGCATTATGATGACCTCTTCAAACCCTCGCGCGCTGACAAGGAAGGATGAGAGAGGATCTGGGAGGACGTAGTGGGTGCCATCAACGCAGAGGGGGTGGCACCCTGTGACATCAAACACGTTCGCAAGCGCTGGGAGGACTTTAGGTCCAGGACCCTCAGCAAGGCCCGGCGCCTCTTGAAGAAAGAGGATGCTGAAGGGTGCCGGATCAGCCTGACCAACATCCAGACGAGGGTCCTGGAATGCTTAAGCCCAGCTCTCCATGTTCAGATCCTTCAGAGGCAGACCCGTCTGGAGTTGAGCGGTAAGTGGCCATGCATTGCTGTGTGAAACAGGGCATGTTGCAGTGTGCTGGAAGTCATCTACTTGCCTGTATGTGTGACATAGGCCATTTATGGATGTGTGTGTGCAAGGACATCATGGTGCTGCATGTGAGACCAGTCATGCTTGAACCACATGGATGGTGCATGTGTTACAATGCAACATGAGGAGCAGCATGCGGAATGCACACATGAATGCATGCCTGTCTCTGTTCTTGGACATGGATGGGGTGTGAGAGATGGGTGCTGCTGTGATGGACATATATGGTGTACATGCCTGTGTGTCTGAGTAGCGTGTGTGTGACTTTGAAACGCCATGGATGCATGACACATGTCTGTGACGATGTGTTGATTCACTGATGCAGTCTAGTCATCCTTATATCCACTGTGTCTGTGATGTTCGAGGCCAGATGCATGAGCCTCCGGTGATGTGTGTGCATGGGATCAGTATGACCCATGATGCATGTGAGTTTAAAGACAACATTGTATGTTAATAGAGGCCCTTGCACATGGATGCAAATATTGACTGCATGTGCCGTGCCTGTTTCTGCGTGTGTGTTGCCTGCATTGACACATGTGTTTTGGAGGAACATGATGGAAGTGACGTTTGACAGTGCCACTCATGTGCTATTGCTTCCTGTCTATGGGCCTATTGTAGAGTACCCTGATGCTTGTGTTCTATGTCTCCCTCTACACAGCGTCGAGTGAAGAAGAGGGCAGAGACGGCGCTGAGGAGCAAAGCAGCGGGGATGCCTCCACCGGCCAGCGATGCAAGGCCCAGCCACCCTCCCAGGAATTACCATCATCTGGGAGCGAGGGGACTGGTGCCGTGTCTGCCACTACGGCTGCAGCGGAAGGGGCGGGTGAGCCCCCACAGGGGCTTGCGATGGTGGAAGACAGTGTAGAGCCATCCAGGTTGGTGGTGTACACAGAGGAGGAGGAGGAGGTGGCCGCTACTGATCCGCACATGGGGCCTGGTGAGGGTGGTACCACTGGTGCAAGTGGTGCAGTCCAGGGCCAGGGGCAGGAGGCAGCACAGGTCGCCATGGAGGGGCCTGTGCATGTCACTGTCCCTGACCCTGTGACTGCACCACCATTCACCAGCAGGGATGCCCCGTCCCAGGCCCGTCCGCAGGTAGGGGGGAGGCCCACATCATCTGGCACTCCACTTCCTGCGGACGAGGAGACCCGTGACTGTATGGAGTCCGTCCTGATTGGTGTCGCGTTGCGCATGCGTGACATTCGTGATGACATGCGTGCTTCCTGGGGGGACCACACACGTCATCATGAAGAGCTGCGTGGCAACGTGGCCCAGTTGGGAGGGGCCCTGGTCGGAGGGTTCCCCACATGTGTGAGGCACTCTGCCGGCCCTCTCCTCCTCTGTGCAGACTATGCGCCAGTCGTTCTCCATGCCGTCTTCCGGCCCAGATTCCACCAGCGCCCCCTGTGGACCTGCCCCGACCAATGCAGCCAGCTTGGTGGAGATCACATCCCTGCCACAGTCGGGAGTCGGAGGTCCAGCAGGGGTGGACACCCCATCAACTGCAGACCAGCAGATGGAGTATGTGCCGGCATCATCAGGGAGGGCACATGAACGGCAGCAGTAGGCTCAAGGTGGGAGCGATGATGGCTTGGGGCCATCAGAGGGGCAGGCATCAGCCGGAGGGCAGGAGGTCCCTGGAATGGGATTGTCTTCCGTGTGGCAGCGGTTGGGCCAGCTGATAGATGCGGAGCAGCGGCGGGCTGAAGAGGCACGGCTCACTATGGTCAGGGCGGAGTTTTCCATGTGCAGGGCGTTGAGGCGGGCTGAGTGCCTCGAGGCAACTCGCAGGTAGTTGGAACAGGCCATGACTTCATCCCTGCAAGACCTCAGGGAGAAGGGAGAGTCCCGCCTCCGGGACATCAACATGGAGTTCGATGATGCCCTGGCCCGGGACATCACAGAGTGAGCTGTAGGACTTGCCCACCGCCATTGTATATAGTTGATTAGTGTTAGGTTTCCTTTATATTTTTTTTCTTTTGGGGCACATGGACTGTGCTCCACCTTTTTGTATACAGTTGGTTATTAGGTAGTGTTTTTTGTAGGTTTCCTTTGAATTGTTGGGCTCATGGACCCTGGATTTGTTAATTGTATATAGTTGAAGACTGGATTTGACCTCTAATTTTTTTTTTTCCCATGGCGCAATAGATTTATCTATTTTCATTCTTTGGCTTTGGTTTGATTGACCAACACTTTGGAGCCATTTTCATTTGATTTTATTTGGATTCTGCATTGATATATTTTTTTGATTTTTTTTGGGGACATCCAGCATTCTGTTTGTTATAATTTTCTCTTGTGTGATTTCCTTTTATTCCATTGATTTTTAATTTAATACATTTTGATTTCATAATTCAATTGTGTGGTATTCTCTCATCGGTTTCATGCATGTTACGATGTGGGTTTTTGCATTCACTTGCACCCATTGTGTGTGTGTGACGGACATGTATTGATGTGCATACTTGCCATTTTTTGGATGTTTCATGTAATGGGGATTTCAATGTGGGGTGGATGGAATACTTGGTTGGGGTTTTGGACTGGGGTGGCGTGGGGTGGGATTTGGGCAGCCATAAGGGCCATGATTGTGGATGTTGATGACGTGCTAGGGGGTGGACATGTGTCGGGCCTGCTGGAAGGTGCCCGTCAATGCTGTGTGGGTGGGGGTGCAGGGGGACATGAGTCGGGGCCTGCTGGCAGGTGCCCGTCAATGCTGGGTGGATGGGGTGCAGGGGGACATGAGTCGGGGCCTGCTGGCAGGTGCCTGTCAATGCTGGTCGGGTGTGCAGGGGGACATGTGTTGCGGCCTGCTGGCAGGTGCCCGTCAATGGTTGGTGGGACATGTGTTGTTGGGGCTCAGGAGTGCATGGTGCCATGTGGGCTGCCTGCGGGGGATGGCCAGGGTGCACGGTAGTCCCCTGTGGTGTCGGCTGCTTGCAGGGCCTGGGGAGGGGGCACACCCGGGAGGACGCACACTGACAAATCGCGTGTGACACTCCCTGCGCACCCCTCACAATACACATACACCCCTCGCGCTAGCGAAAATGCATGTATGAGCTCCCGCACCCCAAATACAGATACCCTGCTCGCACAGGGCCTATCGTGTGTGAAACTTCCCGCGCACCCCCCAAATACACATACCCCGCTCGCACAGGGCTTATCGCGTGTGAAACTTCCCACGCACCCCCCAAATACACGTACCCCACTCGCACAGGGCCTATCGCGTGTGAAACTTCCCGCGCGCCCCCCAAATACACGTACCCCGCTCGCACAAGGCCTATCGTGTGTGAAACTTCCCGCACACCCCCCAAATACACATACCCCGCTCACACAGGGCCTATTGCGTGTGAAACTTCCCGCGCACCCCCCAAATACACGTACCCCACTCGCACAAAGCCTATCGTGTGTGAAGCTTCCCGCACACCCCCCAAATACACGTACCCCACTCACACAGGGCCTATCGTGTGTGAAACTTCCTGCACACCTCCCAAATACACATACCCCGCTCGCACAGGGCCTATCGCGTGTGAAACTTCCCGCGCACCCCCCAAATACACGTACCCCACTCACACAGGACCCTTTCGTGTGTGAAACTTCCTGCACACCCCCCAAATACACATACCCCGCTCACACAGGGCCTATCGTGTGTGAAACTTCCCACGCATCCCCCAAATACACATACCCTGCTCGCACAGGGCCTATCGCCTGTGAAACTTCCCACACCCCCCCAAATACACATACCCTGCTCGCAAAGGGCCTATTGCATGTGAAACTTCCTGCGCACCCCCAAACACACGTACCCCACTCGTACAAGGCATATCATGTGTGAAACTTCCCGCGCACCCCCAAATACATGTGCCCCACTCACACAGGGCCTATCGCATGTGAAACTTCCCGTGCACCACCCAAATACACGTACCCCGCTCGCACAGGGCCTATCACCTGTGAATCTTCCCGCGCACCCCCAAATACAAGTACCCCACTCGCACAAGGCCTATCGCGTGTGAAACTTCCCACGCACCAACAAAATACACATACCCCGCTCGCACAGGGCCTATCGTGTGTGAAACTTCCCACGCATCCCCCAAATACAAGTACCCCACTCGCACAAGGCCTATCGCGTGTGAAACTTCCCACGCACCAACAAAATACACATACCCCGCTCGCACAGGGCCTATCGTGTGTGAAATTTCCCACGCACCCCCCAATTACACACAGGCACTCCATCCACCCTGGGCATGCCCCACAGGCAGCCCACGCCACAGGGGGGTGCTTTTTCTACGCTATTTACCTGACGCGAGCGGGGTACTAGTATTCTGGGGCATGCACGGGGAGTTTAACACGAGTTTTCGCTGGCGCTAGCAGGGTATGTGTATTCAGAGGGCTGCACGGGGAGTTTTACATGCGTTTTCGCTGCCGCGAGCGGGGTACGTTTATTCTGGGGCGTGCACGGGGAGTTTTACATGCATTTATGTGGTTGGGGGCTGCATGCTGGTCCACTGGCCTTTGCGCTGTGTACTGGATTTGTGCGCTGTTCATGGCGCACAGGGCGGGGTTGGGGGCGTAACTGGCACTGCTGCAGGGTCGCTGCGCCACTCTGCGCCACGGCTGGTTATGGATGCTGAAATCCATGAATACGCTGTGCGCTGAAATGGGTTTTGGCACACGCGGCTGGCGCAGACAGCCGCACGCGCATACTGTGCACCAGCCGCGTGCGCCACTTGTGCGCTTATTTCTATGAATTACCCACTATGTCTCTTGTCCACAGTTATGTTTCCACATCATATTTTTTAATCCTTTTGCTCTGAATGGAGTCTTTAGAGACAAATGCTAGATCTGCAGGGTCCCCAGTTTTCTTCTATGAAAGGAGAATGGCCTTTTCAAGCATGGTGACTTGGTTCTTGGTATTCTGTAGTTCTGGTTGGGAACATCCTCTTTGTTCAAATTTATTAATCTTCCTGTCAATCTCAATGCAGCTAGTTTCCTCATCACTAACAATTATTTTAAGTCAGAAGATCTGACTGTAAGGGAGATTCTTTATCAGATTGGGTGGATGGAAACTGAGTCTGTGGTCAGGTTATTCCTGTCAGTTGGTTTACGGTATATGTTGGTGTGGAAACTAAGGGCCATAGGGGTGATTTTAACATCTAGAAAATTGATAGCCGGGGTGCCAAGTTCAATGGTAAATTGTATCCTTTGACCCATCAGATTCAGATAGCCTGCTAAGTCTAAAAATGTTTCTTTGGGGCCTGTCAAGACCCCAAAGATATTATCAATGTACAGATGCCCAGAATGTCAAGTATGTATGCCAAATCGGGTGTTTCAGGACATGGTGTTTCAGGAAATACTTCATATTTGAACATAAAACAATTGCTGTGTGGGTGTAAGATTGTGAAGCCCATCGACATGCATTTGATTGTAGGAAAATTGGCAGTTAAAGCTAAAATGTGTGTTCTGAGCAATGAATTCTAGCAGGATCATAATAAATTCCTTTAAGATGCTGATACAACACTATTGTAGTAGCATCCAGTCCATGGCTTCAGAGCCTAAATCATGTGTTATGAGGATTTAAAGGCATTTTGTGTCTAAATAAAGAGAATATCCTTAGTTTAATGTCAACCCTTGTAGAATTCTAAGAAAGTGGGTGGTGTCCTTAATGTATCTGGCTGTTGCTGCCTGTGCCTGCTAATAGGGGTCTGTCAGGTGGATGAATAAGAAATGTGTGTCTTGGGGAGGCGTTTAAAATGAGGGTATCTCAGTCTATATACTGAATAGAAACCGTCCTGCTTTCTCGTTTATCCAACCCTGTTCCTCTGCTCGATTTAATAACACCTTGAGGTGATCACAGATGTCACTAGTGGGATCCCTATCAAGTCTCTGATAGCGTTTCTCATCGTTGAATTGCCTCAAACATTCAGCCTCATAATCAGAAGTATTGAGGATTACAAGAGCACCTCCCTTATCGGTAGGTCTAATAGTGATGTTGTTTTGGTATCAGGTAATAAAATTGCGGCAAACATGTCATGGTAAAAAGAATTGCGGCAAAAATGCAGTGGTTTGACCCGGTAAAGGTGTACCCCATTATACCATTTAAGGGGAGCAGGGGTTCCAGGGGTGTCCCCCGCTGCCCTTAAATGGTATAATGGGTCCGGGGGCTGCGGGGGTGTCCCACACATCCTTTACATGATTGTGGCAGTAAAACCACAGCATTTTTGCCGTGATATTTTGTATTCACAGCCATTTTTGCTGCAATTTTAATACATGGAACCGTAATTTTCTCCAAACAGAGATTTGAAAAGTGCAATCTCGTTCCTCTTCAAATTTCTATGTTTATGTGGTTTGGAAGAAAGTTTTTTATGATTGGTCAGAATGGAATTTTTAAATACATGAATGGTTGGAATAAAAATAGGGAGCATGAACATCTTTTTAGGTTTACATTTGCTAAATTAGCCCTCGTCATTGTCATCATTAATAATGGTAGTCTTATCTTGATTGTGCTCTAATTCTGAGAAAAAAAAACACTACAGTTTAAATTTCCTCGTGAATTGAAATCGATCGATGTTGGTCTGAAAAAAAGGCACTGTAGGTGGAGAGGAAACTAAGACCTTTCTGCAAGATGCTTTTCTCCTTCTCATTCTGTGTGTGACTTGACCAATTAACCACCAGGTGCTCTTGCTCCATTGTCTCAGCAGAATTCTGCCATTGTGACCTAGATCTCCCCTATTGCAGATGATGGACCTGAGGTTCTGCTCGCTTTTGAAGGCTGATTAACCTTTGTCCTGCCTTAATTCTGAGTATTCAAAACCTTGAGTTCCGAGCCCTCATCAGTGTTAGAGCTAGATTGATTCAATGACCCACTGCCCCCACTAGGTTTGGAGGTGTGAGGTCTAAATTTTTCAATCCAGACATATCTCATTTAAATAGCTGTATGTGTCCCTTTCAAATGTTCTCATTTTTCTCTGCTGAATTTCATTACGATATGAGTTCAACTTCTTACCAATGTCCTCTCTAGTTTATTGTAACTCTTTCGGGCTTAGGCCACTTCGTTCTTGTGTACATTATTAATCTCCTTATTAAGGCAGAACATGTTTCTGGCTAGTTCTTGAATGGTAAGCAATATCTGGTCCAGTGAGCACTTGTTACGGTTGTTTCCACTTTTTCATAAATGAGTTATTGTCCTTGCATACAATGGGCTTTAAGGGGATATGAAAGCCTATGGGTATTTGTTGGGCCTTGGTGTAACGTTCTAATGTCCCTGCGTGCTGTTGATCGTTTTGCGTATGTTATTATCTTTAATTAAGTTAAGGATGGCGTCTGATTCTTCTGAGAAGCCCAGAGTCTCTGCTCTTTTTTCTGTAAGGTGATTAATATCTTCATATGACCTACTGAGGTGGGCCTCCACTCAGAGTGCCTGATCAGGAGATAAAGCAAGAGAGGGCAGTAGGCACCATCTCAACTATTTGTTACTAGTTAACAGCTCTGTAAGTAAATTCTAAGGAGCACTGCAGACAGCTCAAGGTGGGAACAGATAGGTCTAGTGCAAGACGGAAAGTGAAAGCTCATTAGTGCTGTGTGCTCACTCTCTAAGTCAGCCGACTCATACAATTCAAAACCAGGTCAATTTGAAACAGTAGACATCTTGTGACCTTGAGTTTTGTCTCTCTTTTGTTGGTCTTTCACAGGTAGGATCACAGAAGCAGACTTTTTGGTGGATGGCCAATGCGATTCGGAAAATCACCCTTCATCAGGACAAATCTGCATACAACAGACACAGGATACAAAGAAGGGAACAAGAAACAGATATCACATCCCTCCATGTAAAAAACATTAACACTTAGATGTGTCCTCATAAATGAATCTGAACACACCCGTCTCTGTGGGAAAATGTATACTGCATCGAGAAATAGGTTCCAAGTAATAATGTCCCCACAAAAGACATTATTAAATTGAACATGCGGGAGACACCCCTGCAACCCTTATTTATTTATTTTTTTTACAGGGGGAGCAGGGGACATCCCCGCAACCCATCCCCATACACAACATGACCATATATAATGTGCCAATGGCTTTTCCCAGCAACATTATGTATGGGGACTGTATGTATGGGGACATTATTACCTGATACCTAGAAATAAGATAGGAATCCATGTGAAACCTATATTGCCTAACAGGTAGAGTCACATGTGCATAAAACAACACTGGTAAACAATGAAGGGTGGTGCAGGTATGTTCACGCCTGGAATCACACGGAGCCGACTACATAGTAGAAAAATAAGAAACAATAATGTAAAATTGAACGCGAGCTGACGAGTAAGGAAAAGTAAGGGGGAAGTCAAAAAATGGAATCCCAAAAACTTACCACAATGTAGGTATGACAGCACACCAAAAAGGTGCTGAGTGCAATGAAGATATGACGTTTACTGGTAAGTGATCTATTTAAATTAAAAAGGTTGCCAACCATGCATATAATGCCGGCATGATTTTGTAAGCAAAACGTCAAGTGATGGCATCACATGACACATGGTGGCATCATATTAATGTGACGTGGATCGGCACTGATGGTGATTTGAATACACTATAAAAAGCATTAGAGACCCTAATTCAGAGCCCCTATTTGAAGCTTTTAAGTTAAAGCTCTTCTTTTAATGACAATAGTTTCGGCTTACAGGTAGCGCTTTCAGCGCCACCTAATAGCCAAAACCAGGAACATCATTTGACCCTTGACTTCTGATGACATCACAGGAAGTGATGGCATCTGACCACACCCTAAAATAGCATCACTGGAAGTGACGAAACACAACCTTTCACCCCTTGACAAAACAGGAAGTGGCATCACATAGCATTGTTTATTAGTACACTACCAACAAATATGGTTACAATATCACTGTATTGTGATATACATTTCATACAAGAATGCATCTCCAATATTTGTGGGTATAGGCCCATATTACCAAAATACTGTGAATGCAAACAGACGTCCAAGGCCAAATGATAATGATGTGCTATTATATAGCAATTACCCTTAAGCGCTTTATACATAACAAATATACATACAATATCACCAAACCTATGTTGGTCCTCATTTATCAACCTCAGAAGGATGAAAGGCTGAGTTGGCATTGCTGGGATTCGAATCTGCAGCCTGCGATCACGCACACATCACAGCAGCAAGCACTGAACCCACTGAGCTATCTTACCCACTATAGCTATTTTACCAGCTATAGTAAAATTAGCAATTACATGTCTGAAGGTTCTCAAAGTCAAAAAAAAAATGACACTCTGTAGTGGATACCAATACACGGGTAACTGAGATTTAACAGCAGTCCAGTTCATCTGCAGGCCTGGTGCAAAGTTGTCCACATATCAAGCCTACGTGGATCTACTTTTCCAGCTTCAGAGGTTGGCTAAAGATGTACCACTGGGAGGGTTCCTAACACTGTATTAAATAATTTAGATTAGCACCGCGAATGCAGCGCACTCACACGGCATCCCACACTCTGGGGACTCTTTACCTGATGATACATGCAAACAAACATCCTGAACAGCATGCCAGGGAGATAGTTAAGATAGATACATTACAACAACACATTAATTGTGGCACAATGAAATCAAGGTCCACTTTATGTGCTATGGTGAAACATTTCTACACTGTAAACAAGCTTTTAGGCAGAAGGACTTTGTCAAGTGACCGACGGCACCGGGATGGAATGTCTTGTGGTGATTGTTACAGGGAGAACAGCAGAAAAAGAAATGCTATGCATGCAACTTGTGAAAAGCCAAATACATACATGGGCCTCATTACACTGATGGCGGTAAGGATTTACCGGTGCCGGTAAAATACTGGTACCGGTAAATCCTTACTGCCTTACTACGAGGTCCCTTTGCGGGTTGGGGGATTTAACGCCTGCTTTTTGCAGGCGTTAAAAACCAACCCGCAAAGGGACCCAGGTAGCTAATTACTGTACCGCAATTTGCGGTACCGTAATTAGCGCCTTCCCCATTACCATTGATCCCTATGGCGCAAAAATGGGAATGGGGAAGGGCAATGGTGGAAGGGGGAATTACCGCCCTGCCAACCTTGGAATGGGACGGTAATTCCCCTTTCCCCCAAGGCGGTGCCGGTATTTTTCCGGCATGAACCATGGCGCTAATAGCGCCATGGTCCTCCGCCATCCGTGTAATGAGGCCCTGAAACTGATGCTTATTAGACTCTAAATTCTTTTTGTAAGTTTTGGTCTGCATAGTGAATTGGAGGTGTTTAAGATCAGACTAAATCAGTGACTCACCCCCTGAAGTGTGCCTGAAATAAACCTGTAATGAGTCTAGCAATTATGGTATATAATTCCAGAAAGACAAATTATTTGTTATTCCTAGTCTTTGATTTAGGGCAACTGTTCAAAGTGTTACACTTGTGGATCCCCCTGTGTTTTTGAAGAGGCCTGGACAAGAAAGTTAGCCACTCCAGAAACAAAGAGCCACATGGTGCTTGCCACAGCCAAGGAGCTTCCATTTGTAAAACAAAAAAAAGTTTTTTTTTTAATTTAATTTTTTTGGGGTAGCAAGGGAGTCCTCATGGGTCACAGCTGCGACCCCTGGCAACCCCCAAATGACGTCCCTGGCTAAAATAAACAAAAACACAGGTGGAGAGGGCGGAGGAGCAGATGTGTGGATCAAGTGAAACTTTATGAAGCCAAAGATTAAAATTCTCAGCTATTGGACCAGATCAGTGGATAAAGACCAAGAAACTACAACTTCGAAGCAGTGCCAGATTCCCCATTTCGTTGTGTGAATGAATGAAGCTCAATGTGTGCTTTTTCAGATCTGCAGTAAATGGCTGCAACTATCTAGCTCAGCCTGCAGCCTGCTGCATATCCACCACCCAGGCAGGAGCTACACTACTGGCCTACCAAGACATCTAATTGACAGGTCTATCTCTGCAATTTGGACCATAGGCCTGCAACAGATCAGTGTTTTCATGACAGTCCCTGGGGTGCATTATTACACGAGGACCACACTTGGAGAGCCTTAATAACCGCATACTATGTTAAAAAGTCCAACAGAATACAAACACAAGACGTATGTTAAAAAGTCCAACAGAATACAAACACAAGACGTATAAAAACATAGATCTGTATGGTCCATCCAGGGTGGAGGACAAGGGCCATTCACATACACTTCTCATCAGACATAGCAATTTGTATCTTTCTATTAATTGAATTGTGTTTCAACAAGATACGCATAAAACTGTAACAACAGTCATGAGAGAAACAACACAGTAGGCTCCTTACAAATGAGGGAGACAAATATTAGAATTCAACCATTGGATGGTGGGTACAAAATATAATAGGAGGGACATTTATATATGACCTTGTAACATAAAGAAACCGATCTGAACTCTTATACTCCAGTGAACACCCTAAAGTACTTCGGGATAACGTACTATATAGTCTGTTTATATTTCTATTTTTCATTTTATTGGCTATTTGGAATGTGCCTATACAGCAAATGGTGTTTCAAGGCGCCACAAGGCAAAAAGGAGGTGAGGGGGGCAGGGAAGAAGAATTACAATAAATGGTCCTACTAGGCCTTGTGTCATTCGGATCATGCAAGCACAGTAACAAGAAGTTCTTGTGGGGGGATAGGGGTGCCAGTCAGAGCAGAAAGTGTACATGCACGATGGGAAGGAAGAGTGGAGAGCATGCAAGTGCTGGGGGAGAGGGACAGATGGCGGAAGAGTGCCCCTGGGTAAGGCGAGTGCTACTGGGAGGCCAGGTGGACAAGTGGCAGGAGTACAAGCAGGGAAAGCAGGGAGTGCAGGAAATACGGGTCCATATTCTAAGTGCAAGGAAGGGGCTGGATCGGGCAAATAGGGGTGCAGCCCCACCAGGCTAGTACAGGGAGAGGGAGCCCAGTAGGGCAAGTGCAGGTTGGGGGTGGGGGGGTCTGGGGTGAGTCAGGGGAGAGCTAAGTGCTGGGGTAGACTGGACGAGAAGGGCATGGTGCCCTGTAGAACCATGCAGCCAGTCAAAATGCAGCAGAGGGGGACATTAGCAGGGGAGGGGGAGAGGGAAGGAAGAAGAGAAAAGGAGGGTCTTGAGAAGCTTGCAGTACTTAAGGAGATCCGGCTCGAGCCTGAGAGGGGTAGGGAGGCCTTTCCAACGGGAGGCTCCTGCAGAAGAGAGAGATCTACCCCCACTCTCTGCTTGGAAAGACGTCTGATCTGCAGAGAGTTGGAGCTAGAATACTGAAGGGCTCTAACAGGGAGATATATAGGGAGAGAATGTTGGAGGTAGCGGGTTCCAAGCCCCAAAAAGCCTTGTGGATGATGCAGAGGGTCTTGAACCTGATACTCGCAACAACCGAGAGCCTGTGTAGAGATTTTAGGGCTGAGAGATGTGAACCCTGAGCTTGAGGCCAAGGATAAATCTTGCATTCATATTCTGGATTAGTTGGAGTGGGCAACGGGAGGATGTAGGCAGATTTAGGAAGAGGTTGTTACAGTAGTCCAGCCTAGAGAGGACTAGAGCTCTGGAGACACTGGGCCTCATTATGACTTTGGCGGTAGACATGCCCTTAATAAGGGCATGGCTGCCACCAAAACCGGGTCCGGGTTCCCTAAATGGGGAATTACTGGGCCACTCTGAGTTTGGAGGGCCCGGTAATTCCTCCTTCAGGGAACCCGGGCCCAGACCTTCCCCATTCCCATTTGAGCCCCCATAGGGCTCAAGGGAATGGGTGCAGGGAGCTAACAACAGGCCAATTACGACGGGCCGTTGTTAGCTCCCTGGTTCCCTCGCGGGACCCGGTAAGGACGCCTGGTTTTACCAGGCGTCCTTACCGGGTCCCGCGAGGGAACCTCGTAATGAGGCGGAATGGGTTTAACGGGTCCGCCTCCATTAGCGGCACCCGTTAACCCATTTCACCAGGGTCGTAATGAGGCCCAATATGTTTTTGGTGGAAGGTGAGGAAAGGAAAAATATCTCTGAGGTGCAGCTGAAAGTAGGCCGTTTTGGCATGGTCTGCGATGTGAGGAGATAGGATTCAAAGTTGAAAGCAAGGCTTTTTGCCTCACAAGTGGGTGAGGGGAGGGACCCATGGAGGGCGGCATGAGAGCAGGAGGGATGATGGAGCAGGGTCCCAATGAGAAGGCTCTCAGTCTTACTGGTATTTAGGCAGAGATCGTTAGCAGCACACCATGCCTGAATGGCAGTCAGTCAGGAAGGAGAGAGGAAGAAGAGGAGGAAGTGGAGTGAAGCTTGAAGGAGAGCTTTTTAACGTCTGCATAACATTGAAAGTGAGGATGGAAGACAGAGATGAAATGGGCTAGAGGGGCATGGTAGGTGTTGAAGAGCCACAGCGAGAGGATAGAGCCCTGAGGGACACCGCAGGAGCTTAGTGTGATGGTGAGATAAAAGGGCCCAGTTGAACCTGGGAAGGTCGGTCAGAGAGTAAGGAGGTCAACCAGTCCAGTACCAGGTCCATGAAGTCAAGGGTATCAAGGAGCCGATTGAAAAGTGTGGCATGATTGACCATATCAAAGGCTGAGGAAAGGTCATAAAGGACAAGAATGGAAGGAGAGAGGGAATCTATATTTTGAGAGCAAGTCTTCACAGGTTTTCAGGAGTGCAGTTTCCATTCCTCAGGCTGCTCTGGGCCATGCTGGTGGTCGTGGAGAGTACCAACAGATTGAGTGTGGTGGATCAGCTGGGAGATGACCAGCTTTTCCAAAAGGTTGCTCAAAAAGGGAGTAGTGGAGATAGGGCGGAAGTTAGCCGGATAGGAGGGGTCGGCCGAAGGCTTTTTGAGGAGAGTTTCTTAGGATTAGAAGAAATCGCACTTAAGATGGCTATGGCAAACAAGCAAACATCCTCATAGAAAGACTACAGACAACTGGGCACCCATATGACCTGCTTAAACGTTCAGCCAAACGAGCTTGGTGTACGGACAGCGTACACTTTTGGTGACCTGGTGACTACTTTTCTAAACATACAGTCAACCTTGTTTCCTCTTTAGGGATGTAGTAATGTCAGAGACAACTTGATGCACTTAGGCTTCATTATGAGGTCGGAAGTGTGGCCAAAAATGGTGGAAATGCAGTGGTAATAGACTTGCAACTACATTATTGCTGCATTACTGCACCACTATATGTTTGCAGGTAAGGTGGAGGAAAAACCTCCAGCAAAATACAGGAGGTAAATCGACCATCTTGCCACCAAAAAACTGCAATTATGGCAGAATTATCACCAACATAATTACTGCCGGGGGTAATTCCACCGAAAACTCCATGGAGTGCTTTGGACTCTAAAAATGGGGACTAACACTGCTATACCGCCACTTGTAATCCAGCAGTAATTCCACCAGGCTAAGTGGCAGGAATGGAAAATCCATTTGGTGGTATCTTAGTGGATTTACTGCTGAGATACCACTAAACGTATAAATACTCTCCGTAGATCCATGAGAATACAATTACAACATGTTGGAATTTACAGTCAGATCCAGTACTAGGCCACCTTCCATGTGGCAATTATGTGGCATGCCTGTACACTGGTAGAATGACTACCATTTCATATATCAATTTTACCTTTCAACGAAAACACTTCTAGTCATAACTATAAAAACTATCTTTCTGTTGTCCCTGCAGGATGATCTATATGGGCATGGCCACTAGAGCCATCTTGACAAGAATTACAGAACACAGATCTAACATTCGTAACAGAAATACATAAGCTCTTCTCATGAAACATTCCCTTGAATCCCAGCATATGGAGAATGAGATGACTTGGTCTGTGATGGACTGTTTAAAACCGTGTTTGCATAACTTCTCGATTGCAAATTGTCTTCTCAAACTTGAACACACTTGGATAGACTGGTGGTCAACTCACATCACTGGACTTAATGAAGAAATTCATTGGCCTGCATTTTATTCTGATGATATTCATCTGTCATATAGGTAATTCATGGCAATAGGCAGCCATTTTTCTACCTAAGATGGCAGATGATTTAGCACAGCACTGACGTTTAGGCCACTATCTAGCTTTATATGCTTCCACTATTCCGAATCAGTGATTAATAGCAGCCCTTTCCCGGTGTACATATCGGATTGCAATGCTCCCACATATCGAGGAGGAACCGCAGAAACGTTGATCAGGTAAGATCCAGATGCCACTTAGATTAACACCTCCGCATGATCACTTAAGATACTTTGAATTAAAAATCACAATTGATTACCCCTCTCCACAGATACAAACTTAAAACAATGCCATATTGAAGAGTGCATGTTAATTACTGAAGGTAATGGTAAGCGTTTCGAGCACTCTACACTATCCCTTATCATCCAGCGGTTCTGAGTCTTAGGAAACTTTACTCTGTGTTACATATACACACCATAGGTTACACCAGAGAATGGTGTGGCTTGACTCTCCCAGAGCTAAACAAGACAGGTCAACAGGGATATTCTAAAAGACAGATTGGGCAGGTTGCCCCCCTCCCCCACAGTCCACTGAAATCAGTTGCCCCCATTGGAAGCCAAAACAAAGTGAACACGTTCCCTTTCATGTGCACTTTTTTCATTAAAAGCCAACGTATGAATCATTTGTTCGGATTATATCATGGATAATAGATATTTTTTTTCTATTCCAAATCCATCCTCTCATTTGTTCACACTGTTAAGAAAGTTGTTGGTTTTGCCCTGAAGAAGGCTGAGACATAAATTATAGGCTCGTACAGCCAAAACATAGGACACCTTCATTAATTGATGAGCACAATTCAATACATCTAGATGGATTAGAGCAACGATGTATGTAAACAAGTGTAATTATCCTGTGTAAGAAGTAGACTCTCTTGAGTACATGTAAATCCAGATTTCTTTCAGGAGTTTGAGCTTTCAAAATTATTGTTGTTGTGTGAGTTTGTGTGTTATTCTGCCTTCTTCCTTCCTCTTCACTGCTGATCTCCTGTCTGCTACTGCACTGGGTACCTGACTACAATCTGAACCACTGGCCCAGGACACTGCCCCCCCCACAGCTGCACAGCTGCACTGCCTACCGGCAACCCTGCACTTGGGGCTGTATCTGTAACCCTACAGTCCCCCTACCTGCACTATCCATCACTTGCTGCTCTGAACTTAACTTTGCACTGCCACCTGTTTGCCTCACTTCTTGTTCCTTGATGTTTAGATCCTATATCCTGCACTTGCTCCTCCTCCCCTCGGCACTTTTCCCCTTACCTCTCCCCTGCACTTGTGCAATGTCAATATCACTGGGCCTAGTATGATCGCTGTCTTGTCTCCACCTTGTTCCCCTCCCCTGCCTCGTCGCACTTTGAAACACTTGTGCATGGGCGTGCTATATATAAAATATCATATTATATGTGTGTGCCATACAGAAAATTGGTACTGGGTTCACCCTCGATGTTGTGAATTTGTGTGGGATCTGGGAGACTAATAATGTTAGGGCTATACTATTGTGTATTATTATATTGACTTTAGATTCTTTAGCATGTGTCAATTTTTAATAAATCACACTCGTATTCATATTTAATATTTCTCTTACATTTTTGAATGTTTTCCCTTATTGTTATGCTCTAGTGGCTTAATAATAAAGACATTTCTGAGGTTTGTATTTTTTGAAACTTGGGTAAAAAAGAAACTACATAGATCAACGGTCCAGGACTGACAGTGAGCCAAGGGAATGCACCGTATTTATTTATTTTGCTGGTTTTCAATAACACGGTTAATACCATACCTGAGTTTGGTTTCTAAGCGCAGATCCGGGATTCAAACCTTGGTTACTCTGGGTGGTCTTACTTCCAAGTCTAGTGCGTTGCCCCTTTGACAATTTGAACATTCTCCTTACGCATAGAGAGAAGAGTTTGACCTACAGTGACAACAGAAACGGGGTTGCTCAGGAAGGGAGCTGATGTGGTACTCTTTGCAGACTCGGGATGTCACATTTCAGGGAACATGGGAGCTGTGGGTGTGGTATTGAACCAATCAGTGAGGAAAGCGGTTTAGGTGTATAAAGCTATGATATGATAGGCTATTTATAACATGCTTAATGCTTAGAGGTTTCTAAGGGCAGACACAGGAATCAAACCTGTGTGCTCTGTGTCGTCTTGCTTCCAAGGTGAGCGTGTTGCCCCTGGGCTATCCTCCAGAGAGGATGGGATATGACCCTGCACAGAAATGACAGTAGTGAGAGGTCAGGGGGTGGAGGAAGTATTAGGGGGAGAAGAAAGGTATAAATGTGGTTAGAGGGTGGTTGTTGGGCTGGTAGGGATATAAGTTAGGATGCAATAAGAGGGAGAGGAAAGGTTGGTGGCAGTGATGAGGGAGATGGTCGCTGCAGAAAGCACCCGGAGGGGGTGCGACAGAAGGGTATGAAGATAATGATGGTTCACAGTAGGGGGGGTGGGGGTGAGGGCTGCATCAATGAATTCCATTGATGGGGTGGAAGTGGAGTATGAAGGGGGAGCGTTTCTGGAATGAGTAGTGCCGGAAGGGGATGCTAGTGGATGAGAGAGGCGTTAATTAGCAACCAAAGTTCAGATTTCAATAGTTGTTACGAGGCTGTTAGTGCCCAAAATGCACATGTAAATGGGCAATACAGGACCACTAGCTAACAAAGGGTAGTCAAACAGTTTTGCTGGAGAGGATTTAAAGATCTTAAAGGGTCATAGGCAAGAGTGCAAAAAACTATTGTGATTGAGTTCAGATCGGCCAATAGCATCCAATGTTAGAACCAGTGGTACTCATGTGAACAACACTAGTAGTCCAGGTGGGTGAGCCAGGTGGTGTCTTGGAGGAGGGCTGGTAGACACGCACCATAAATATGTTGGGTATTTTGTATAGATTTGGGGCCTAGCAGTATTTTCTTACCGCCAAAATGAAAATAATTCAGTAATAATCACTCTTTGCATTCAGATTAGATTTGGTATATAGTACTACAGTATACATACATTATTTCAGCACACAGATACATTTAGTGGTATACATTATGTTGGTATGCGTTATTGGTGGTATTTCTGGTGAGCATAATTCCTTTGTTTTATATGTGGCCCTAATATCCAGAACCCTTTATTTTTGTTTAGTTTGTTCTTGTGATCACTAGAGAGGCCTCAGGCTTACATTTCAGGAACACCACATTTTCATTTGGAGTGCCACCATGGGCTGTCCTCACTGACTTATCTACAACAGCGAGCTAACATGTGGTATTCATCACCAATTTATCTACATCAGTGAACTATGTCCAGGGCCTCTCTTTCTGCTGACTCATGTACCTCCAGCAGAAGGCTATTTCATTATGTTATTATTATGTTCCATTCAGAAAACATACACTTATATACTGAATGGAATCGTGCACACAGCTACCGCCAAGTCTTCTTTTTAGCTACCTTAAAAATGACAATTGCACCGTCTAAATACCTTCCCATATTATCAGTACTGTAACAGTAGATGCACAAAGAAAAGAGAAAAATAAAACACACTACCCGTCTGCTTTCAGGTATTTTTGTGTATTATAAAAAATTGCATTTCAACACGATCTTACTCTTTTTACATAAATAAATGGAAATTGCACAGTAACAACATTATCTGTAACAAAATGAGAAGAGAGCGGCGAGAACATTTTCAATTTGCAACATTAAACATGTTGATAAAACACTGGAATTCCCTCTTCTACTCTGACTGAATAGTTTCACACACATACACACTGCCCCCGCACTCTGCAATATAATTACCAAGCCTGTCCAGCATGTGAAATTCTTCGGCTGGTCGCCTTCTGGAAGTGGCTCAATGCTCCCTCTTAAATCACCCCAGCAAGGACAGGCATCTGCCGTCACTCAAACTGGGGCTTATTGACTGGAATTCCCAGTCTCTGCAGCAGTGCACTGGGATCTGCTTTTTCAATCAGGAAACTCCCCAGCCACCAGCCAGGTCTTTCTCCGAGCTGTGTAAAAATGTCTTCTTACTCTCTTCTTCTCCGAGATTCATTAGAAAAGCTCTGTTACAGCCTACCAAACGAGTTCAACCAATGAAATTCTATCATGTCCTACCCTTCTTCTCTTGAACAATGGCTTACTTTTACAGCAAGCAACTGTAACATCTCTAAGCCCAGGAGGCTTGGGGAAGCTGCCATTTTGTCTCCACAGTCTATGCAAATTTTGCACCCGAAATGGCTGTTTCAAATTCAGCCTCCTCACTTGCCTCGGACACGTTGCTTCCAACGGGAAGTGAGGACACATTGTTTCCGGATCAATCAGTACCAGGAACAGCCAGGTACCACTTACGTTTGAGAAAATAGACATACGGCACGCTTCTGCTGCACACGTCTTAGCGAGCTTGTTCTTGATGATACCGTTGTGTCTTTCTACTAGTCTGGCGCTCTGAGGATGTCTGGCCGAATGGAACCGTTTGTCAATTCGTAACGCTGTACATATCTGTAGGATTACAGCGGCGAAAAAATGTGGACCATTGTCTGACCAGATAACTCTCGGCAAACCGAACCGGGGAAAGTACTCCTTTAACATGGTTTTGGCAGTGGTCATGGGTGTAGCATCTTTAACAGGGAAAGCCTCAACCCACTTACTCAAGGCACAAATGACCACATGGACATATTTTAGATTGTTGCATCGTTCCATTTCAATAAAATCAAAGTGGATTACTTCGAAAGGGACAGAGGGTGGCCCAAAATTTCCCTTGGAGTTGCTGTCCCCTTTCCCACATTATGTTGTAGGCAAATCATACAGTTCTGGACGTAATGCTGAGCAGTTTTTGAAATTTTGTCGTTTACCCAAACTTTTTCTAACATTTTCGTCATCTGCTGGGCATACACATGCATAGGACCGTGTGCCATTACAACCATCATCATCACATAAGCATCAGGAAGTAGCCATTTTCCATCAACAGTGTCCACCCAACACCCATCACCATCAAGTTTTCCCAAGCCCTCAGCCCACCTCTTGGATTCTTCTAATGTGGCATTGGCTTGGATATCCTGTACAGGCCAAATGCCCTCATCCATTAAATAGGCATTTTCAGTCTCCCCTGAAACATATATCTCCATAAAGAGATCAGTGGCAATTTGTCTAGCTATTTGATCAGCGAAAGCATTCCCTTTTCCAATATTATCTACAATCTTTCGATGTGCTGCACATTTTACAACTGCTAGTTGGGAGAGTAGGGAGCGCAAGCGCTGAGAGTAGTTGCACTGTTAGGGAGCCATGTTGAATCTTGGTGCCATGCGAGGTTAGGAACCCTCTTTACGTCCAAAGTCTCCCAAAGTTGTGAACCACCCCAAAGGCATACTGACTATCAGTATATATATTTACTACAAGCCCCTTGGAAAGTTCACAAGCTCGAGTTAATGCTATAATCTCCGCGGCCTGCGCAGAATTAAGCGTAATTCTCTTAGTTTCCACAACCGTGCTCAATGTAATGATTGCATAAGCAGCTGTGGACGTACCATCCAGAAGTTTAAAGCAGGAGCCGTCACAAAACAGCTCTCCTTGCGGATTATCCAAAGGGGTATCTTTCAAATCGATCCTGCCCTTTGTTTCTTGTTCGGTCGTATACAAACAATCATGAGATTCTTCATCGCTGCAAGTAGTATCTTGCGGAAAAGGTAGGAGTTCAGCGGGATTAAGGACACAACACCTCTTAACTTGAATTTGAGGGGCAAACAAGATCAATTCATATCTCGTCAACCGTGCGGAAGTGAGGTGTTGCGTTTGAGTTCGGTTCAATAGAACATCTACAGAATGAGGCACCATCAGGGCCAGATCATGGCCTAGGACCATTCCCTCACTCTGTTTTACAGACGTGGCAGCAGCAGCGACAGCACACAAACATCTTGGCAAAGCGCATGTTACAGGATCAAGGGCGGAGGAATAGTAACCGCACGGCCGATTCTTCCCTCCATGCTCCTGCGTTAATACAGCCAAAGCACAGCCATCACATTCATGCACAAACAATACAAAGGCCGTTTCATAGTTTGGTGTGCCCAAAACTGGTGCAGAGCATAATGCAGTCTTAAGCAAGTCAAACGATTGCTGGTGTTCCGAAGTCCATGGCAACGGCGAAGAAATGCCCTTCTTCGTCAAGGCCAGCATCGGTTTTATCACTACTGAAAAATTTGGGATCCCCAACCTACAGTAAGAAGCCATACCTATCAAGGCCCTAACTTCCTTCTGCGTATTTGGGACAGACATGCCAGAAATGTGTTTTATTCTTTCAGGTGTCAATCTTCTTCCCTCCTTTGACAGGAGATAGCCTAAATAGGCGACCTCCTAACAACAATATTGACATTTTTTAAGCGAAGCTTTGTGACCATGCTTAGCTAGATGAATAAGTAATAACACTGTGCCCTCCTTACAGGCACTCTCAGAGTCAACAGCCAGAAGCAAATCGTCAACGTAGTGAAGCAAAGTACAGGTAGAGGGCAATTCAAGGGTATCAAGTTGTTCTTTCAAAGTCCTACTATAAATATTAGGACTCTCTGTGTACCCTTGAGGTGCACGAGTAAATGTAAACGAGCATCCCTCTAAGGTGAACGTGAACAAATATCTACTATCCTTGTGTATAGGAATACTAAAGAACGCATTCTTTAAGTCCACAACACTAAAGTAAGTAGCTGTAGCTGGAATCATGGTTAGGATTGTTGTCACATCAGGCACAATTGGAAATTGTGGTGCCACAACTTTATTAATGGCACGTAATTCAATTATAAAATGGAATGGGATTACATTATCGCCTTTCTTGTACACAGGTAAAATCGGAATATTACACAAACTTCCTGAAATTTCTTAAATCAAACCGCGATGCACAAAATCGGAAACAATACATTTCAAAGCTCGCTCGCCATCGACCGAAATCTTAATAATAATAATAATAATAATAATAATAATAATAATAATAATAATTTGGCATTTATATAGCGCTACGAACCCTCAGGTATCTGAGCGCTGCTTATTATTACCCACGGTGTGTGGTGCTCATTTATCGACCTCGGAAGGATGAAAGGCTGAGTTTGGCCCTGCCGGGATTCGAACCTGCGTTAGCAGGCTCTGCACGGGTGTCAAAGCGAGCGCTCTACTCGCTGTGCCACTTGACCGGCTATCTTATACTGGGGAATGCGTGGCAGCTCAATTCCATGTTTCAAAACTATCTTAACAGGCTCAATCGGTAAAACACTGACATCATTGTCGTCGACAGCCCACAAGCTCTCTGGTACATCAATGAATTCTGGAGGCAAAGGTCGAGTCAAACATTGCGAGGCAGAAGATTGCTGTGGTGAAATCATCAAGTGCACTCCATCAGAAGAACAATAAATCACTGCATTTAATTCTTTTAACAAATTCAACCCCAGCAAGTTATCCCCGCAATATGAGGTCAGCAGGAAAGGACACTGGTCCGTAAAGGGACCCAAAGAAATAGGTACCAGCATAGAAACCAGACAAACAACTTGTGTACCGGAAAACCC